>NW_020954551.1:17636319-17721126 GCF_900497805.2 Vombatus ursinus | reverse complement strand
CTCTCTCTCTCTCTCTCTCTCTCTCTCTCTCTCTCTCTCTCTCTCTCACACACACACACACCCCATCGTGAATAAACTCCAGTGGTTACATTACCTCCAGGGTTAAATCCAAAATCCTGTTTATTGTTCAGAGCCCTTCATAATCTTGCCCTCCAGCTCCCTTTCCAGTCTTCTTATATCTTACTATCCTCCAGTGCCACTGGTCTCTTGGTTGTTCCACAAACAAGCCACTCCATCTCTTCTCTCCAGGTATTTTCTCTGGTTCTCTGCTAGGCCTGGAAGGTTCTCATACCTCATCTCTACCTACCAGCTTCTCTGGGTTTTTAAGTCCTACCTTAAATCACATCTTCTGTAAGAAGCCTCCTCCAACCCCTCTTCATTCTAGTGCCTTCTTTCTCTTAATTATTTCCTATTTATCCTTTACGTAGCTTGTTTGTACATATCTGTCTCCCTTATGAGATTGTTATGATGGCTTGGACTGTCTTTAGACTTTTTGTTTTGTATCATCAGTACCTAACACAGCACCTGGCACATAGTAGGTACAGTTGTTTATTGACTGACTCATATCTGTCATTTCTTATTGCTTAATAAAATACTATATATATATATGTGTGTGTGTGTGTATATATGTATGTATGCATATAGGTAGTTTATATACATATAGGTTGATAAATCAAACTAATAGCAATATATAATATAAAAGTTAAATAGGTTAATATGTTATATTAAAATAATTCATTAGATGCATATAGTTTTTTCAATCATTCCTCGATGAGTATTACTTCAATTTTCATTTTTTTTTGCATAGAAAGACAATAAATATGTTATTATATTTTGGGCCAGTAACAATTCCCAACTTTGACTTATTTGTGGCATATTTACAAGAAATGTGATTGCTTTATCAATGTCACTCTTTTTATATAATTCCTAATTGAAATTCATAGTATCTGGATCATTTCACAGCTCCACCAGCAATGTATTGGTGTTCCTGCCTTCCCACAGCCTTTCAGCATTCAGCTCTTTTCATCTTTACCAATTTGAAACATCGAAGTTGTTTTAAGCTGTGTTTTTCTTCCTATTAATGATTTAGAGCAGTGTCGGGGGGGCGGGGTCATGTATACCCTGAAGTTTTGTTTTGAAAATTATTTGTTCATATCTTTTGACAACTTAACTATTGGGGAATGAACTTTGGTGTTATGAATTTTTATCAATTCCCTTTGTAGTTTGATTATCAGACTTTTATTGATGATATAATATTGTGATAAAATAAAAATAATAATAGCTAACATTTATATTAAGCTTTCTATATGCTAGCACACTGTGCTAAGCAGTTTACAATTATTATCTCATTTGATCCTCACAACTCTGGAAGGTATTATCCCTATCTTATAGATGAGAAAACTGAGGCAAAGTTACTTGCCCAGGGTCACATAGCAAGTGAGTAAGTAAGGCAGGATTTGAACTCAGGTTTTCTTGACTTCTGATACAGCACTCTATCCACTACACCATCTAGCTGTTTTCATATGCAAATAGTTTTTCAACTCTCCTATTTCTCTTCTAATTTCTCCTGCATTAATGATATTCATGTAAAAGCCATTTAATTTTATGTAGTCAAAGATGTCTTTTACTATTTATAATCTCCTTGTCCTTGTTTGCTTAATAATTCTCCCTCTAGCCATGGTGGTAAAAAAAAAAAAAAGTAACCTGATCTCATTCCCTTCTAGAATATTGTATTTTTTAAAAATTTATTGTAGTTTATTAAAATGTATTTTAACTTAAAGTCAGTAGTTGGCCACTGAAGATTTTGCATACAGGAGACACATGATAAGATCGGACATTTCTAAAAATTTCACTACAAATGCCAGGCCTCAGGATATTGAGTCTATTTGTGCTCACAGTGCCTAGAACAGACCTCTTCTTTGAGGACTCATGGTGGATCTGAAGATCTTATGCAGTAATGAGTTGCCTTTTGTGCACTCTGGTTATCAAACTGTTTTGACCATAGATGCATTTCTGATAAATTTCGGCCTTTAAAATGAATAAGTCATTTTGCCAGGCACTTTTTCTGAGACACTTTATCCAGGTCAGAAAAGCTGAGGTCTGGATCTGATCAGCCTCTCAGATGTTTCATCAGTCTATAAGATCCACAGTGGAAAAAGGAAGGACTTTTAACCTTGTAAATGGTTCTATTTCCACGTTTCCAACTGAATTCAATTCAACTGGTATTTATTAAGTACCTACTTTTTGCCAATCTCCAGGGAATATGGTGACCAAAAAAAAAAAAAAAAAAAGGAAATAACACCTACCTTCAAGGAGTTTCCATTTTAGCGAAGGAATACAACATGTACTTAGAAAAATGTCCATGTATACCTTAAATACCAGCAGAGGAGTATAAAAGAGTATGCCAAAGCAATAATATACAAATATACAAAAGAGAAATGTTACTATAACAGACTGAGAAAATGCACATGAGAGCAGTAGAGAGAGAAGCTGGCTCTCAGTGTATGACCTGTTCAGCATGTTCCTTTGAATAAGCGTGTACCATCTCACCTGTGATTTCAGATAGCACCAAATTATTTTTATTATTAATTATATATTTTTAGTGAAACTTCAGTGACTACTTTGAGTACGGTCAGTCAATAAGTATATATTAAGTATCTACACTGTGCCAAGTACCATGCTAAGCACTGGGGATACAAAAGGAGGTAAAGGCAGTCCACACCCTCAAGGAATTCACAATCTAGTGGGGGAAACAAGAAGCCAGTATGCTTGTACAAACAAGCTATATACACAATAAATAAAAAACAATTTGAAAAGGGAATGTGCTAGAAATTCATCAACACAGTTAAGAGGGATTAGGAAAGGCTTCCTATAGATGACGAGGTTTTAGTTGGGCATTGAAAAAGTTCAGGGAAGCCAGCAAGCAGAGATAGAAGAGAGAATATTCATGGAGTGGAGGACAGCTGGCGAAAATGCCTAAAGCCTGGGACAGCAAAGAAGGCCACTGTTACAAGATTAAAGAGTAGGTGGTAGGTAGTAAGATGTAAGAAGCATACAGAGGGGTGGTGAGCAGTGCTTATGAAGAGCTGGAATACCAGGAGGAGATTTTGTGTTTGGTCCTGTGGGCTAAAGGAACCCCAGGAGTTTATGGAGTTGGGGGAGTGGTGACTTACGTGGTCAGACCTTCACTTTAGGAAAATCATTTTGGAAGCTGGATTAGAGTGAGGAGAAAGATATGAAGCAGGCAGATCCACCAACAGGTTACTGCAATAATCCAAGTGTGAGTTGATGAGAGTAGTAGCACTATCAGAGAAGAGAATGGGCTATCTTCTGGAGATGTTGCAAAGGTAAAAGCAACAGGTCTTGGCCACAGAATGGATATGGGAGATGAGAGATAGTGAAGAGCTGATGATGACACTTAGGTTGTGAGCCTGGGGGATTGGCAGGATGGTATTGCCCATGACAGTGATAAAGAAGTTTGAAGGTGGGGAGTTTAGGGTTTAGAACAGGTAATAGTGAACCATCTTCCCACCCTCACTCTTCCATGTAGCTTTCCTTATCTCTAAAATGAGAGGGTTGAATTAGCTGATGGCTAAATTTCCTCCAACCATAAATCTATGATCATACATCCTATGCGTGGAAGGATGAAATTCTACATACTATTTCAAAAATAAAAGATATTGGACCCAAGCATCATTGTCCTTGAAATGTGTATAAAGTAAATTTGATTCTTTTTTGTTGTTGTTCAGATTGTACTTGCATTTTGTACAAGAATTCATATCATTATTGGAATAAATATTTGAAAACTTATTCCCCCACTTTTATCTCAAACTGGATACTATGTAAAGTCTGAATACCTTTTTGCTACATTGAGGTTATTCGGTTGTTTTGACATTTCTGAGAAATGTACTGACTCTCCCACAACAGTACTGAGGGAGAAGCAACCAAATGCCATGATAGTACAATGCACACAATGCTTGCCTTGGAGTCAGGATGATCTGAGTTAGTGTCCTGCCTTAGCTAACCCCTCTCAGCTTCAAATGGGGGTAATAGCATCTACCAGAGCAGAAGGTAAAATGGATGGTTTTAGTTACAGAAAATTTAAAAACTTCAGCACAAACAAAGCCAGTGCAAATAAAATTAAAAGAAAAACAGGTAAATGAGGGAAATTTTTTTCTGTGACCGGTTTCTTTGAATAAGGTGTAATTTCCAAGATAAATAGGGAGTTGATTCCCACTTCTAAAAATAATGAGTTATTCTGATTTTGACAAATGGTCAAAGATTTTGAACAGATGTGCAGTTTTCAGATGAAGAAATTCTAGCTATCAATAGTGATTTGTAAAACTTAGAGTCCTATCTAAATGTTAGCTCAATTATTATTATTATACTTTTTATTGGGGAGCTTCTGTATTATTCATGTGAGCCAGAAAACCTTCAGGGCTCTGTGCCACTAGGACTGCCTAGTTCTTCTCCCTTTCATCAATGAAAAATGCTAGACCTTTCATAGGATCATAGGGTTAGGGCTGGAAGAGATCTTAAAAACATCTAGCCCAACCCCTTCGTTTTATAGATGAGAAAACTGACACCACGGAAAGTTAAGTGACTTGGTGAAGGCCACACAAGGAGTTTTGATAAAGCTGCTATTTGAACTTATCCATGCCTACTGACTCCAGTCCTCTTTGCTGTACACCATATTGCCTGTATGGTGTTCAAGGAGGACTAGCGTGTCTAGTATGAGGGCTTTCTGAGCCCTTTTCAGGGCACCTCATCTACGTTTGGTGTCCACCTGGCACTCAGCTCTCACCTGTGGCTCCAAGAAGCTGTGGAATGAACAGCAGCCATAGCAGTGGTAAATCAGACAGATAAGCTGAACCAGGTTGAGTGTAACCGACCAACCACAAACCCATTAGTGAGTTATGGGGGTGTCTACCCCAAGCATGTGAAGATTCCATTGGAGTAAGCAGATGAGAACAGTTTGCTCCAAAGGTCATGAAGATGGCCAAAGCAGGCATCGTGAAGTGCTTAGAGGTTGGTCAGACATCAGTCATCCATTGTATCCCAGCCGTTGCCACTCATCTTGACTCTTGAATTGCCACTGGACTTTGATGATTCTGAAAAAGAGAGTGAGGCTGATGACTTTGTGCAACTCCGCCTCACTTAAATCCAGTTCACTGACAAGTCAAGACATCACCCCATGATGTCATTGATCCTCTGAAAATGAAGGACAAACACAGCATAGCTATATGAAAAATGCTCTCACTAATAATTAAAGAAATGCAAATTCAAATAACTCTGAAGTTCAGATGAAATTGATGATAAAAGGAAAATGGCAAATGCTTTAGGAGCTGTGGGAAAACAGGTGTATTAATGTACAATTAGTGGTACTACACACTGTTCCAGCAATTCTGGAAAGCAATTTGGAACTATGGCCAAAGATCTATTAAACACTTATACCCTTTAACCCAGCAGTGTAACTACTATGCCTATACCCAAAAAAAGAACAAGTAAAGAGGAAAAGGATCCATGTGCACAACAAATACTTATGGCAGCTCTTTGCATGCTGGCAAAGCATTGGAAACTGAAGGGGTACCCATCCCATGGAAAATGACTAAAAGTTATAACATAAAAGTAATGAAATGTTATTGTGCTGGTAGAAATTGTAAAGGAGATGTTTCAGAGAAAGGAAAACTTACATGAGTTGATACAGCATGAAGTGAACAGAACCAAGAGAATAATTAAAACAGTAAGAACAATATTATAAAGAAAAACAACTTTGAAAACTTAGGCTCTCTGATTAACGTAACGACCAACAAGAGTTCAAGATAATTAATGATCGGGGGCAGCTAGGTGGCGAAGTAGATATAGCACTGGCCCTGGAATCAGGAGGACCTGAGTTCAAATCCAGCTCAGACCAAACACTTGACATTTACTAGCTGTGTGACCCTGGACAAGTCACTTAATCCCAGTTGCCTAACCAAAAAAAAAAAGATAACTAATGATGAAACATGCTACCCAGCTCTAAACAGAGACATGATCTCATGTCCAAATGTGTGTGTGAACGTATATGTGTATATGATGTGGTCATTGTGGGAATTTATTTTGCCTGACTTTACAAGTTTTTTTTTTTCTTGCTTTCTCAAAGGAAAATAAGTGGGTCTTCAACAAGATAAAGTAAAATGTAATTTAAAAAGAATAAATCCTACATTGCAAATTTGTTATGAGGATCAAATTATATCAAGGTGAAAAGCCATCAGTCATTCAGTCAGTAAACATTTGTTAAGTACTTGCTATGTGCCCTGCCCTATACTAAGCACTGAAAAGCCTTTGAAAACCTTAAAGCTTGATATCAGTCCTGCTCTTCTGGTGGCTGGACTAGAAAATCAGAGAATTGGTCCAGGCTGTAGTAAAGGTGATTGTCAGGGGAAGAAACATATAGGCATTGGAGGCAGGGGGATGGAGGGAATTGGGTTTTGCAAAATCTAGGGCTAAAGGAGCTGAAGCTGTTTATTATGTTAGAAGCGTTGAGATCTAATTCTTTTGCCTTTAGTAAAAAGGTGCAATACCCCAAATTTACATTGTGCTTCTTTCCAAAGACTCTACATTTGTCACATTCTACTATATGGTATGGTGTGATTTTGCCTTCAGGAACTGAACAATAAAATTCTTGAACCCCAGTGGGGCCTGAATTTCTTTAATAAATTAAATGATATGCCTCAGTTTATCAAAAGTGTTTGAGATGAAAGGTTGTGTAGCCATGCAAAGTGCTTTCAGATCCACAAGTACCACATGTATGAGTTATGTTCTTAGATCATCTTTTTTTTGCCTTATTTTAATATAGAAATGATTGTAGTCATGATTTCTAAACTGTATAAAATTCTTTTCACCATTTCACCTTGTTGGAGTATAGAACATTAATAATAAATAAAAACATATCTGATCACTTTTTCCACTTGCCCCCACTTCCAATGTGGAGTATAATTGAAGAAGATAGACTGAGGGAAATGACTATTCTTCCCCTAGCTGGTCACTCAGAGGCCTCGTCCTTATTCACAGGAATTATTCTAGAGTTAAAAATGGGCATTTGGGGATGATGGCAGATGAATCTTTTTTTGGGGGGGGGAGATAGGCAGTGGGGTTAAGTGACTTGCCCAGGGTCACACAGCTAGTAAGTGCTATGTGTCTGAGGCTGGATTTGAACTCAGGTCCTCCTGGATCCAGGGCTGGTGCTCTATCCATTGTACCACCTAGCTGTCCCCAGATGAATCTTTTCTAAAGCACAATGTTGTTTTTGTTCAGTTTTGTTTCAGGCATAACCCCATTTGGGGTTTTCTTGGCAAAGATAGTGAAATGGTTTGCCATTTCCTTCTCTAGCTCATTTTACAGATGAGGAAACTGTGGCAGACAGGGTGAAGTGACTTGTCCAGGGTCACACAGCTAATTTCTGAGGGCAGATTTGAATTCAAGTCTTCCTGACTCCAGGCCCAGCACTCTATCTACTGTGCCACCTAAGCGTAATGCAAGATGCATTTTGGTCTGACCCCAAGAACAGGTCTGATGTTTAATATTGGCTCTAGGAGCAACACATTTCCCATTTTCAGGTTCCTAAAGTTCATCTAGGAGTGGGAGCAGAACCACTTTGGTGTAGATTAGAACTCATCCCACTTATGGGGCTCTCCATCTTGTCTGGTTTTTTGTGTTTCAAACCAGGTTAGAACCACAGCAACTCCAAGGATTAGAGATGGGAACTCTCAGGCACAGGGTTCTCTAAAATGGCCCATGTAAGATCATAATGATATAACAAAACCCAGTGCATGTACACACACACACACACACACACACACACACACACACGTCACACACTTGCATGCATGCATGCACGCACATACACATATGCATGCACACACACACACACACACACACACACACACACTTTAGAAAGTGCCCTGCATGCCTTAGCTTATTTGAGCCTGATGGCTACATAGAGTGTGTTGTTGTCAACCCCCTTTGACAGAGAAGGAAACTGAGCTGCATTCAGGGGTAGTGACCTGACATGGGAACACAGCTTCTCCAGGTCCAAGGGGAGATTGAAAGCACCAGGCTCTTCAGACAACACCATTGCACTCTGCTGCCTCCTGTTTTTCTGATAATCTACCTTCTCACCTTTTTATATGATGATAATACCTATAGCTTACATGTGCATAGTGCTTTATGAAGGACAGAACGCTTGCCATGCCATCGTTAAGTGGAGCCTCATAGCAAGCTTCTAAGCTAGGTATTGGACAAGTACAATATTGACGTAGGTGCTCCCACTTGCTATAAATGTTGGTGCTAAATTTTAGGGGAAATAAATTACTTTGGATGGAGAATGGAAGAATACTTTGAAGTAATATACCCCCATGAAAGTTGTCTTCCTTCCTCCTCAACTCGCAAATACTTTTTTCAGTAGTCCCATTTTACAGACAAAAAAACTGAGACTCAAAATAATTTTCTCAAGATAACATGAGGTTTCTCACCCAATTCCCAGCAGCTAGGTGGTGCAGTGAATAGAGCACCAGACCTGAAGTCAGGAAGACTCATCTTCCTGATTTCAAATCTGGCCTCACACACTTACTAGCTTTGTGACACTGGGCAAGTCACTTAACCCTGTTACATACTTCAGTTTCCTCATCTGTAAAATGAGGCAGAGAAGGAAATGGCAAACCACTTTTGCCAAGTATCTTTGCCAAGAAAACCCCAGATGGGGTCATGAAGAGTCAGACATGACTGAAACAAGAACACCCAATCCAATGTTCTTTCCATCACACACTTCTTCTGAAGTCATCAGAGTAAAAATCTTTAAAAGAGTCAGTGTGTTGTTTTAACATGTAATTGGAGAGAAAAATAAAATATTATATTAAAAAACCATAGAAGAGTCAGTGCGGTATGATGGGTGGGATAGCTGGCCTTAGTGTCAGGAAACCCTGGGTTCAAGTCCTGCCTCTGACACATACCATTTGTGTGACTTTGAACAAGCTCCTCACTACCCCTTGATGCGTCTTTGAGACTTAAGCTGCAGAGCTGCTGATGATCTACATTGGTACAGGGACTATCCTCACTGACAGTTCTCTATCCTAGTCTTTTGATCCAAATAATTGCTGGGTGGGAGGGGGTGGGGAGTATGTTTAAAGGGTCCCTTGGAAGGGTTATGTGTCAAAAGGGTGACCTTATTGATGAGGGATTGAAAAAGAAGGCTATGCAGGGATTGTCCCTCCCCTTTGAGCCTTCTCAAAATGCTTTTATTTATAGTGGCTCCCCTGTAGCATGTGGTGCAGAAGGCAATTATCTTTGGAGGGGATTCCATGGCCTTGTGTGGGCTTCCCTCTTGGAAGATTTATTGTTGGCTGGATTGGGTGTCCTTTAAGAGCCTTAACCCGGAATCAAAAGCATTATCTAGACTGATACTTCCTGAATGCTCTTGAGAATGCAACCTCTAAGCTTCACTTTGCAGCCTTGGAGATATATTTTTGAAATGGTATGCAGGGATTTACAGAGGTCTCATGATTCCCATTGACACTGGAAGGAGTTGTACTGTGAAGTCCCAGCATGCTTCTGGGAAATTCACCCCTCTAAAGTCCCAAGTCTTCAGGAAGACTTGTCTGACTCTGTAACTAACCCGATAGTGGGGAAGCGGAAGGAGGCTGGAGTAATTGATGAATGAAAGCTAACCGATTGCTCCCAAAGTTCGATGTTTTCTTTCTTAAAGGGAATGGGAAAGCTCTGGTTGTTTTGTTTCATTTTTATGAATCTTATGAGTGCTAGAGAAAAACTGGCATTGCCAGTTAGCTAAATATACTGTATCATGAAACCTTAGGGATGACTGAAATGGGAACAGTGGCCCATTACTGCTAAGGTGTTTTATTGGAAATTTGCCGACGTGCTTTCCCAGGAGAATGAGTAAAAACCTGCAGAATGCCCAGCAGTCAGACAGGTTGTCCTCACAGGCAGGCTGAAATATATAGCTTTGCACTTCTGGGCTGTGAGTGAGTAGGCTATATAACAGACTAATGTGCATTTTTACATTAAAAGTACCATATTTCACAAGAGATTTCCCCCCCTTTTGTTTAAGTGTTTTAATTTATATATTCCAGTTAATCGTTCATTACAAGTTCTTTCTTTCTCGAGTGCTTTTTTCACAGTTGTCTTTTGAATGAGATGCCGCAGGAGAGTGTCCTAATCCTGGCAGCGATACCAGCAGAGGGCAGACATTAAAAAGGTTTTGACATTAGGGTGTGTCTACCTAGGGTCAGGGAGGGTGGTGTTTCGTATTTGAATGTAAATCTACCAGCATTGTTCTGATGGTGGCAGGACAGAACATGCATTATTTGCCTTTTCCCAGGCCTGTTGAAAATCTTGGGTATCTGGAAAAGCTGACTTTACTAAATGAAAGCTGGTCAATTGTTTTCATCTGATACTCAGTTGTTTCTACTAAACTAAACTTTAAAAAAATATAACTTCATCCCCCAAGATTTTTTTTCCCCTTCAGTGCCTTAGTGGTTGTTATGCTGAAGTAAGATGTTTATTTTTGTTTGTCCTGGATGTGCTATAAATACTCTAACTAAAGTTTAAGGGAAATAAATTCTTTTTGATTGGGTGTGTGGAGGGGTAACATTTTGAAGCAGAAAATCTCATTGAAGTTTTTTTTTTCTTTTCTTCACCCTCTCCACCCCTCCTGCCCCGTGTATATTCTAATCGTTCAATATAATGTCAGCGTACCCAACAGTGACCCGTGAGTTGGATGGTACTATAATAGGCATTATACTCTGGTCAAACTAGATATTATAAATTTACTCACAAAGGGGAAAGCATTTTATTACTGTCAATTAGAAGTTAGGATTAAATGTTGCCATTTTTTAAAACATACATAATTTTGTTTACTTGCAGTGTTTTATTAATGTCTTTGCATTTAGAGAATGTCATAATTTTTTTGAAATATTTTCCATAGCTCATGTACAAGCATATTCCTAATTCACTTGAATGTTGGCATATCTTGCTGTGTATATATAAATTAACCAGTAACCCTGGCATTATGAAAATGTTGTATTAAGTGAAGATGAGAATAGTAATTTAAAGCATGTCATGAAGAGAAATTTAAATTAGGCTAAAACAATGGGAAAAGTAAGTGTTTTCCCTTGGCCAGTCTAGCAGCTACCATAAGAAAAACAACATAATTAGTGACAGTGTCAACATAGACCTAACAATGACATGAACAATATTGATATGAAGTTAGCTACTTTAATCCCTCAGGAAATGCACGATGCATTAACTTTTCTAAGTGAAAGTGCCACTTTTTTCCGGAGTGTTTGGCCCTTCCTCTGAGACAAGTGGCTGAATCACTGAAATCAGACATTACTGTTGCAATTTGGTAAACTTAATTAGCAGATCCTTTGGCAGTCTCCGGAGAAGTCATAGAGGAAGGAGGGAGATTGAATGAACCCTTTTCACTAGAGAGGTAATTCTTCTCAGGTCAGGTTTGGAGGCCTGATAGTTCTGGGATGGGCCAACGTTGCCTGCTGTTACTGCCCTGCCTGTACCTCCCCAGGGGCTATAGTAGCCAATCGATTCTCAAAGGCTCTGTGTTTTTTGTTATTTCTTATTATTTCTGGATTAATTGGGTTGATAAGGTAAATATATGATTACCTAAAATTATTCTGTAAGCTTTCCAAATATATCTGGTTGTTGTTTGGGAAAGAGTATTTTATCTAAAAGTGTCTTCTCCCCTCCCTAAATTCTTTTGTGATTTTTCTGTCTTCCAAAGCTCTGATTAGTAATCACCAATCTCTCTCTCTCTCTCTCTCTCTCTCTCTCTCTCTCTCTCTCTCTCTCTCTCTCCCTCCCTCTCTCCCTCCCTCCCTCCCTCTCTCCCTCCCTCTCTCTCTCTCTCTGTCTCCCTCTGTCTCTCTGTCTCTCTCTGTCTCTCTCTCTGTCTCTGTCTGTCCCTCTCTCTCTCTCTCTCTCCCCCTCACTTTCTCCACCTTTATAAGGACATTGCTTAGCATCAAGTGAGTAGATGATACTATCTCTACCTGAAGAGTCCTCTCGCTTACTGTCACTAGAAACATTTGGCCCTGTTTGGTATTTACAACAACTTTCTCTAGTTATCTCTCTCCTATTATAGGATATCACTTGAATGACCATAGTGGGATGAGAACCACTGTCCATGTAAACATCAGTGCCACTCCATTAATCAGTGTGTAGGGGTGATGTACTAACCAGATTATTTGCTTTACTGCCTTTCTCCTCTGACACCTTCCCCAGTTATAGATCTGAATGAGGCCTTTATTTTCTGTTTGTCTCTTTAGTGCTTTGGCTCACTTGAGTTGAAGATTCAAAGAATGAGCATGGTCCCAGGTGTGTTATATACTGGTTAGTTTTGTGCAGAACTCTCAAATTTGTTCTTAACTGCACAACAGTGGTGAGGGTAGAAGGGCTTTGAACAAGTTTCTTAGAGAAATAGCATCTAAGTAGGTGTGATGGGTCTGTTGTGGATATTGGACATACCAACATTAGACATCAATATTGTAAATCATTTATTATTTCTCTCTTTTCGAGGATGCTTCTTCAAACACAGCTTTCCAGTGATCTTTTTTAATATTATCACAGACTTTCTTTTGTTGTGGCTGGTCAGTAATTTTTTTCTGCAAGTGAGAATTAGTTCTTTGTCTGTTGTCCAGTCGTTTCAGTCATGCCTGATTCTTCATGACCCCATTTGGGGTTTTCTTGGCAGCAAATTAGAGTGGTTTGCTATTTCCTTCTCCAGCTCATTTTACAGATGAGGAAACTGAGGCAAACAGGGCAAAGTGATTTGCCCAGGGTCACACAGCTGGGAAGTGTCTGAGGCCAGATTTGAACTCAGGAAGATGACTCTTCCTGTTCCAGGTTCTGTATTCTGTCCACTGTGCTGATTAGCTCACCATACACCACCAAGCTGCTTTGTGTGCGTAATTTTGTCTGCCCCTACTCTTCCAGTGTGATCTGGAAACTGTAGTAGCCTACAAATGGAATGAACTAAAACTTCCATTTTCAGCATGAAAATCAATAGCCTAAATTCTGTGGAAAATTCTCTTTCTTGTTGGAACCCAAATACAGACTAAGCAGATAGACAGACTCGAACTTGAAGTGAAGTATTTGGACGTCCTGTATAGAGGCTACCTTTATTTCATTATCATAATGTCCAAAGGTGAACAATCAATATGTATCTGTCTTCAAAAATACGTTCTTGCTAAGAATGTTCTCTGTGGCATGGTGTCATTCGTTAGACTGAAGGTAAGGTGAAATCTTAGGATATTCCCTGAGTGATATTTTCTGAAATGGCATGTCCAGGCTGTCCTCTGATTCTTTGCTCATGATGATTCTTTCTTTCTTCACCTATTCAAAAGGTACTTAGCTTTCCAATAAGTTCCACCTTCTCCAGTATCCTTCCGTGATTATTCCAGTACACATTGAACTCAGTCTTAGAAATAATCGGGGGAAAGGAAATTGACAATAACATTCATTATTATTCTGTATTGGAAACTTTGGTCTTATCTCTGAATTTCCCTCCCCTGTCATATCCATTCTGATCTGCTGAATCTACATCTGCCATCTTTCACCATTCTCTCCTCATTCCCATTGCCATCATCCTAATCCAGTCCTTCTTTGCCACCATGTTGGACTATTGAAATAATCTTGTGATGGTCTTCACGCCTCCCTTTAATACACCCTTTGTATTGCTACCAGACTAATTATCCTTTTATATAAATGTAGCCATGGTATACTCCTCAGATGGGTTTGAAGCCTATCAGTTACTCTCAACCTGGTTTAGCCTTTCTGGTGAGATGGTTTTTACCAGGGGTTCGTCTGCTATGTATGATCCAGCTTCTTGGAGCTACAGGTGAGAGTTGGGGGCCAGGCAGATAGATGAGCAGCCCTGAGAAGGGCTCTGCAGGATCTTACACGAGAGGTGCTAGTCCTCCCTGAACACCACAAACTGTTTTGATAGATGGGCTAAACCAGGTTGAGGGTGCCTGACAGGCCTCAAACCCATAGATGAGGTAGGGGGATGTCTACCTCAAGCATATGAAGAACCCCCCCCCCCCAGACTCCAGAGGAATGGGTAGATGAGAACAATTTGTTCCAATGGCCATGAAGGTGACTGAAGCAGGTGCTATGGAGCGCTTAAAGTTTGGTCAGGCATCAAAGATGCCAAGGTCATCCACTGAATCCCAGGCTACTGCCAGTCCTCCTGACTTTTCGTCTTGCCACTGGACTTTGATGACACTGGAAGACAGAGTGAGACTGACAATTTTGTGCAACTCTGCCTCACTTAAATCCAATTCACTGGTAAGTCAAGACATCAGCCCATAATGTCATTGGTCCTCTTGAAAAACTAAGGACAAACAGCAATACTCCTCAATAATCAGCTTAAGTTAGAAAATTCCAACTATTCCAACTCTTTTGCATGGCAGTTAAGACCCTCAACAATCTGTCAAGATTGTTGATTAAAAAAAGACAATTTGCCCCCCCCAAAAAAGGAATCTTGATTTGTAGCATTTGCCAATTTCCAAATGTTCACACTGACAATATAACAATAGACTGTGCAGGTTTGAACTGCCTCCAGCACCTGCCAGATTCCATGAGCTAGCAGCTTCTTGAGTATGGAGATTTTTTTTCCTCACAAAACTCAGTTCAGTGGTGTTTTCTGACTTAGATACTCAAGACAATTTTCCTTGCCTTCCATATAATCTATCTGCCTTCCAGACTGGACCACTCAACCTCTGATTATTTTTTCTACCTCAGTATCTTTGCACATGTTTCCTCTACCTAGAATTACCTTCCATTCCAGTCAATCCCATTCTCTTGAAATACTATTGATACTTTAATACCCAATAGCAAGAAGCTTTATTTGATTCTCCTCAGTATACAGAGACCTTTTCCCAGAGACTTCAGATAACTTTTTGGGGTGTTTTTTGTTTGTTTGTTTGTTTGTTTGTTTGTTTTGTACCTCTAATACACTTATCTTTTATAGAGAAAGAGTTTATAGAAGATAGAGCATTTACTATGTGCATACTATGTGTCAGGCACACTGATAAGCCCTGGGGATACAAATAAAAGTGTTCTAGACCATTCCTGTCCTCAAATATCTTACACTCTTAAGTTTATAATTACTTTGAATTACAGGTATCTATTACATACAAGGGGGTACTGGTAAATATTTAACAATGGGTTCTCAAAAAATGTATACAGGACATTCCATCACTTAAAGTCTAGACAATTTCCAAAAGGAAGGAAGGAAGGAAGAAAGGAGAGAAGAAGAAAGAAGGAACCCTGGTTTATAGCATTTGCCAATTTGCAAATGCTCACACTGAAAGTTTAACAATTAGCTGTCTGGTTTGGAGTT
Organism: Vombatus ursinus; assembly: GCF_900497805.2. Taxonomy (NCBI): domain Eukaryota; kingdom Metazoa; phylum Chordata; class Mammalia; order Diprotodontia; family Vombatidae; genus Vombatus; species Vombatus ursinus. The sequence continues at coordinate 17,705,711 of NW_020954551.1, read as the reverse complement.
GGCCTCAGCACCCATCTGATTCTATACATATCTAAGAAATAGAAGTTTCTTGAGTGAAGGGATTTTTGTTTGTTTGTTTTTTCCATAAGACCCAGCCCAGTGGTCCACTGTCTAGACATTCAATAAATGTTTGTTGAATAGAGGTCTTAGGCATTGCCTAGGTTTATTCAGTCCTGTTTATTATCTCCCCATCTAACTTGTTCCAAACTCAGATCCCTTTCTGCTCTTTGGGAGCCATCAAAGTTTAGACAGACTTACTTTGGAATCCTGGTCAAGTCAGTTAAGTAGTGCAAGACACATTTTTAAAAACTGTAACATGGAACCAATAATACATGTGGTATCTCCCTCAAGGGTTTGTTGTGAGACTTCTATGAGATAATACATGAAAGCACTTTTTAAATCTTGAAGTGCCAAATACATGTCACTCGTTACCATGGGTCTTATGCTTATTTTGTTCAAGCCAGGGACCTTTTCTTAAAAATAAGAAAACTGAGGTTCAGAGAGAGGCAGTGACTCTGCCTGGCTCACGCAGCATAGAAATAGAAGTGTCATCTGGGATTCAAACTCAAATCCCATTTCAGCCTTCATTCCTTGCACCACAAGGTTTATTAATCTGAATGATGCCTCCATTGAAGTCAGACTCTAATGCCTCATTGTGGTGTTGAGGTGACCCTGCATTCCTAAAGGCTATGTCACGGCAGCACAAGTTTGGACACATTGTGCCAAGCTAGAAGGGCTGTGAAGCTGAGCCCAGCATGGCAATATGAAATCTATTGTCTGAGTCCCAGCCCATCACCATTCTGGCCACCAGATGATTGGTGGATTCATTGATTCATTCATTTTTTGGCTGCAGTAATTCAGAGAATGCCATGGAGTAAGATGAGAAAGCATTGTGATCTGTCTTCGAAGAGGGCATACCTGCACCGATGAAATCTGGCATTTGTTGAAGTATTTGTGTATAAGCAGGAATGATGAGTTTTGGTGTATGCACTAAACTGCCCAAGTATAGGAAAAGGAAAAGGTTATAGGCTGACTTCAGCTAGGTGTGGCTGCCTTGCATTGTAGTCTTAATTTATTACTGGGACTTTTTTGAATGTATGAGCACAGGGAGTATCAGCCTGTGAAGAGAGCCGAAATGGCTCCAATGCATTTAAAACAAAAACAAATAAGCAAACAAAAACTGATTAAATCATTAGTTTTATGAGTGTCTTATGAAGGCAGTGCTTTATGAAAACTTCGAAGTGCAAATTAAATTTGTGGGGAAGCTATAGAAAAATCAGAGCATTTAGTTAAGCTTCAATGTTTTTCCTATTCTGGTGGAGTCAGTGTATCTTACTTTGTGGCAACATAGACTAAAAACATTTTTCTGAAGCAGCCAGATCTTTGCAGAATGCATGGCTCATGTGGATTTGGGAAGGGAGGGGTTGGCACTGAACAACATCCTGGGACAAGTTGTTTGAAGTTAGTTCAAATTTTGCTATATCTGTTAAACAAAATTTGTCACGAATTTAAGCCAATTATGTCATTGCTACTTATGTGACCCTGAGCAATACATTTTCCCTTTCTGTGACTCAGTTTCTTCAACTGCAAAAATCAAAGGCTGTGAGAGGTGATTTTATCAGTTTTTCCAGCTCTTGATGTATGGTCCTCTGAACAGATGAACTCTAAGGCCTCTTTCCACCTAGATCCTCCTTTAAGTGCTTTGTTTTTTTGCAAAGAGGCTGTTTATTGTGACATGATTGCTGTCACAGTCATAGTGGGTCTTGGGGAAACAAAGTCTGTATCTTCATTTTAAATAGGGTTCTCTGTCTCTTTAAGAGACAGTGATTCATGTTACATCCTGGCAGATTTAAAGTGTCCTTCCCTTAATAACACCCCCCCCCCATGCCCGCAATCCTTTATTAAATATTCATGAGAGGGTGGGGTCATATTTTTGTGACCTGAAAAAAATCCCATTAATAAATTTGTTATCTGACACAAAAACACTTTAGGGTGGAGAGCGGTCTGCCCATTTAACATCTGATCCTAAGTTGTCAGTAAACTGGGGCCTTTGTCTTCCTTGCTGTGTAACTCTTTAGCAGCATCACTAACAGGGTATTGTCTGTTGTTCATGTTGACTCTATTGAAACTGAATTATTGCCTTGATTGGAAACATTATCAACGTGATTTCTGCTTCTGAGTGACTTGCACTGAGACAGATTGACACCAGTGAGCACTACATCTCCCATGGAAAACTGCATTCTTGGAAAACCCAAGTACTCTAGCTGCTTGGGGTCTGCTTTCCTAGCTAGGTGCTGCTGCTGCCAGAGGTGTAAGAGGGAGCTCCTTTTTAATTAAGGAGAAATAGACAATGCTCGTTGTTTTAGCTGTTTTCCCCAGGTAGATGTTGTTGTTGTTGTCGTGGCTGTTGTTGGACAACAAAACCCTGATTTGGTTTCTTAATAAAGGCCAGGAAGTTTTGTGGGGGGGGGGGGGGGGGGGGGGTTTGTTTGCTTTTTTTTTTTTCCTTAAAAGTTCGAACTCGTGAAGCTCGCAGGTGATTGCTTCCTTGTTTAATCACGGGCTTGAAAATCTTCTAGAGAAAAACAGAGGGTCTTTTTGTAGGCTGAGTTTTACTTTATACTCAGCTGAGTCTTTTACCCCTCCTGCCTTACAGACATGCAAATATCAACGAATTGCAAACTGCTCCTCTTAGGTTCTTGGGACTATGGGTAGTTTTTTTTTTTTTTAAGGTGCATTTGAAAAGAGTTTCTTTGTATATTTTGATAAATGTCTTCTAGCCGAGTTTAAAAAGAGACACGGTAATGATGACACGGGTTGGGGGAGAAGGGAGATAGTTATTATTTATACCAACTCCTGTGTGGTGCTCTAAGCAACCCTATTTTCACTAGCACACACATAGTTTGGCAGGCGAACTCTTGGAAAAAAAGGTTACGGCTTGGTTAAATCATTGAATGTGAAGTGAAAGTTATTTTCAAAAGACTGTTTTCTAGGAAAATGTTTTCAGGGTTGCTTTTAGTCATTTCATTTCCTTCTGATTTCAAATGATTATTATGAGCTATTGTGTTTGCTGGAGACTTCCAGGGGCAGACAATCTTTTCCCCCAGCAGATTTCTCTTAAAGATTATGATTCTAAACTATTTGTCCGTTAAGTGTAGTTTTTTTGTTTTTTGTTTTTGGTGGGGGGTGGGGGTGGGAGATTGTTCTTAAGAGCTGTTTGATTAAAGGTAAGAGTGTGTGCTGTTTGCCAGGCTTTCCAGAGAGCAGCCCTGAGCAGCCCTAAGCAGAGGCAGGTCAAAGGGTTAACAGCAATTAACCGGAGTTGCTTCAGAGACAAAAGCGTTATTTCACCTGCCGTCAGTAAAAAAAAGAGGAGGCCCATTGTGTAGGGGTGTTTGAACTGATTCTGTTTAGAGGCTGGTTGTGATTGGTGGAGCAGGGCGTGGCTGATTGGGTAGTTTTGCATCTTGTCAGCTTCGGAGCACCCTTGCGCGTGCAATCTGTCTGTAACCTGAGGAAGCTCCACACTGTACGTCCATACAGGCAGCCTTGGGAGAGCGTCATGGCCCAGCTCTCTGTTTGTGGCAGCTAAATGGAGTTTGGCAGGTTTGTCAATATGATTGATTTGGGGGATTTGGGTTTCTTCCCGGGGTACAGCGTGATCTCTTAATTTTGCATTTGTGGGAAAAATGAGGCTGTGCATTTTTAAAAAGTTGGGTGGGTTTTTTTTTTTTTAATCTGTGTTTACCAACTTGAGTTGTGCACTGTAACTAGAAACAGCTCAGGCAGAATTGGAAATAGGAGAGACACAGTTCCAACAGGCCCGGCTCTTCTGGGGAGGAAAAAGAAATATTCATATTCTCTTTCTCTCTCTCTCTCTCTCTCTCTCTCTCTCTCTCTCTCTCTCTCTCTGTCTCTCTCTGTCTCTCTCTCGGTAGTAGGATTATTGAGAGTTTGAGGAAGTATTGTTTGTGTTCTGGGTGTTCGACTTTTTTTTTTTTTAATTTGCTTTTGCTTCCTTACATTTATTGCTCTTTTTTAGACTTAGTTTGTTTTCACCCAGAACAATTTTATTTAATGTTCAGCATTAGAAAATCCACTTGGGGAAAAGAGAAGTAGGATTTGTGTGCTACTTTTGTAGCATGTTAAAAATGTCCTGAGTAAACAGTAAATGTTACCAGTGGTATGGCTGTTTCTTTCATTCTGATAGTTTGTTTCCATATCTGTCTAGGCTATTTTTAACTTAGCTGTTCAAATTTGAGTAGTTCACACACAGACACACTCAAAAAAGAAGTCGGGAGTGGGGGGGGGGGCTCAGGCAGATAAATAAAATGCACTGTCAGACTTCCATCCTAGGCATTCATTGTTGCAGCTCTTCAGTGGTCAATTTGCCACATGAAATTAAGTGACTAGGAATTGTTTTTGACATTGAATAGTCTTAGGAATTCCAGCGAAATACTCAGATCTAAACAGGATCTAAATGTAGCCAAACTCAAGTGTCAGACCTTCACTACAGGATTTCACTGGAAATGAGATTTTTTTCCCCTCCCCTCGGTGTGGTGATGGGAGGGAGGGAACCCTTAGGAAGTGGGTGGTAAGTTTAGAGCTAAGAACATACATATATGCTTCCTCTTTAAGATTAACTCTTTCAGTTTCTGCAGATTTTTACCGAAATATACAACTGTCCAAATTACACTTCTAATAGTCTAAATGTTTTAGTCAAGTCTATTTAAAAATGCAAATCGGCTCATTTCCATAGATTCCAGCATTTGAAAGTGACACATCTGAAGAAGAGAAGAAAAAAAAAAAAGAAACATTTAAGTCTGATAACAGGAAATGTGAATCATTCCATCAGTGACTAATATCTGTTTCTGAGAGGGGGAAAACACTGAGTTAGATTTATTTTCATAATCAGTGTTAAGGGAGCCAAAATGATCTTAAAGTTTAAAGCAAGTAAAATTGATTTTACATTGAGCAAAGTTTGAAAAGGGGGAAAAAGATTTTCCAGGAGGCTAGGGTTAGGAACTTTGAGGCAGGATTAAAAGGTAGTTTATGTGGTTCAGTAGCAAAGCTAGCATACTCAGTGTAAAACACCATTGCTTTAGGATTCATGTGTGTACATGTGTGTCTAAACAAAAGCATCACAGCTTTGTGGATTCTAATTTTCACTCTTCATCAAAGGAAGAGAGAAAATACTGGGGAATACTATCATAATTGACATGCTGCATATCATTTAAAAAGAATTTCACCTAAATTTTATATGATTTTTCTATCTGGCTGGAAATCTTGAGTGAGCAGTGTGTAAAAATGAAAGCAAAATAATGACTACCTACACACAGATACTGTGGCTGACTTGCCCTAGTATGTGATAGAGCTGAGCTGAAAACTGATTGGTCTGACACTTTATAATCAAAGTTGATTTATTGTTCATTAGTAGTGCATTAGCCCTTTCAGGCAAGACAGTTATTTGTGTAGTGGCCTGTCAAGCAAGAGACTTCTAGCACCTGTCATTTCTAAGTTGTGAGATAAGCAACCAGATATTAAGATAATGCAAATAAAAATGCGTTTGGACTAGGTATAGTGCCACAAGTCTACAGATATTTCTATTTTAAAATAGCATAAGCCAGTATTTATATGGAGGAAAAAACTAGGGAATATATATATGTATACATAGTGTGTGCATACATACATACACACACATATATAATATGTGTATATACACACACACACACACACATGTGTGTGTGTTTGGGTATAGTAAAATGAGAGGAGTAAAGACTATTCCTCCTTTTCCCCTTAAGAAGTCTCTTCTACCTAAATTCCCCACTGCTTTGCCACAAAACTTGGTCATTTCTGTGGATGATAGGCAAGACTTGTCTTTTACTTTTTTGTAACTCATGCCTCTCCTCCATAGAACTCGAAGGGACCTGAAAGTACCTTTCACTTGAATTTTGTGTTTCAAGGAACATTTCCTTAACAAGACTCTTGGAGTTATGGATTGATGATATAAAAATGTAGTGACATCACAGCAAAACTATGATTATGTCGAGTAATAATGTCAAGTGCATTTTCTGCCACTGACTTCCTCCTTAATTCTTCCAATTGGAATGATCTCATGACATACCATAGAAAACAACCTAAGTGTCAAAAAGAAAACAAAATTAGTCAACTTTTGTCTGCCACCATAGAAATGAGGATTAACTTATGTTATTTCAGAGCATGGAATGGAGACAATCTGCATGAGGCTATATAATGTATTGTCTTCACTGAATTTTCATTTGACAGGGATTTTAGAGGCTGTGATCTTAATTAAATCTCAACTGACTCAAATAATGCATCTAAAGGCATGCAGCGTTGCGTAACCTTGCTGAGTTGGTAAACCATAAATCATCAGAAAGCTTATGATAGGAAGGGTTGCCTAGATTTTTTTTTTTTTGTTTGTAGCTAAATGTACTTTAAAAAACAAAATCCTCACTCTTACTGCCCTGTGGTCTTAAATTGTCAGAAGCAATTGCTTGAAAATATAAGCTCTGTCATGCTTTTGACCAATATTACAACTTCAGCTAAATTCAACAGAAATACAAAAAGCAGTGGTATTAAAATCAAAATGAATTAATAGCCTTGAGTTTCTAGTTCGGTCTGAATTAGTGCAGCTGAAGAGTTGATGGACTTGTTTTTGCTATTAATTTTTTCTTTAAAAAAAAAAAAGAAAGAAAATGAGTCAGTGCTGATAGCCAAATTTAATTGTAAGCCTATATTGAAATCTGAATGAGATTAAAGAGGGTATGAGAGTAAGCTAGAGAAATTAATTGTGTTCTACTAACTGGTTGTAATAATATCACTAAAGGGAAGCTAACACTGCGAGCTGATGGTGGCACCTTTTTATGTACAGTTGGTGAGAGATATTTTGTGATTCTGAATGAATGTAAACAAATGATGAGTATAGCAACAGTTTGGAGACTAGGAAAAGAAGATTCTCGGACACTGCAACTGAGGCCTAGAAGATAGGAGTCGTTTTTAATTGCCAAACAGCCTTTTTAATTATGTGCTCTTTCTGCCTTGTATTATTGCTGAAGAACGATAGGTGTCCCCGGGTATTTATTGTTTAATGTGGCTAAGTATATGATTTTCAGTGGCTCAGGCTCGTGTTCCTCTTCAGATGATTGTATGCCCTTGGTGTCTCAAGGCAAAGGCAGCTCCAAATAGCTCAAAGTTGAGAAAGCTCTATGTGATAACTTGATGCATGTATTCTTGTAAGTTACATGTTTCAGAGAGGAGTGACGTTGGTACATCATTGATGTGCTGTGGGTTTTATCTACACCTGCAAGGCTAGATTGTGGGAAAGGCCTGACAGCATCAACGAAATTTGTTATTGTTTGGGAAAAGGCTTGCCTTATTTTTCAGCAGTTTGTTTGTTTTATTGAGAGCAGAATTGCATTGCTAGAAATGTGTTTGTCAAAAGTTCAGAGTTCAGTTAAAATTTGTAGTGCTTTTATTTTGCTAAATAATATTTTTTTACTCAGATTTATTTTTCTTTAGAAAAAAAAGAAAACTCATATCTATTTGGAAAGCTGTGTCTGTGCAGATTGTGAGGATTGGAAAGTCAGACTCAGCCTTATTTTAGTCCCCTCCACTTTTTGAGGTATGAACGGCCTTGTCTGTCATCCCCTTCAGACCTGCCTATTGTTTGGAGGCAAGAGAAATTAATGTGTGTGTGTGTGTGGGGGGGGGTGTTGAATACAGAATAGAATAATTATACATCCTTTTAGCATTTGCCTTTAAATAACTAATTAATGAGGAACCAAGCAAAAATGTTATATTGTACTTTTTTAGAATACCTGGTATCATGTTTTAATTTTTAAGCTTTATCTTGCCTTTAAATCTGAAACATCATTGTTCAAATAACTGAGAACAAGGTAAACCAACAACATCAAAAAGGTCGGCTTCTGTGATTTCTCAAGGGCTTGTTATTTTGTACTTTCCAATTCTATTTGATGTCTTGACAAAACAAGATGACACAAGGGAGAATACATTAAATTTTGATTTTCATCTAACCTGTTACAGTCGTGGCGGCTTAATTTCTTTTACTTTTTACTGAAGACGGCTTTTTCACAATTACTCTAATTGCCACACCACTTTATGAGAAGGCTTCTTTACAGACTCCCCATTTGCCTTGATTTTGCTAGGCATTTTTGAACATGTTTTGACCTTTAACACAGAAAGAGATTGCTGGTTGGAGTATGTCTTCATTAGAAATAAATCAGTGAATGGCAAGATTGTCAAAGAAGCAACTGATATTTTCTCATTAGGATATAATTTGCACCCTTGTGCTTAGCTGTGATGTATATGTGAGGGTACTGGAAATAGGTGTGAGAAGCTGGACCATTTCAAGACTTTTCCATTGCTACTCTAAATCAGGTGCTAGCACCTGAGTATCACCTGAGTCTGTTTTCATACTTAGACCATTCTCATTTTGGTCTGCCTGGGTATTTTCCTGGAACTCCATTGTTTCAAGATAATCAATCATCTTGAAGAAATTTTTTTTTTAATTTTTAATTTTTTTAATTTTTAATTTTTAAATTTTAATTTAAACTGTCCAGAATCTTTCTCAGACTTGCTAAAGCATAGAGTGGATAGCTAGATATTTTCTCCATTAGTATAAAAAAGATATTGAAATGAGGATTTTTTAACCTTTCTTATAGCTATTGATCTGAAACATTGTGCTCAAAAGTCATCTTGCCTTATGTTTGCTTAACTGTTTTAACAATCTATATGTCTAAAGTGCTTCTGCTGCATTCAGCTGCTGCTTTTTGTGATTGATGTGATTTAAGCATCACTAGGAAGTGATGCTTAAATACTTCAGAACTTGGGCAGCTTCAGTCTGTCTCTCTGTCTCTGACTGTCTGTCTCTCCTCCTTCTCTTCTCTTTCTCCTCTCCTCTCCTCTTCTCCTCATGATTTAAAGATCTGTAGTTCTGGGTGTTTGAAGAGCCCTGTTGGAATGGGTTGGCCCCTCCTCATGGAAGAAGACCATTCCTAACACTTATTTTTGCCATTGTAAATGTCATAGCTTGTTTGAATCATGCACATTAGATTATTTTCCATTCCACCTACATGAGAGAGGAGGTAGAGGAAGGAAAGATGAAATATTAGTCTTCACTTAAAAAAAATCATAGAAGTTGCAAACTTGAGGACAGGTGTACTTTTTAGATGATGAGTTTCATGGGCTTATTCCTTTGTTTCCTCTGTTTAACAAATGTGAAGGATTTCATTTATGCAAGCTATGCATTTATGCAAATTGAGCAGATATTTATTATACTTACAACAATTATCCTGGTACTAGGTTGGGAGAGAGAGGGAAACCTTATTATTCAGGATAAGTGTTACATAAGATCAAATGAAGTCCAACTAATTTGTCTGCCATAAACAAATATGGATTTATGTCAAATTTTACTTAAATACAATAGAAGAGGTCAAAGAGCTTTAGTGGAGATTGTTTACTAGGGTAGCTAGCCTGAATATTGTCATACAGGTATGTACTCAAAGAAAGATAGCCTCTCCTGATAGCACATGATACATGAAATGTTAAAAAATAAAATAAAATGCTAATTGCATTTTAAAGAGTTATCCCCCCCCATTTTAATAGGGCTTTGTATTGTTACTGAAAGAACAGTTATGCTAATGACTGACTACTTAGATGATGTTGCATTAATATAATAACCATTACCTGACTTAATGCATTGTACAGTATTGTGGCGAAATAGCTAAGTCTAAAAGAGTGATACAGAAAGTGAAATTCCATAATGAAACAGAATTATGGTTTCTCCATGAATAGCACGCTTTTTTGTTTTAAAGACTGAAATATTATGTCAAGCATGTATTTTATTCTTGCATGCAGGGACTTTGCATTCTACTTTTTCAATTCCATAGGGAACAGCAAGAGACTGAGGCACAGTGGTTTTCAGCTTTTCTGTTTGCCAATATATCAGTTGTATCCATTTACTGATGAATCACAAAAACTATTTCCTATTGTCTCGATAAGGTTTTCTTGCCCTCTGCTCCATGTTGTACACAAGCTCTTCTCAATATAGTAAGTCAAATCTGACGTGATGTGTTCATTTTCTCTTTTCCATGTTTTGCCTTTTCATTTTTCAAAGCCAACTCAGTCTAGTGGCCCTTTAGGATTTAATTTTTACTTGGTAGGGGTGGTTTGGGGTGACAATTCCAGAATGAAAGACAGTAGAAAGATTCAGAACCAGGGGACAGCACCTAACTTGAACGATGACAAGTTATTTGGTCACAAGTTGAAAGAAATATATAGTAAAAGCTTTTTATTGGAAATACATCCTTTGAAATTTTCCCAAATTACAATGGCAAATTCATGTAATGAGGTTAAGATGTATTTTTAAATGGCATCGTGAGGGTACTTTTTAATGAATGTAGTGAAGGAGAAAATACAGGTCTCAGTTTGTATGTGCGGTGTGCTTCTGTGCTTGTGTTTACACTCAGAGGTGCTCACTGCTGGGGGATGTTTTGGTTTACATTTAGCAAGAAGACAGAATGATGATCCTGTAATTTTCAGTGTTTATATGTTCAATCTTTTCCTCTCCTTTCTAGTTCTCTCACTTATGTCCTAAGCTCCCCCTGCCCATCACTCATTTACCCTCTTGAAGGGGGGGGGGAAAGGCATGCTGTTATTAGTTCAGGTCCAAAATACTATGAGACTATTCTGAAAAAAAAAAATTAAAATATCAGGCAGAATTTACACAGAAGTTTAGGCTGTTTAACAGCAATAGTTTGTATTAAAGACATTTTTTGGTAGTTGATGGTATTAAGATGACAGCAGGTCTCTACTAGCAGAGTTCCGATAGCCAAAGCACAGCTGTATTTTTACCCTCATCGCCAGGTTTGGGTGCACCTGGGTATCTGCCACACCCCATTGGGATCAGTCAACAATGTATCATAAAGTGTATTTTTGAATTCATGATTTTCTTCTGAAAATTGAGCTAAAACGTGTTCCCTTTTTTTAAAAAAAAAAAATCATTTTGTAAGCTAGCATTCTTTAAATGTCTGCCAGAAGTTTAATTTGAATTTGTGATCCCTGAAGGCAGCTAGACAGAATTATTCTAGTTCTTCATAAACTGCCTTCTATGATTCATTGTTCACTCATAAAACATATTCATTTCTATATATACTCAAATAGTTAAGGCAGTTGCAGTATTGGGGTTATAATTTTTTTTTGTATTATATTTAAATTGTCATTTGAGAGAGAAATCAAGAATTAGCTTGAACTACCAGTTAAAGTATGAGCTCCCTAGCACACAAAACCTCAAAAATGAGTGTTTTTATCTAAAGTACTGTAAAGTGTATTACACAGTATCTAAAATAAAGTTTAGTTTTGACTGAATACACTCAAAAAGGGACTCATAAATATTAGAAAACTGTAGTTAAGAACTTACATGACTGTTTTAAATACTATTGATTTAAACCACTGGCTAGATTTTATGAATCAAAGTGTAATTTCCAAGCTTTGGCTATATTTCTCAATGCTGAAGCACTCTCTCTTGTGTGCCTTTAGCAGCTTTCCAGACATTCAACACAGGATTAAATGATAGTAGTTACAATGATCAATAGGTTAAGACCAGTACAATCACTCTTACCGCTAATGACCTCAGTAGTAATGGGTAATAAAGTGTGGGCTATAATAGCCTATTGCTGGTGCTGCATGCCCTTTGATTCCTAGTATTAGTAGGGACTAGCTACATGAAAAAGTTGGACATTGGGAGTTAAGGGAGTGGATATATAGGCCATAATTCTTAACTATTTAAAGTCTTAAACCGTGGATAGTTTTTTTTTTTTTTTCCAGTGGAGGGGGGAGGAATACAGTCATTTCTGGTCCATTTGAATATGTTTGTTAAAGGTTTCCATGAGTTATTTTCATGATATGTTGGAGCAGAAACTTTGGATAAATTTAGGTTTTATTGCATTTATAAATTAAAGCTAGAGCCCACATTTTAGAGGCACAGAGCTAACTGGCCTAAAAATGTGATTTCAGATAGTAAAGCTAGTTCAAACCCATCAGGATACTGTTGCCAACTTTGGATTATTCAAGGACTGATCTAGTTTGTAGGTGATTCGGTCTCCTTCCCTCTGCCTCCCCGCCCCCCCCCTTTCTTGTGCCTGCTTTTTAAACTCATCATGCTCCCCCAAAGTGCCCAAAGGAGAAGAGAAGAGGGATCTCAAAGTAGTCCACTTAGCTGTTCTGAAACATACCTGCATGCATGTGAGGGCCCACACAATATCATGTGCAAACGCACACGCAACACACACACATGCACACACATGCACAACAGGAAAGGAATTTTGAATTGCTGGCTGAAACTGAAAGGTTTTTTTAAAAAAATTATCCACAATTCCTTCAGTTCATGATTTTCCCATTTTCATAGATAAGAGACAGTGGGGAGAGGTGAATGGCATGTCTCACTGAAGCAGATACACATTCTAAGAGTAGTGAAACATTTGTAGCAAAACAATATAATTCTTTGTAGGAAGGTGTTTCTGAGTGAGGGTGTGCTATCATTTCTTTCATTTTTAGTGTTTGTCTACTCCGTTTAATTTTTACACCACCCTATTCCTGCCTGTTTTCCTGTTAATCACCATCAGAAATCTGGCTGGAGAATATTTATATTGTACATAGTCCAAGAAATGCACAGGAAAAAAAAAGATACTTAGGCTTGTGTCTTGTGCTACTTGCTTAATCAAACTTAAATATCATGATGAAACATTTCAAGTAAAAGTCTACTTTTGTTGGGATAATAACAGCAGCGCAGGATGAACATTTGCTCTTCAAAATATGTGTGCGTGAGAAATTTTAAAACTTTCTAAATTAAAACAGTTAAAGATTATTTTATAGAGTTCAGTTAAAAAGGAAACTTAATAGGCTCATGGGTATTTGTCATGATTGTTGTGATAATTTGCTATTGCAAGCATTGATATTGGGTGTTAAAGTTTCTCTAAAATAAATTCTCATTTGTGTATTCTATGTCTACAGCTTCATACCTACATATTGTGTGTGAGCACGTGAACTGCACAGTCATACATATCTCTGTTCCTTTCTTGGGAACATAAGACAGTGCTAAAAATTCATGTCTACTGTAAATTACACTGTATCTTAATCTACACTCAGAAGCCAACCAAATGCAAAGAATTCATTGATGACCTTCCAGTGTTCGGTGAATGAAATATCATAAGAATATAAACTATTTTTTTTCTTTTGAAGCTATTTTGTTTTAATTTAGCACCCACAGACATGCACACTCAAAACACATACATAACAACATTGGTGACTGTTCCCTGTACATGAATCTGACCTTCAGGAACCAATTTTAGTTCATCAAAATTAGTGATGCTGAGAAATCAGGACATCAGTGCATAATGACTGTGAAATTAGGGATGCGAGCTCGCTCTGCAAATGACAGGACAAATCATGTGAAAAAGTCAAGAGAAACTGCATATTAAGACATTATGTTACGTAAAATTAATGCTGTACTTCTTCCTATTGCTTATTGCTCTCCTGAAGGATTTTTAAAAATTCTTTTCTCTTCTGATCAGCTATTGTCTGCTGATTTTTTTTTTTTGGTGGTGCACTGGCAAAGTACAAAACATGTTATTACCTTTTATTATAATACAGGAGATGACAGCAGATCCTTTGGAACAAAGTAGATCTTTTACTGCTTTTAGTTTCTTGCTGTCACATGTTTGATTTGAAACTAAAGAAAAGTAAGATGCTTAAATATTACTGTTTAAAGTCATACAGATTTTGTCTTTACCTTCATTGTCTCTCTTTCTCTCGCTCTCTCACTTTCACTCTCACTTTTTTCCTTTTTTTTTTCCCGGAATTTCTCGTGAAATTGTCTTCTTGCATTACTGGGACTGACAAAATGGTTCTCATGTAGTCTGCAAATTAAACACAAGTGCAGTGATTATTTTGAATAGCTAAATTACATTCTAGAAAGCTTGCAGAATTCATAGCATTGTCATTAGGTATCCGCTTGAATACAATTTGTGTAACCTTGGCCAAGACAGCCTGTCATTTTAATGTCAGTGTTTTATCTGAACAAGACATCATCCTTTCAGATACAGTGTACAGGTTCCTTCCAAAGATGCCCGTGCAGAAACGTGTTAACAGTTGCAAATATGAAATGCTATCAGGTTCATCACTGTAACTATTTGTCACTGAAATGTCATGGAAAGCGGCTTTTAATGGTATCTTACATAAAATGAAAGAATTGAAGACATCTGTATGCTGGGCAAATATGGAGTGGTGGAAGCATCATAGTCAGGGTGTTGCTACTCACATGGGCACAGGGGTGAGGTTATTCACTTGCTTGAGTTGCTACATGTTTCTCTTAAAGTCGCTGTCTTCGTAAGCCATGGATCACAATTGGTCTCAAACACCTGACTCTTAAGAGTTTTCTACTTGCTGTGATCTGTAAAGGAAAACTCAAGTTTTGGTGAACTTTTTACAGATCATTTCATAAGAAGAAAGGGAATATTTCCCAGTAACAAATAGAGAGCTTTTTATCTTCACTCTGAGCAATGTTAGGGCTTTGCCCCTTCTGCTCCTTGCAAGGCCGTCTGCTGCAGCAGAGAACGATACCAGAGCTTTATCAGCCCTATAATAATAGCACAGTGGGATTTATAAGCAGGCCTCCCCTTGGAAAAGTTAATTTGGCAAGAAGAGTCGGCGAGTCTCTGGGCAGAATTAAGAGTGCTTAAAATCTGATTGGGAAGTCATGGCTTATGGTACTCAGGGTTTCTGCTCTATCGCTACTTTAGGTTCCCGTGTCAGTGGCTATGATGACACCTCAAGTTATCACTCCCCAGCAAATGCAGCAGATTCTCCAGCAACAAGTGCTCACCCCCCAGCAGCTCCAGGTCCTGCTTCAGCAACAGCAGGCACTCATGCTTCAACAGGTAACTATTCACTTGACAGCCACGCTAACCCTCGCCACGCAAGTTGCTGGTCCATCTCCTGGTCCCAACCACTAGTTGGCATGTGATGCCCACTCCCCTCGTGTGGTAAGAAGCTCTGGCTGCTCGAATTTCAGGAAAAGAGAGCAAAATCAATGGCAGTTTCCTTAACGATCACTTGAAGTTCCCTGTCTTGATAGATAATGGTGTTTCAGATGTCACCAATGTTTCATGCTAAGAAGTTCAGATTAAATTCAGAACTGGGACTTCTTAGGTGTTCGGGTTTTAAAGCTCTTACTATGGCACTCTAAAGGATGCTGGGGCTCGGTCGCTGGTCCTGTCACTTTCTACCTGGGTGACATGGGGCACTGGACTTGGAATCAGGAAGATTGGAACTTGACTTCTGCTTCAGCTGTTTCCTTAAGATGTTTGACCCTGGTCAAGTCGCTTAACCTCTTTCAGCCTCACTTTCTTCTTCTATAAAATGGGAATAATAATTAATAATGATAATAATAATAACAATACCAACACTTGTCTTACAGGGTTATTGTGAGAATCAAATGAGATTATTTGTAAGGCATTTTAATCAACCCTTAAATATTATATAAATGCTAACTATTATTATCATTATTATTATTATTATTATTACTACTACTTCACTTCCTTGGGCCACATTTATAAGACAGAAATGGGGTGGGAGGGAGGGGAACAGATGATGAACTAGGTCCTTTGGGGCTCTAAAGCTTTAAACCTATTGAAACTTATTCTAGGTGAGAGACTTCTAAATTGAATGTAAGGGGGAGAGAAACCCCAAGGCTATGGGCATATTGAACATTTCCAACATTTATCTTATCAACAGATTCAGATATCCAAACAGGAGAAGTATCTCTTCTGACACATGAGTGAGCCCTCATGGTTCTAGCACATTTGAAGGTGCTGTTTTACCTGTTTAGGAATACATTCACTTTTGCTGATGCTAAAATCTATTCCAGGTTGTCATTTGGCTACTCTACATACAACATTCTTTCCCAATGGGTGTTTGAACCGTGCAGGTCATACATCAACAGGACTGTGGTGATGGAGGTAGCAGAGTGGGGGGGGGGGGGGCGGCGGAAAGGCAGAGAAGCACCCACATTGTCTGTGCTTGTATTGACCAACACTGAATACAGGCAGACCCTCTCATTTAGAAAGCATGGATATGTTTCACAACAGAGATTTACCAGTCTCTCTCAACAAGGGCATCTCCGCTTTGTTGTTACAATCAAAGGTCATTCCTTGCCTTATTTTAATTAGTTTGTGTAGAAAATGGTATGTTTTTCATCAGTTCATTTTGGAGATTACTTTTCAGACGATAATGCCAAGAATCGTCAGTGTGCACTGAATTTATTGTTGAGTTTCAAACTAAAGGTCAGACCATTACAGATAAAAGGATGCTATTTTTCAAATCACAGTTTGTGTATTACACCGAAAGGGACACAGAATTGGCTCCTCCACTTGGTAACTTACCATCTTTTGCTTTTCTTTGCAGCAGCAGCTTCAAGAGTTTTACAAAAAACAACAGGAACAGTTACAGCTCCAACTTTTACAACAACAACATGCTGGAAAACAGCCTAAAGAGGTACAGACAATACATATTTTACTCTCAAACCACAGATCCCAGAGGACTGTCTAGTGGCTATTAAACTGTCATTCATCTTTTAAATGATTGCACAACTGAGCTGACTGTATCAGGGCTCAGCTTTCAGCCTCAGAGTTATTGTCCTGTTTTCTCTCTAATTTTTCTGTGTTCCATTCGCTTGCTGCCACATATTTTACTGCCCTGCTCCACATTTGCCTTGCTCTGTGAGTACGGGACAAGTGTTGTGAACAGGATCTTCAATGCTGCTTTTGGAAACTGGCTTAACTAAGGGTCCAGATTTCCTTAGAGATATTTAAGTCTTCTCCATCCAGTTGGATTGTTTAGGGATTTTATGGAGGAGGGGGAAGCGAAACTACATAAAGCCATTAATACAGTTTGGGATTAGGAAGCTAGACTTTTTCCATGTTGTACATTAAAGAAATAATTCCCCTTCAGAACCATTTTATTATGAGTTGACAGTCACAGAGTTCAGAAAGATGGTCAGGTACTCCATCCCTCTAACCATAATACTCTTGCTTTTTTTTTCCTTTTCTAATTTTATGGGCACATAACAAATAATAAATAGTCAAATTGTAAACCCAGTTTCCTTCTCAAAAGGAGTAAGTTTAGGTTAAAAATATTCAACCCTGTGCCCACTTTCATATTTTTTATTAACAAATAAATGGTGACTCCCTAAAGTATAGACCCAACTTTCTCAGCTTTGGTGCAGATCTGAGAATATTGATATGTTTCTCAGAGAGACAGATTACAGTCATCTTTGCAGCATTATTACTTATGTTACCTGCTCTTGAAGGTAGTTTTATCATAATAGATATTTCTTATTGATGTACAGTTCTTCTGGGGATGGTATGAGTTGGAATTTGATAACTGGTGTAAGTTCCTATTTAATGACTTCTTTGTGCCTCTGAACTATCTTGACCAATTGGGACATTGTTGACTAGCCAGCTTCTCATAATGAGAAAGTACTACTGTCCATCTTAGATGTCATGATCCCTCGTGTGAAAGTTGCTGAATTACACTAATTTTCCATATTGAGGATGATCTAACTCTTCTCTCTTCTCACTTAGTCCCTCTTCCCCACCAAATTTGGTAAATCTCCTGTGCAATGCCAAGTTTTCATTTGGGATTACATTTTTGCCACCTGATTATAAAGCCCTGAAGGCAAAGCTTGTTTTGGGGTGGGGGAATGTGATTGTGGTGGTGGTGGTGGTGGTGTTGGTGGTGGCGGCGGCGGCTTCAGGGAGTCTGAGGGGGGAGGGATGTGGGGAGGAAATGTTATAATGAAAATGCTGACACAACCTTAAGTATAGTGGGTAACGGGTGCTGCTATAATAAAAAGGGAACAGATTAAAAAGTGTCTAAAATGTAAATCTAAAGGACTAACAGTAATTAAAATGGAAATGGCACAGGGAGGGAAGGCATGTAATTGTGAGATATCACTGTGCAGAATGCTCTCAGCTTTGTTTTGCTGGCTGTTTTTC
This sequence comes from Vombatus ursinus, assembly GCF_900497805.2. Lineage (NCBI taxonomy): Eukaryota > Metazoa > Chordata > Mammalia > Diprotodontia > Vombatidae > Vombatus > Vombatus ursinus. The sequence continues at coordinate 17,687,619 of NW_020954551.1, read as the reverse complement.
TAATTCAGTAGGGCTTACTCATCAGTGGCAGTTCAATGCGCGTTAATGACTCTGGGATGCAGGCATCACTCTGGACAAAGAAATGATTATTGTGCGGTCAAAAGAAGTTCAAAGACAAGAAGGGAATTTCAGTTTTTTCCTTAGAGATCCACATTCAAGAGCATATAAATTAAGCCAAATGTTAAAAACCACAGTCTGAAAGCTGACTTCAAAGTCACAACTCTCTAATTAATGAACTGCGAGCTTCAGTTTGGACAAGTCGTGGTTTGATGCGCCCATAAATCAACATGACAGGCCTGTTTCACAGTCTCAGACAGTGCTTGTCACTGAGTCACATCAGATGTAAACACAGCAGAAAAAAAGAGGGAATATGAAGGAGGTGCAATTGATCAACAGAATTGGTAAAAACTCACTTTTGAAGCACATTATGCATGATCACAGGAAATGGCTCCAGCCTCAAGAGGCTTTCTCCTTCTGCTGTTGCTTTTTTGAATCCGATTTCTAACAGCCTTCAAAAGGGAGAAGAAGAATTCCGGAGCTTCTCCCCTGTGGCTGGCAGGCAATAACCCCCTGTTGTTATTTTGTGCTTCTTGCTTTTCAAAGGCGTCAAAATTTAGTTTTTTAAAGATCTTTAACTCGATATTTGAAGACAAACAATAAAGGGCTGCCACTGTCATTCTTATCAGTTACCAGCGATTGGATTTTTTCTTTCTGTTGCCACTTCTTATTAACCTCTTATTTGGTCTATTAGACATAGTTGGGAATGCACGCCTGCATGCTGGGAGAACATGAAAGTTCAGATGGGCTCCGAGGGCAGATAAAGAAAGTTGAAGGGGAAAGTTACACTGCAGAATGAATGATAAAAGTTAACTCTACTAAATTGCTGTTGTCAGAAAGGAGACCATCCCCAGACAAAGATGAGGGCTCTGAGTTCTGGAAAAAAAATATGTTACACCATAATTTGGGTTGAAAGAAAAGGAAAAGTGAGACAATGTGATGGCATTTCAGTGTCTCCAAACATACTCGGGTTTACCATGCTCTTGCTTGGCCATACTGTTTGCATGAAAAGTTTAAAATAAAGAACAGTTTGAAGTTGGGTGTTTTCTCTGATTAGGTATGAGAGCACTAGGGGACATATCTCCTTGAATTGACTGTATGTTTACTGTACAGATGGATTTGAGAAAGGCCTGTTGCAATAGAGAATCCCATCCCACATGTCTTTCAGTTAGGATGAGCCTTATTTTCCTGAGTTCAGGGCATTCTCTTGGCATTATTATGCAGTTGGTGGTCCTTTTGTGCTCAAAATGACAATGGAGTCACATGGTTGCAGTTTCATGATGTGGACTAGTGGTTATGATTTTAACAAGGTTTGAACTTGATGTCGACAGATGGAACAAGTGTATTAATTTACTGAATCCCCTGGTCATTAGTGGCTCATAATTTCGTACCTTCAGCTCCCACCCCTTCCCATGTTTTTTTTTTTCTTTTACGTATTCCTACAGTAAGAGACTTGACTTTTAACAGAACAATATACCTCATTTTTTTCAAAAGTTGTAATGATGTATTTCCAGATCAGATCAAGAACACATTATGGCCCATCATGAGTTTAGGACCCAAGTCTTAACTCAACGGATACTCTAGGGAGGTTTTCGGGGGGGGGGGGGGGATAGGGAGAGAGGAAGAATCTATCCTATTGTAGCTGCTGGAGTAACTGCTCATTAATATTTGACAGAATTGATGTGGAAAATAGAATTAATTGTAAATCAAGAGAGAAGAAGAATCCTATTTTGTGTAGTTGAGCCTAGGCTGAGTTGATTGTTTGAAAAAGGCCGTTTGTCCTCGAGCAGTTATGACAGTTTATGTTAGGCAGTAGGGAGTAACCTAAGAAAAGAAAACAGACCTTTGACAGAAGCTTTAGGGAGGGGATCAAAAATGCAAGTTTTATCAGGATATTTCAGCATTTTAACACTGACTACTGACCTGACAACAGGACTGCACTGAGACCTTTTTTGTGTGCATTCAATTGTGAGAAGTAAACAAACTTGCTCGTATCCTGTGTTTGGTAACTGGGTGGGGAGCACAGTTTGGCAACGTGTGTTGCTTTTAAATTCTTTCTTGGACAATGGGCCTTGTATACTTTTATATCCTGGCTTTTCAGATGTACAGAGCTTTCATGAGTTTTTCCTAGGGATAACCGCGGAGACAACAGAGAGGCCATCAGTCATTTTAGATAAATAAATAATTTTTAGGCATTTAATTTAAAAAAGGGTGGGGACTCCCAAAAGATTATGTTCAATCTAGAGAAAATTGAATCCAATTTTTTTTTTCATGTTTTTGACTGGGGGAGGGGGGATGTAGGGGAATGTTGAGAATTAATATCTGTTGAAGAAGTGAAAAAATATTTTTGACATGAATATAACTATCATTGGGTTTTACATTAATATGATAACTTGGAAAAGAGTGAAAACAATTGGATCATTTTATGCATGCTGTTCCTAAAATGAAAACACTGGCTTTTCATTTAAATTTATTTAAATTTTTGTTGTCAGAGCTATAGATTTTGTTTTTTGGAGTGAAACTCAATTAACTTTCCCAGTGGCATGGTAGTAAGTCTGAAATTGGTTGCTAATATGAGAATGATGGCTTTTTACTGTAAAATAAACTACTTGGGGATTAAAAGGAAAACAACATTTTCTTCTTTCTTTGAACGTTCAGTCAGAAGGGTTTAAAACATATATTCTATTTTATGTATATGCCAGATAAGACCAGAAGTTAGGTCAAGTGGGATATAATTATTCTCCAAGGTATAATTATTAAGCAAGGTCATATAAGAACTGAAAGGGTTGATAGTCTCTTAAAGTCTTTCAGGAGCACATATAAAATATGATCTCTATGATATTTTAAAATAATAATAATTAGGAGAGTCAAATGTATCTCTTTCTTTACCTGTCTATTTTGGCTGCAGTTTGTGAAGGGTTAATTTTCTTTCCATAATTGTTAGCCATAACGTGGATAAGACCTCCACCTTAGTATGATTCCTAGCAGATTAGGGATATTAGATAATTTCCTTCTATTTATTGTACTCCTGCACTGTATTATCTTTCTATCACTCAGATAATTACTAAGGAAATCTACATTAATTTTTTTTTTTTTTGGCTAGCACAAGAAGCTCCTAAACACTGGCATGGTGTATTGATGTTTTACACAACAAAAGTTTTCCGTCATTAGTACAATAAGCAAAAAGATATTTATCATAATGTAAAGCCTTCCATGTGGTTTTTAGAGAACAAAGAAGGAAAAAAAAAACCAAACCCACAATGAGCAACAAACCTAGGGGCTTTCTTAACTAAACAGAAATTGGGGGGTATGAAGCTTGAGAGTACTGTACATATCATACTCACATTCAAGTAAGATGTTGTTTGCTAAATTATGAATGTGTGTAATTAAAATCTAGTGGCTGTTTCTATGAAAGATTTACAATGTTATTTCATCGTTTGTCATGGCTAATTAACAATATTAGATGAAGTTTTTCTTCTTCAAAGGTCTGATTTTTTCTCATTTATTTATGTCAGAAATGATAAACAGAGTAGTTAAAAGCTTCTGCTGGTGGAGGAGGGAGAAGAGCAGCGGGTTCCTTTACACCTCAAAAGGTTCAGGGTTCAAATCCCTCTGGAGGAGAGTTAACTCAGTCCTGTTTATAATAAGAACAATCAAAATGTTCAAAATCTTAAGAGTTGAAGTCTTACATAGAAGACCTATCTTTTCAAGAAGTTGGAAAAGGTAGCCCTGGTGGACGAATGAATGAATGATTGTCAAGTCAGAACTAGTATGTAGCACGGGTGATAAATTAGCCTAACCGGGCTCCTCTCCTGGGTGACCTAGTTTGTGGGCTTTCAGTAGAGCATGTGGCACCGAGTCCTGTGTTTTATGGTATTTGATGATGTTGAGGAGTCTGAAAACTTGATACTTCTGATTATCCTTGGGAAAGATCTACCTAATTCCACCCCACCCCCTATTTCTGCTTTCTTGCAGCCACAGCAACAGCAGGTGGCGGCTACCCAGCAGTTGGCCTTTCAACAACAGCTCTTACAGATGCAGCAGTTACAGCAGCAACACCTCCTGTCTTTGCAGCGTCAGGGCCTGCTGACCATTCAGCCCGGACAGCCTGGCCTTCCCCTCCAACCGATTGCTCAAGGTACGTGTTGAGTTATGAAGCAAGGGATCTAAGCAGCCTTCTGAATGAATATGAATTCATCACCAGGAATCTGGTCATCCCTCTAAGACATTCATATAGAAAGAAAGATGAACCCCTTCTGTGTGGTAAAGTGGGAGAGTGGGGGCATGGTAGAGGATACAGATGTAGAGCAACACTCAGGCTTGGAAAGTCAGCTCATTGTCTTAGAGTTTTACATTGATTCGCTGTGTATTTACCCAATAGAAAGGCACTTTTTCAATGGAACATTTTAGCCATTTCCTAAAGTTTGGCCAAACTAATTTTTACTTTTATAGTTTCAACATTAATTTTGAAATCATTCTTTATTTTACAATTTGCGCAATTCAATCATCTGCTTTATTTTATGAACAATATTTAGTATTCAAATCTTATACTAAGCCCCCCCAAAACACACACACACACACACACACACACACACACACGTTGTCTAAGAGGAGGGGAACAGAAGTGAGATGACTGGAGAAACTCTAATGGAAGCTTGTTTTTAGAATGATTTCAATCCCAAACCATGACTTTGAAGACCACACATTTCTTACAGTAGATACCACCCTTAGACCTAATTTTGTGAAATGTTAGGATTCAATAAAGGGCACCAAAGTTTTGTGGAATTTGGTGAATTACATTTGAGAACCCCTACTGATCTATGTTTGATTCTAAGTCTTTTGGACATGGAATTTGAATGGGAAATGTAGCAGTTTTTAGGGAGACATGTTGGCTTGAATTGTTCTAAATGGACAGATTATTCAAAGCTCGTTTTTGGAAGTGTCATTAATCAGCCTGTGTTTGTGAAAAGACTCTCTCCATCTGTCTCCTTTTGTGTGTTGTCTCCCCCACCATTAGCTTGTAAGCTCCTTGAAGGCAAGAACTATCTTTTTATTAATGCACCTCCAATGCTTCCCACATAGTAGGTACTTAATAAAGATTTGTAGGATTGAATTAGATCTCAGTCAAAGGAGATTTAAGTTTTCTCCTCACTGATTCCAGCCAGTTCACATTCCTGTTCATGTTTGTTTGTTTATATATTGTCTTACAGGTTGTTACGTTAAAGACATTTGTGAATAGTACCAAATTATCTTCTGAAGTGGGCTACCAGAAAATAGAAAAGTTTCAGTGTGCATGCTGCTTTGAGAATGGATTGATTGAGATAGATTAAGAAAGTTTCGTCTCCAGTGCACCCAGAGAGGGATCCTTGTATTGGATTGTCTTCTGGATGCCTTTGACCACACCCTTTTTCAATCTATCTCTTTTCCAACTTTGAAATCCTAGCCTTTTCTCCAGTTTTCCCCTTCTTCCTCAAACCTCTCACCCCTTATTTATGCTTTGATGACTCAAATGCTTGATATTTAATCAGTACCCCCTGCATTGTTGTCAAAATAGACTGGTACCTGAGCAATACAAAAGGAAATGAAAGGGCACATAGGCTAATGTGCCTTGGGCTGGCAAAATGTTAAAACGTGCTTTAATTACACCTTCAGGTTTATTGTTGGAAACATCACAGGCTGTTCTTACACACCCACTGGACTCAAGCTTCACCCTTTCTCATTTTTTCCCACAGCTCCTCCACTATTAAGTTTGCTCACTAAGGTTCATTGTTAGAGTACATCAGTTAAGCTGTCCAAAAGAGGGCAATTGGGCAGTGACAAGACACGCTCGTGTAATGTGAAAGAAATGAATGTGGTGATGCATGAAGTGTAATCTGTGCGGTAACACATCAGAGACACCAGTAGGTAATTCAGCAGTCATGGCATTGATTGATATGCTTAGCAGTCTGGGAGAACTATTAGCCCCTACAGCATGAGGAAAAAGCGTATTTAAAACCTAAGGGGTGCCTCTGAGTGTGCCCGAGATCACACAAACATAAACAGAGGTGCTTCAGAGGTCAAGCCCTTGCAGTGAAATGAACTGAGTGTGCTTGACGACCCTCGTGAAAGTAGGGGCTCTTTTTTCATTTGGACCCCACCCCCCTACCCCTTTCCATGAAGTGCCTTGAGAATTCAGGCCTGTTGGATGACAACATGATTTTTTTTTATCAGAGAGATGATGGCTTAAAACTGATGTCATTATGAGGTTTAAATCAACTTTCTGCTTGCTTGAACATGGTCACCTGGGTATGGATGTACAAGGACAAAAAAAGGTTGATCAACTCTGTTTGTCTTTGAGCCCGTGATACCTGGGGTTGTGAAATTGAGTTCCATGAACAGTAATCTGTCAACTGTCCCCACAACATACATTTTTTAAACCCGTGCCTGCATTTTCTTTTATAATGAAGGGGACCAGTTGTCCTGGAGAGAAAAAAAAAAGGAGGTAATAAGGAGCCAAGACCATGTATTAAAATCATTGGTGATAGATAGTTCATAACAAAAACCAAGATGTTTTTATTTTAGGATTACCAGTTTTCTGTGTACCCTAAATATGTTAAAATGGAGTTAAGGGGATCTCAAAAATGACAGAATGTGGGCTATATAATCTTTGAAGCCATTTTATAGTAAATGGCTCTAAGAAATGAATGATGGCACTCTCTATTGCAATATGGACAAGGTTTTCTTTTAAGGTTACATTTGCACCTCTCCTGGACCTGAAATAATTAGCATATCACTGTTGTTTTGCATTATAGTTACTCTGATTCCTGGAGGACAGTGCTTATTTTTTTTTTATGCTCACTGCAAATTCGGTAATGTTCTGACCTTCTAATTTTAAAAATGTGAATTGTAGATAGGCAAATCATACATTTTATTGTGTACCTGTTAATGGATTTCTTTAACTTGGTACTATTCTTCTCCTACATCATTTTGGAGGAAATGCTTAGTTTCTGGAAATTTGATATCCATTTAGCCTGCTGAGTGACTGGCTTTCCTTTCAACTGTCTTAGCACTATCAGGATATCTTGACTGTCAAATGAGCATCTTTTGATGTATTCATTGAACCAGCAGCTTAATGTTGTTTTCTAACCATAGCAGTCATGGAGATCCCTGATTTGACCACCCCAAGCATGTCTGATGTCACTCATCAAATTATGACATCAGTTTCTTCCTTTACAGAAGACGATATAATGAAATTAACTGTTACTTTTGAAATTTGGCCAGGAAAGAGTATTGACACTATTTCTTTTAATTAAACTTTTCTGAGTTCCTCAGTTGAAGGATACACACACACACACACACACACACACAGAGAGCTGAGCGATGTTGCAATAGGTCACTCAGGGGGAGATGGATCTTATGATCTTAGGTCTAGGGCCGATAGTGATACAATGTGTTTTAGTCTTCATTTGCTGGGTAAATATAGAGGGAGTGGCAGGAGACTTTTACAAGGCTTGCCTCAGCTCAGAAGGAAAAAGATACAGATAACAGTGAATAGGATTTTCCCCACATGAAATAAAATGACCCCAAATCAAATAGTTGATCATTTGAAAAATGGGCAACTTAATCTTTTTATATTTGTTTATTCCTAAACAATAAAAGAGGTGTTGACTGGTGTAGTTTCATATTAATACTGTATTATCAACAGAGGAGTCTATTCACTATTGTTTCAATTGAGTAAACAGTGGTGTAAGGGTCAGCGGTATTCACAGGTAATTGTTAGTGTGCAGACAGTCCTGTCAAGCATGTTCGCTAAAAATACATCCCTACATCCCGCACTGTCACTTTGCAAGGTGTTTGAAAATAATAGCCCAGATGCAGCAAAACAGGACATAGGATTGTGTAGTGACCTTTCTCTTTGTTTAATCTGCCTCAGAGGTTTAATTTCAGGGGACAAGTAATAATTGAATATGTCTAATAACTAAATGCTCATTTGGGACAAAATCCATCAAAATATAATTGGCATTTGATTTTTATGAAAGAAAGATGACTTAGCTTTAAAAGGGTAGATATGTTCTAGGAATATCTGATCACTTAATGTATAAATTGAAGCTTCCTTTTTAATATATATTAATTGCAAATACTTAAGCATTTTTGCATTTTTGTGGAGAATAGTTACCAGATACCAACTGTTTTTGTTAATGCCACTCTCAGAAAGGCGGGGAAGGTTATTGGTCTGCTGTGCAATAATTTACTCCTCTTTGATATGCAAACGATCCACGGTGAATATAAAAAAATCCTATCAGACTCATTTCACAGTTCTTAACCACTTAGATTCTCTGGAGTCTATCGCCTCATTAGACCCGTGCTCTCCAAAGCTAGCATAATTAAAATCTTTAACAGTTTAGCAAAGTAAAGATGTTTGGCTGATCACGTTGAGATGATTATCTATCTATTGTATTCTAAATGACAAAAATAAATTAAATTTAGACCTTGGCATTTTTTATTATGTGTTTCAAATGAATATAATGCATACAGCTTTCTCCTTTAATTCAATACCTTAAGTTGGTTAAGATACATGCCAGTTTCAACTGCTTTTATAGATTCAGAAAATGGCAGATTTCCTAGGATGGCTGTGTTACAATTGATTGAAACAATGAACAGTGATCCAAAACACCTGGAAATGGAGTTCTGCCACAGGCCTACCTGGAAGCATGCAGGAGTTCCATCTTTAGGCATCCTTTCAAGGGGCATTGTCATTCTCCCGTTGCCCTTGTAAATATTTTTCTCCTGTAGGCTTCCTAATGTGAAGTGTGTCTTGTTTATGTGGGATTTGGGAATTTGGTTCAGTAGAGAAGTGTCATCTGATTAAAGGTTAGGTCACCCAAAATGGTGAGCATGACATATGGATAATGTCTCTACTTCTCGATGGGAAATTCCAGTTTACACTTGACATGTGTGTCTTAAAACCTCTGTCCACTCTGACCCCTTTAGAAAACAACAATTTTTTTTTTTATTACCCAGAGCTTATTTAATGTTTTCATTTTACTCTTGAATGGCTCATTAGCATTGATGTAAGAAATGACAGTAATAATAGTGTTACTTGTATAAAAAGTTATACAGTTTTTCAGTAGACACATCCATCAATTAAGTGAGCAGTCCTAGAAACCAAAATTAATGAGGAAGCTAGGTGTGTTAATGAAATAATCATAGTATAATCAATTTGACTGTTAAAATTTGAAAAGCATTTCAGGAAGACAATATGAATTCATAATTTATGTCTAAAAGTGATTAATAAAAACTATATTTAATAACAAAGCTATTTGTCATCATTTAAGGCTCAAGCACAAAAAATTAGTCATGTTGTGGTTCATATTGTCATAATACCATAGTCGAATAATTTTATTTGGAGACCTTCCTTATGTCTTAAAATAAGATACCAATTATTCACTTTAGCAAAGTTCGTGAAACAAAATTTTCGATGGAGTTTCGTGGGGTCCTAGATTTAAAACTAGAAGGAACCTTAGAAGGCCAAACAGCACAAGAAAATCTTAGCCACACTGATTGGAAAAGTACTAAGCTTGAAGTAGTGAATTTCCAGCCCCAATTCTGCTCTGATGAGTGATCTCATTCACACAAGTCCTTCATTTGGCTGGGCTTCAATTTTCTCATCTGGTCAGTGAGTGGGGTTGTCCCAGACTTCTACAGCCCCTTCTCTCTCCCAATGTGCTATAAGGACCCAGTTTTAAAGTGCCTTACTAGCTATAGTTCAACAAGAATCCCATGTTAGAGGCTGAGTGGTTTTAACAGTAAAGTATGAAGCCTTTAACACACACACACACACACACACACACACACACTCTCAAAAAAAAAAACTAACACTGGGCTTTGTTTACTGACTCTTTGATTTAATTACTGTTTGAAGAGGACGGAATTAGCTGTTAATTGATTTAATTATCCAATTTGTTTGTTTCAGGCATGATTCCAGCCGAACTGCAGCAGCTCTGGAAAGAAGTGACAAGCTCACATCCAGCGGAAGAAACCCCAAGCAACAACCATAGCAGCTTGGATCTGTCTTCCACATGTGTCACTACGTCCTCTGCACCTTCCAAGACCTCCTTAATAATGAACCCCCACGCCTCCACAAATGGACAGCTAGCACCGGTCCATACCCCTAAAAGAGAAAGGTAGGAGCCAAGGCTTGGCTGGAACATATGTTGGTCATATATGCAGGGAGCAGCCCTTAGAAGGTTGGGGGGTGGGGGGTGGTTCCAAATACCTCTTTATATCTCACTGATCTCTAATTGGATTCATGTGACTCGAATGTCCCTGTAATGACTTCAGAATTTATTCAGTATAGACTGTGGTGTGAAGCATCTAATTATTTTCATTTTTTCAACATGGAATTAGTGCTAATGTAGACATGCCCCAGAGCTTATGCCAAGGGGCCACAATATGCTTGTTTCCTCTTTACCTTGGTTTTGTTCAGACCCCCCTCTTCCTACCAGTGGCTTCAGCAGGAGACTTTATGGTTCTTTCCTCTGCTTTCTTGTGAAGGCAATAGGTGAATGTATTCAGCCTGGGCTGCAGATGTGGTACACAGTCCAGTTGAAGATTAGGGCCTAATGTTGTCATCTCTCATGATTTGATACCTTAGGTATCAAGTTGGTGCAGTGAAGCTATCGGTCCAAAGTTCCAAAGAAGCTAAAAAAAAATAGATAACAATTTTATGGATTTTTGTTTCTGTTCATTATATAGAAACGTATTGTATCATTCAAAATACTATTAAATATCATTCAACATTTTAAAATCGATTGAAATGTTTCATAGATACCGTTTTTTTTTTTGGTTGAAATTTTACACTTAAAAACACTAGGCCTTCAATTCACCAGACATTGGTTTAAGACCCTGCCATATATAAGGCACTCTATACTAGACAAAGGAGAGAAAGAGAAAGGGAGAAAGACATTACAATCCCTGTTTTAAAATCCATGTTTCCAATTAAGTAAGAGAATAAAAAATTGGGAGGAAAAATCAACCAAATCAGGTGAACATTCCAAGATTGTTTGAAATTCAAGACACCTGATTACCCCTCCCCCAAATTATTAATTAAATTTGACAAGGGTCCAGCAAATGAAAGGTGTGCACATTTATATCCAGTAACACTCATTCAGCAGGAATTTACTAACCACCTGCTGTATGCCAGTCACTTTTTAAAATCATGCTGTTGAAATGCATAATATACCCATAATCAATCAATGAAAATAAGCACCCAATACTATGTGCTTTTTACATAGAAATGATTTTCTCCTCAGATCTTTATGCTTGCATATGCTTTATACCAGTTTCATAATAAAGACTTTTTCAATGTGGTTTCTGAATGGGATGTAAACTCCTTGAAGGCAGGGATTCCCCCTCCCCCATTTTTGTTTTTGTATCCCTAGCACTTAGCTTAGTGACTGGCACATAATTAGGAATTTAGTAAATGCTTTTTGAATTTAAATGTTTGCTAAATGGGACAGTGTCATCTTTTTGTTGTTGTTGCTTCTTATATAAGCATGTTAATGGTCTTTTAAAATTTTATTAATTATTCTTTTTAAAGTTTCATTGTTTTTTCAAGTAACAAAATTTATTGAAACTCACAGGTCTTTTTTAATCACTTTATTCAAACCATTCTTATGAGTATAGAGTCTAATGACAAAAAGCATTATGTGTATTGCATTAAGTAATTCATCTTATAAGTCAGTACCCTTAGTGACAAGTTTGTGATATGTGGTATAAATGTGATATATGATGTGTTTTCTTCAGAAAACTAAGACACACTTTTATTAGATGATTTTAAAATTGATGCAGCAATATTAGAAGAAGCAAGTGATTTAAATAGTTGCTAAGCTTATTAGCTTGAAAATGGTCTAGAGTATAAAATCAAGTGTCAAGTGGGGACCATTGGGTGAATTCAAGCTTCTGTTGCTGTCAAGGGAAGGTGACATATTTTTTTTACGTCCAGAAGTCAAGCTTAGCTCTTCCTTCCTGTATCTGTTTATGTTTATGCCTTTTGTTGTAATATTTTCGGAAAGGACAACTTCAGATAGCATAAAATAAAAGGTTCTAGACTTAGCCTTGCCTTTCTTTTCTTTGATGTACTCAGGCTTATACTATCCATTTAGTAGAGAGTGATTGAATTACCTCTTTCTCCATAAGTAGAGCAGGAGACTATACTGCAAAGAATGCCCACTGATGCACTTAAGGTTTTTGTTGCAGGCCAGTCGGCCCTTGTGGTGCCTGCCTACATTTCGTACGACACACAAGCCTCTTCTTGTTTAGATGCATTGCATTTGGTTTCATGCTAAAAGGATATATATCTGTAGTTGGTATAGGAGAGTGGTAGATTAGCAGTGAAGAAAATGGGAAAAGAATAGCCCCTTTTTATGTCTCAAGGTGCATTTAAGAGTAAATGGATACAAGGCAGAGGCAGAGTAATTCCAGCAGCTGAGAGTTGGTGTGATTCTGTAATGTTCATTTGGACCCTCAGAAGTTAAGCTGAATATGTCAATATTCTGAAGACACCTTGTGGGGAGAGGGGATATTTTAATGGAAAGTGTTCATTTTGGCAGCACAGTTTTACAGTGAATGAAATTTGGTAAGAAAAGGAAAGGGAAACTCAAAGGAGAGAGAGGAAGCATTTTTTAAATTATCAAATACTGGGCAAGATTCATGAGCTTAATGTAACTGTCAGATCACCACCAATCAGTCTGTTTCCATCTACCCTTTTTTCCCACCACTCCATTCATTCCTGAGACTATCTGTTAATTATCAGAGCAAAGCAGAGCAGAGTAAATAGTGAATTAGACCAGACAGCAGGAAGACTAGAGTTCAAATCCTGCTTCTGACCCTCAAGGGGTGACCTTGGGGAAGTTACTTCATGTCTTTGAATCTCAGCTTCACTATCTAGTAAATGAAGATGAGAATCACATTTTGGGGGAATATTATTGATAATTGACTAGTTATCCAACGCCTGTGTCCACGGTGGCATCCAAAGAAAGCAACAAAGTCTTGTCACTCGGCAGAGGGTTTTCAAACTGATGTCCATGGTGATGAAGTTCTGTCCTTTTCATTCAGGCCTGAGGAGCGGTAGCTCATTCTTTCCTCAGCCATTACTTCGCTTCCTTCAAGTTGTCTCTGGCCCTGCCTTTGAAGGTTCCTTCCCTGCTCCCTGATTTGTTTGCATGTCTTATGTAGCAGCTACTTCATCATTTAGAAATCTCATTGAGTTTTGATTTAACCTACTTCTTGAAAGCAGTTTGCATGAGTTCTTTCTTGCCATGTTCCTAACACAATAGACTAGTCAGTAGAAGTAGGACAAGGCAGTGTTGGGGGGGTAGCTGATGGAGTGGGACACTTGCCTCATTTAAGAAGCACCAGCTAATAATCCACAGGTGCCCAACATTTGCATTTAATTTTCAAAATTCCCTTTCCCAAGACTTTTTATTTTTTTTGTCCCGTGCTTTCCTGAGCTTTTTGTAAGCAGTGGTGGTGGTAGCAGAGGCAGCAGCAGCAGCAGCAGCAGCAGCAGCAGCTCTGGGGTTTGGTGCACAGCAATCTGTTAAGGAGATAAATAATCTGCTTTGGCGTGACACTCCTACTCTCCTCTTTAATTTGTCTTACACAAGGAAAATTATAATTAAATCATTCAGGGTAAACCCTTGAGTGTAGAGAAGGAAGAAAAAAAAAACACACACTTTGGTAAAGATTGCCAATAGAGACCAACTTCCCTGTTGTGCCTTGCAGAGACATTGATCAATATTCAGCACTTTTAAAGGAGGAACATTTCATATGATTTGTGAGGCAGATGCCAAGGCTCAAATCAAGGCTTGTTAAGATCCTCTCCTCATGTAATCACGAGCATTCAGCATCATTAGAATTCAGCACTAACGCTCCGTTTCATGCTCTGATTTTACTCAGACAATTCAGTAATGTTTATTGTGCTGATTAGGCATAAATTCATTCAGTGCAATAAATGTACTTCAGTTGTCAGTATCTGAAAAAGAGTTTTCATATTCAGAAAACAGAATCCAAAAGGGCCATTGCCAGCTTTTCTTTCTCTTGCCAGTGTTTTATTCTGAAATATAGGTGGTTCTTGCTCTGGCTGACATATTTACCATGATGCTTTTAGACAGAAAACGTCATCTTTAAAATTTGCTGGGTTATCAGATTTTGGAAATTCCAAATTCAGGAATTTACGTAAATAAAGTCAACACACTGCAAAGGGAATGTCATTAAAATGCTAAGTCTAGCCTGGTCCTTTTGATTTTCTTCTATCAAAGTTGGTATGTAATTGCAAATAGCTATCCCTTCCGGAAAACTTGAAGCGTGACATCATATTACACAACAACACATTGCCCTTAAGTTTACAGAACGGCATTTAAAGTTTCATTTGGAAACTAGCTCATGATAAATCAAACCAGGCACTCCACTTGTCTTTATATGGAAAGTACAAAGGTTCTTTCCATTAAAATTAAAAATAAAACTTAGATAACTTATTATGTAGCTATTCATTAGGTCCTTCAAAAATGGAAATAATTCCCAGAATCTAAATCGCTTAAATTTTAAAACCAGCATGTAGTGTACACACACAGACACACACACACACACACACACACACACACACACACACACAGTGAAATAAATGAATTGGAGGGGAAAAAAAAGGTACCTATAAAAATAAGACTGTCTCCTTTAATTGGACTCCTGTCTTGCTTAGTAACCTTCCATTTCTTCATTTAAGACATTAAATGGTCTTTCTTTTAGGTGATTCCTGTGCAACTCTTTATGACTAGTAGTTTTTCTAGTTTTCTAGTTATTCCCACCCTTTGGCCTTCATTCTTTCACCATTTTACCAGCCATTTTATAATTGTGAAATGTCTTTTAAGCTGCAATGCCAGTGATTGTTCTGTGTGGCACCTTCTTTCCCAGGGCAGTATTGCCTTCTCAGGAATGGGTGACCCAAAGGAAGCACTTTCCTAGATGAGATCTCACTTACCTTCTGCCCAGTAACAGTATGACTCCTTTGCTTTCCCTCTGTGTATATCCCACTGTACTGTAGGCCTGCCTTCCTGCAGTTTTCCACTTGACTGCTGACTTCAAGGATTCCTCGACAATCACCTCTCAATCCCTTTGCTTGGTCAGCGGGCTTCATGGCTCTTTCATTTAATGCACATTCTCTGTTTGTTGCCTCCAGACATACATTTGACTATATAAGAATGCAGTTTCTGTTTACTGGGTTGGCCGTTTTCAAAATCCAAGTCATTTTTGAATACGATTGTGATATTTACCACTTGACTAAATTCTATCCTGATGAATAAAATCCTGGTGGTGTTTTTTTTTTTTTTTTTTGGTAGGGTTTACATTAGGAATTTAACATCCAAGATTTGTTTCCAGTGGGGTAGGGAGTGAGAGATGGACAGAGAGTGGGCAGCTGGCTAAGATATCTGTCTCCCTTAACCCGGAACTCCCATCTTAACTGGTAATCCTGATTTCAACTCTGATCAAGGGCTTGTTAAAATGTAGGGGGCCATCTCTAGTCATCCTGATCTATATCTGACCACTGGACCCAGATGGCTCTGGAGGACAAAGTGAGGCTGGTGACCTTGCATAGACCTCTCTTGCTTAAATCCTATTCACTTGCAAGTCACAGCATCACCTTCCTGATGTCATAGTCCTTTATGAGAACAAAGGACAAACAACAACCAAATGTACATAAAGTACCCATTCTAATTTTCTGATGACTAGAGTGGCTAGTGGCAAAGGTAGGAAGAGGAGTAGAGAGCCACAGCATGTGAACATGGCACACATACCATGATAGTTACAGGGACTCAGCCTCCCATAAGTGATGATTTCACTTGTTTCACATAGTTCTATGTGAAGTGACTCATTTATTCCCCTGAGTCCCATATGGTTCCAGAGATTTCTAATGGACAGCCTTGAGTTGCTCAAACTAATTAGATGCACCAACCATTCTATGTCCATTAGAACATTTTGGATGCCTCTCTAGTACAATAGGAAGATGACTGACTTTGGAGTCATTGGACCTGAGTTTATTTCCCACCTTTAACATTGACTATCCTGTCAGCCTTGGGGAGAATACTTAAACTCTCTGTGTCTCAGTTTCCCTATCTGTAAAATTAAAGATTGAACTAGATAGCCTCAGAGGTCCTTTCCCCTTCTTGGTCTATGATACTATGCAGGTTTTCTTTCATGTAATCATTCCGAGTTATTTCTAGTGTTTCCCCATTGATATTATGCTAAGATTTTGTGTGTACACACACACACACACACACATACACACACACACACACACACTTATATGTCTATATACCCACATCTATGTATACACTCCATTGAAGTGTATTCAAAAGCCTTTGAATGATGATGCCTTGTTAGACCTGAAGAATCTGACAAACGTCAGAGAGCTTTGTAATATCAGAAATTTGCTACTTTTGAGTAATATTGTGTTTCTCACTTCTACTGGAAGCATTTTTAAAGTTCTAGGAATAAGTCCAGTGAACTTTGCCAGTCATATAGCTGGCTGAGTTTTCCTCCCATTTTGACCACGTACATTGTTTTGGATGTTGAGGCTTGAGTAGTTGGTGTGATACTTCCATTTGTCATAAAACCGTATGTTTAGTTGGGTATTTTGGAAGGTTAAGACAAATTATTTGATTTGATGATTAGAAAGTTATGTCAGAGGCAGGAACCCAGGACCTGGTTTCAGGTCCCGCCTTGACACATCGAAACTAATTGACTCTGGACAAATCACTTCAGCTTTGGACAGCTTCTCTGAGCTGATCAATTAAAGAGCGTTACAGAACTACATTGATAAAGGGAGTTTCTTCAACGAGAGTTTCCTCCATCAGTGAAATCAAAGATTTAGGGGGAGCTCTAGCTGAATGGATGGGTGGGTGGATGCATAGATAGATAGATATAGAAAGAATGCTAGATAATGTCTATGTATATAAAAAGATAGTTATAAGTACATAAATATACAGAGAGATACATAGGCATTTAAGTATTTGGTGGTATTGATACATAGTCTTTCATTGCCAGAGATTTGTTTATATAAAGTATGACAAGCATCCATTTTAAGAGGGGAATGAAACACTCTGTATGTTTCATGGCAAGGTCTCTAACCTTACCCACTTCCTTCAATGTATTTGGTCTCCCTTTGTGAATAATAAAAGCTATTGTGTTCTGTTGTAGTGTAAGCATTTTTTTGGTTGTGGTTTTTGTTTGAATTTTTTGGGGGGGTGGTTTTGTTTTGTCTTTTTTTTTTTTATCATGTTCATGGATTAACAGCATTGACAGAGGTCAGTCCCAAACTGTCTAGTTGCTGCTTTCTTGCAAAATAACTGATTGCTGGCAGTATTACCTGAAGAACTGGTGTTTACCCACACCCCTCTTTGAAGTGCCACCTGCCATTCATGCCCCCTATCTGATCTCTGTGTCTTCCTGCCAACCAACAAACCTGCATCTTTTCTTTTCTCTCTTTCTTTGAATAATTGTACCTTTTAGAAAGAACATTTGGAATGCTGCGTTGAATGGTAGGTGTAAAGACATAGCACGATTTGTATGGCCCCTGTGGGACACTTAGAGGGAGGCTAGTGGCAAAATCAGGAATAGGAGTAGAGATCTGTGGAATGTGATCATGGCATGCATACCATGATAGCTCCAAGGACTAAGCCATCAACAGATTCCAGTTGCTTCACATAGATCTGTATGAAGGGACTTGTTTATCCTCCCAAACCCAATATGGTGGCAAATGTTTCTAATGGACAAAATCATGGAATCATAGATCTGGAGTAAAAAGGGACCATCTAGTCCAGCCTCCTCATTTTACAAATGAGGAAACTGAGGCACAGACTGGTTAAGTGACTTGCTTACGTAGTAAGTTGCCAAGTGAGGATCTGAACTTGGATTATATTATTTCAAACTCTGAATTATTTTCACTAGACTGTCTGACCTCTCAGAGCACCAATAGCCTAATTAAGTGTCTACCCCAAACATGAAAGCTGGTATAAACTATTAGCATGTTTTTAATTTAATTAAAATATCAGGTTTTGTCATAACCTTTTGCTATTGTGTGCTATCAGTTACTGCTGGTGCCCATATATGGGTGAGAAGAATCTCTCAGGGGGCCTAAACGTAGCGCTAAGTTACCTTCTGTCATTCAGATATTCAGAGAGTGGAGAAGAATATCTTTAAAATATTGGACTATGGTAAGAGAACACATTGACTGGTTTTCTTGCCTTTGGTTGCTGAATGATAAAAATCAGCTATTATTGTTCAACACCTGTCATAGTGTCACACATGAAATACCGAGTGCCATTTAAAGGTAACATACTGTTGTTAGACTCTTATGTTTTTTGATTTATTGTGTTTTAATGACTAAAAAAAGCTTTTCTATAAAAAGAACATAATTTATACTACATGGTAACATTCATTTTCAAAACAGTATCTGCATTTATTTTTAAACTTTCTTAGATCCTTTTGTAAGAACATTTTTCCCTTCATGCCTGACTCCCCCATGACATAATGATTTAGACCTAAATCTCTCCTTTTACTCTTGTGTTGCAGATTTTTTTTTCTGCTGGGTTTTGAGACCCTCACCTTTTTGGTTTCTTTTGTTTTGTTTTCCCCTGCCAAAACACCTTAGGCAGGAGATCCTGCTTTCCTGTGTGTAGAGGAGCTTTCTCCTCAACCTTTACCAAATTAAAAGTCTAGAGGGTCCTAGAATCTCATGGTCCTTCATTAACTGTGGGGGCAGAGATAGGGTCGAGAACCCCTTGTGAATCAGAGGCAGTTAAGAGAAATGTGGAGGTTGCCTGAATGGAAATCTTAGCTTGCACCTCTCTCCCGGAATGGCAAAGATGCCCCCCCCCCTTAGTTTTTGCTCAGCAGCATGGTTCTCTTGGTTTTAACATGGAAGCAAGCTACCACTCGTTGGGGTGATGCAAATGACGGTGTTTCATGTGTGTAGTCTTCTTCAATCTCTTTTTTCTCTTTTTGTAATCAGTCAAGGCATAAGTATATCATAAAGTATATTCTCCTCATTAAAACAATGGTGTAAGCTCACAAAGGGAAATTGTTCCTATGTGTTCCAGCTTGTCATTCCAAGCTGTGTGAATAAAGAAGATAACTATTCCGTTGGGAAACTATTTCAGGAATTGAGCAACAGATATGCTAGCCAGAGAATTCTCTTAACTGTGATTTTCCTTTTGTGTGTACTCAAAAATAACATCCTGATGAGTCCTTAAATGCCATTTCATGTACAGAGCACAATTTCCACAGCACAGGTGGCGCTAATATAGGACAGTCCCCCAGGCACTTGTCGCCAAGAGTTGTACAGCTTGTTCAGTGTCTGCATCCATATGGCGAGCTGTCCCATTCATAGAGAGACATTGTAGTGGTGCCTGTGGGTGCCGTGGTCAATGTAGTGTACAAAGGAGATTTTAACTCTCAGCAGTCTATGTAATGCACTTTGTGTTATTGGAGATTTGTGTTATGCCATTAAAAAAATGCATCAATTTGGAGGAAATGCCAGAAGAATGTTTCTGGTTTATTCTCTCCCTGCCCCCTTTTCTTTTTCAGTTGCACATAGTTAACTCAGCAGGTGTAATTCTTCAGCATAAGAACTTATTTATTAAATCACATGAACCTTTCTTGGTTAGTTATAAATGAACAAACTTTGAATTTAAGAATTGCCTGTCATTTACTGAGTTCTTCTGTATCCTTTTTTTCCGTCTTTTACAAAGAAAAGAAAATTGTACAGTCAGCTGAACAACACGGACCCAGGTTTTCATGGGTCCTATTTAAGGTGCTCCTTCCCAACCCCTTAAAAAAATACTCCACGAATCAGTTGGTCATCAGTTTTCTCAAGTCTCTCTTTGTATCTTGAAATCAGAGAGTAAAACATTCCCCAGAGGTGTGGATGAATCCAGTGAACAAGATTTCCCACTGGAGAATGGAGAAAACAGGCAGATATTAAAGGCACTTTAGAAAATTGACCAGAAAACAAAATTGTCTAGGCTCCGATTTATAAAACAAAATGTTGTTCCGCTTCTGTGTAACTATTTGTGTTCTTGTTTCATAGACAAACAGACACCATAGCAACAGTAACACGTGACATTTATACTACCTGCAAGACAGAGCACTTCCCTAAACAAATAAAAGGCACACTTTTTGACCTTCACATTGCAATCTTGTTTAGAGTACAAAATTATGGAGGTTCTGACCACTAACAGGCTGGCTTTTTTTGTTTGTTTATTCATTTGTTGCTTTTTTGCATCTTTCATGTCTGTTGCAGATGTTAGAAAGAATTTGAAAGTGTTTTGTGACGCATGAAATTTTTACCTATGATGAGGCAGCTGCCTTCCAAAGGCCATTTCGTTCCTCTCCTAAAATTCTGGTTGAATATTCTAGGAGTCTGATATTCAGTGTAAATACTTTTGATCATGCGATGAAGAACTCAAAGTCTAGATGTATCCTACTTTTATAACTCAAGTTCTGTATTTTAGTACACATGATCCCCTATATTCAACTTACATTTTCCCCTATGAATCACATTTATGACAACAAGATGTCTCATGTTAAAGATCAGTGTGAGAAATAAATGGCAGTGTACTTTAATTAGAAGAAAAAATTGACACCAAGATGCTGGAATAATCCAGTGTCATTTGAATAAATTAGAGGATTGTAGAGACAGAAATAAAATGAAATTTAGCAAGGGTAAATGGAAAGTTATCCACATAAGAAAAGAGTTTTCCAAAGTACAACTTGGGCAGATGTGCCACTAGTAGAAAGCACTTCAGAGCTTTAGAGAATGAAGATTGATATGGATATCAAAAGTAAAGCCAATTTTAAATAAAATCTGTTAGTTGAATAGAACTAGGATGTAGGTTTGTATGGCACCATTTAAATCTCATTTGAAGTTCCCACACATATTTATTTTGGAAGTACCTTGACGTAGGAAGAATACAGAAAAACTAGACAAGAAAATAGAGCAACATGATAAAGGGGTAAGGACTAAAAGGCCTGGGAGGAAAGATTAAAAGCAATTAAATACTACACAGCATTTGAAACAGGAGCCCCAGCCGCACATCAGGATCCCTCCAGACCTCATATTGACTTAGAAACCAATATTAACATTATCTATGTTATATCAGATTATTTATTTTGTTAAATATTTCCCTATTATTGTTCCATCTAGTTTGTTCCACTTTGCGGACCCACTAGCTAGACTTCTGTCTAGAGTGACAGATACTCAGTTTTTCTCCATCCTTTCTGTGATCTCTACTTTTTTTTTTTAACTGCCAAGCAGATTACAGAAATTTGGTTGGGAACTGCAAGAACTGATCTTATTGAGAACTTATCTTGATACACACACACACACATATATACAGTGTGTGTCTGTGTGTATGTATTCTAGAAAACCTGCTTCCCAAGTGAGACTAAAAATGGGCTTTTCCTTTTAATAAAAATCAACAGGAACATGGAACCAGTGTTTAGTGATTTGGGTGACAGTTTATAGGATATCATTTTGGAGCTGAGA
Source organism: Vombatus ursinus (assembly GCF_900497805.2). Taxonomy (NCBI): domain Eukaryota; kingdom Metazoa; phylum Chordata; class Mammalia; order Diprotodontia; family Vombatidae; genus Vombatus; species Vombatus ursinus. The sequence continues at coordinate 17,665,982 of NW_020954551.1, read as the reverse complement.
TTACTTGAGGTGTGGACTACTTTCTGGTATCTTATCATTCTTGTTTTCTTTATTAGGCAGGTATTTAAATTAAGCACCTACTGTATACATAACTTTGCTATGGGAGACATTTTTTGCAAGAACTTTTCATGGTTAGGGATGGAAATAGCTCTGCTGCACAGTTTACAAAGTATTATTCATTTGCAATCCTGTGAAATAAGTCTGCAAGTATTATCTTGGTGCAGAGAGATGTGATTTAGTGTCAGACATTCCTGGTATGGAAACTCCTTCTACCAGTGCACAATGACAAGTCTCTTTTAACTTACAGAGAATTTTCTGGAGCACTGAGTTGTGACTTGCCTGTGATCTGTGAAGCTGTTACCTAGTGTGTTTTGGAGTCTGGAATTTAGATAATAGATTGAGAACTGTATGGGACCTTGGAGGTTCCTAATCCAACCCCGTCATTTTACATATGAGAAACCTGAAGCCTTCAGAACCACAGTGACTTACTCAGGTAGTAAGTGGCAGAGCTGAGATTTGAGCCCATGAACTTTGACTTGGGTCCAGTGGCCTTTGTAACGCTACTCCCCGATGCAGGTCTTCTGAACTCCAGGGCCTATCCTCCAACTCAATAGCATTCTGCTAAACCGAATAAGGATTGTTGACCTAGGAGGAGACTGATATCCACAGAGATTAGACAGTTTGCACACAGTCACACAGCTAATGTCAAAGTGAGATTTGAACCTGCGTCATTTTTTTTTTTAACTCCAAATGTTGTTCTTGCTATTGGTTTAGTAATTTTGAATGGTGAAAGATACATGATACAAAATAAAGTTGAAAAATAAAAAATATATATAGCACTTTAAAGTCTGCAAAGGTCACTTTATAAAGATTATATCACTGGAGCTTCACAGCTTTGTGAACCAGATACTTTTATTATCCCCATTTTGCAGATGAGTCAGCTGGAGCCCAGAGAGGCAAAGTGATTTGCCCAGGGTTGCATAGCTAGTGTCTGAGACTTGCTACAAACTCAGGTCTTCCTGATTCCAGGTTGAGGGCTCTAGCTACTGAGATACCTAGCTACCAAAAGGCAAGAGAATGCTTATTTCCAAGGCTGCATGGAAGCAACTGAAATCTAGTGTTGCTCCCTGATAACTAGCCTCAAGCCAAGGGTCCACTGGCTTTGAAATCAAAGAGTGAGGTTTGAATTCTTTCCCATCTGCCACTAACTACTGTGACCTTGGATTAAATTAAGGCACTTAAATTCTCTGGTCCTCGGTTTCCTCATCTTTAAAAGGAAAGACACTAATTGCCTTCCAAGGTCAGCCTGTGGTCTAAATCTATGATCATATCTCCTTTTATGCAAGCCTTCTGCTTCCTCTTGCTCCCCAGTTCATAGAACCATAAGATGTCACCTGGAATGAATCTTGAAGATTATTGATAAAGGACTCAGCCCTGGAGAGTTGAAATATCTTGCCTTAGTTGACAGAAATATTCAGTACTAGAGTCAGAATTTGAACTTAGAACCTCAAACTCTCAATCCAGCATTCTTTCCACTAGCCCACATTGCCTCTTTTTTCATTCCTATAACTGCTCCTTTGGTCTTTACCAAATTATAAGTTGACTCCTGCAAATGGCCCAGAAAGTTCTAAAGAGTTAAAATTAACAAAAGCAATCGAGACTGAAAGTTATATTTCCTAAAGAGCCGGCAGTTCCTATGGCATATGGGCAGTGTTCCATGTAGGCACTGTGACTCACCATGTTCAAACAAACGTCCATTGGCATAGTAGGAATGTCTGCTTAACAGTGTTAATAACTTTTGGATTAGAGGTCCCTGAGTATGTATTGACATAGTTGCTCATAACCACTCCTTGGAAAGCATTGTTTTAGTCCTTTTTTTTTTTTTTTTAATGCAGAGCTCTGTGTTAATGCCGTCTGTGCAAACTATAAGTTACAAATTCAGCAGTGAGTCAGGATTGCCATTATAGGTTCCTGATGAAATGTGGCAAAGACCTCTGACTTTCTTGTTCCTTCACTTATCACTAACTAAACACTGGCCTTCTGACTTTTATCACCAGCCTCTTCTGTTCTGTATTTATGATTGAGGAGAATGCACCAGTCAGTCACAGACGTAAAAGCTCAGTTTGCATGTTCTATTGTACTGTAGCTCTGGAGACTCCTAGGCTTTGGGAACAAAAATGGGATGTTTTATCCTGTTTAACTCACCGAGTTAGAGTGGTTGTAAAAGGTGGGTAGCGTCCAGTCGTATAAGCATAGCCTTTTATTCTGTTTACCCTTAGATCCATTACTAAAGCAGCAATTAGCCATTTGTTGCTTCCCCCCATAGAGGTAATAAATGCCAACTGGACAAGTTTGTACTCAAAAACAGACACTGCAGTGTGCTCTGGCCTTTAGGTGGATAACACTCTTCTCTCAGGGTGAACCCTGAAGCTCCTGAGTTCACATGTGGAATACAGATTCCATTTAAGGTAAGGAAAGTGACTCAGAACAAACTCAAGAGGTGTATATACCACACCTGCAGGTTTGTGCTGTCAAGGAGCAAGACTGCTTTTAGGACTTCATGTGGGACTTTGGTTCCAGTTGGGATTCTGTATGATATTGATGGAGCCTGCAAGTCACCTGAAATGACTCAATGCTGTTCAGCAAGATATTTCTGAGGGAGCAGGGAGCGGTCAGATTTGACCCTCCATTCATTTCTTAGAATACCACTGATTTTTTCAAGGTGGCTGTTGTGTCCTCATACACCGTAACCTTGCTGTGCTCTGAGCTGTGTATTACACGAGGACTTAACTGACATACTCTAGGTATAGCTAATGGGTCACTGATGTGTTGTATGTTCCTTCTTTGCAATACACCAAAACTTATTGACTCAGTAGCATATATGAAAACATCCTTATATTCATCCCCTAAATTCCAGTAATGATCTGTCAGTATTTTTGCCAGCTTCCTAAGAGCCAAATCACTGAGCAGATATATGCTGTGGCAGTTGAGGAAAGCTCCATAGTAAATGGAATAATTTCAACAAACCACTTAACTTCTCTTGGCCTCAGTTTCCTCAACTGTAAATTAAGGGATCTGGAATAGATGACCTCTGAGGTCCAATAATATAAAAAAATGTACATGTATTTTTCCTAGCCTGATTGACTTTCTTGAAGTTGCTTGTTACCCTCAATTCAGAAAACATTTATTATTTAATGGAGTGTTTCTTGATTGACCATTTCTGTTGCCATGCCAGATTTGTAGGCCACAACACGCTCACAATTTAAATCCACCCAAAAAGCACAGTCCCTAAAAACAGTTAAACAAAACAGCATAAAAGTTTGATTGTGACTGGTAACAGAAGCGACCTTACACTTTATAGTTTACTGTTTGTTTAAAGAAAGGAAGGGTGTGTACTTTAACTGTAATAATTAGTATCAATGCTGTCCATTGTTTTTGATCTGAGTTTTGTTGCTATGTAAAGTTGTTTTCATTTGGATAGTTGTATTCACTAAATATATTCTTTTAGTTCTTTCTTTTCTCCAGATTGCTTTATATAAGCCCTCCCTTATTTCTCAGAATCCTTCGTTTTCACCATTCTCTACAGGACAGTACTATTACATCACAATTACTACACTTTAGTTTGTTCAGCCACTCTGATCCTAGGATCATAGAGCTGTATCTGGGAGGGATTTCAAAGATCATGCAGTCAAACCTCCTCACTTTTCAAACAAGTGCCTAGGAAGGTTATGACCTGCCCCAGATCACCCAGAGAGGATGTATCACAGTCAGGGATTCACACTCCGATGCTTTGACTCCAAGTTCAGTTATTCATCCCCTCATTTCTGTGGGCTCATGGTGTATTTCCAGACTTTTGTTATTGCATGTAGTGTGGATGTGGAATTTTCTTATACGGTAAACAATTGTTGGACATTTACTGTGTGCAGAATCCTATCCCAGGTATTAGAAGAGAAGTGAAGTGTAGATGGTGCACGATTTCCACCATCATCCAGCCAAATGGAGACTTGTAACACATACAGAGATAGAAGCGTGTGGGGTGCAGGTGTAAGGTCAGAGATGTTACCAGTTGGAGGAGGCTTCATGGCTGAAGTGGGATTTAATTTAGGTTTATATAAAACCTAACTCAACAAGCAAAGAGGAGATGCTGTGGGCTTGGGAAACAATGGGATAGAGACTGGAAAACAGGTTTTTGTGATAGAGTGGGAACAGTCCAGGTGTCTGCAGCATAAAGGACCCAGTAGGGAGTTGTATGAGATAGCAAAAAAGGCAGGTAGTCCCCAAATTTGATCATAGGATTTAGTTTTACTTTTTATTTTTATTTTGAACTTAAGATAGCTAAAAAGGGGAGGGGGCATTTTCATATGCATAATAGTATCCAGAAGGAAGGAATAGTTAACAGGGTCAAATGAAGTGAAGGAGGCTGAGGAGGACAAAACCTTCACTGAGTGAAAAACAACCTATATGTACAACATAAAGGGAATGGCTAAACATAATGTAGTATGTGAATGCAGTGCACTATTTCTGTACCAAAGAAAGAACATATAAAATAGTGGTGGTGAAGGGGACTGTTCTATGAAATGATACAAAATGAAGGAAAGAAATTCAAATCTAATACATGAACTGACTTAAAAGTATATTAACAATGATCATAATCATAAATAAGTCCAGAAAACATGAAGATAAAAACCAGGGTATCAAAAAGAAATAGGATCTTTTTGTTACAATCTTGTTAACAATATGTATTTTTTAGAAACACTGTAAATACTAAAAGTTTAAAATTTCAATTTTTTTTATTCTTTGTGTATTTGAATGTTTTGTTGATACTAAGTTTAGAATTTTTTTTTTAATTTAAGCTTTGGATTTGGCTATTAGCCTGTCAGAGGTGACTTCTAAGAGAGCAATTTCCATCAAGTGGTGGGAGGTAAAAGATTGCAAGCACTTGAGTAGGTGGTGAAGTGGAGGCATTGGCATAGACAGCTTTTTCCAGAATTTTGGCAGAGGGCGAGAAAACATGTGGGTTGGCATCTGGATGGGGTAGAAGAGTCAAGGGACAGAATGTATGTGATTGGAAAGACCTTATGGACAGATGAAAAAGAACCACTGGAAGAGAGAGATTACAGGCATGCCTTATAAAAGGAACACTGGTTTTGGCATCAAAGGACCTTCATTCAAATCCTGATTCTACCATGTACTTACCTTTGGAACCTTTGGCAAATCCTTTAAGCTTGCTTGGACTCTGTTGACTCATTTGAAAAACAAGAGCTTGAGATTGGTTGCTTCTGAGATCCCTTCTGGCTATAGATCTGTGATCTATGAAAAGAAGCCTGATTTGGGGGGGGGGAGGGTGGAGTAGTGCTGGATCAGGTGAGATCCAGGGTGCAGGTAGGGAAAATAGCCTTAGCGAGGAATATGTATAACTCATACAGTTATAATCAAAGGAAGGAGAGAGATGGGTAGTAAAACCAATAAATATGGGAGATGGAGAAGCTCCTGTCAAGTAACCAAAATAATCTGCTGCAAAATCAGGGGAGGATGTGTGTGCAATTTAGGGTTTGAGCAGATAGTAAAAGGTCTGAAACAGTAGAGGAAGGAGGGAGGGAGGGAGAGAGAGAGAGAGAGAGAGGGGGGGGGAGAGAGAGAGAGAGACAGAACTCTGTAGAACAGCAGTGAGAATTCAGTGAAGTCATCCCTCATAAATCTTACAGTGGGTGAAATCAGTTTGATTTCTTGACTTTTTTCCAGGAGTGTTTAGCAGCCAAGGGGACAAGAGCAGAGAAATCCAATGGTGGTGTTTACCCAGGAGTAAGGATTAGCAAGTCAGGAATAGCAGAAGGTCATCTACTCCAGTATGGTGGCTATTAAATCATCAAAGTGACAGGCCATGGAGCCAAGGCTGGGCTTAAAAGCAAGCAGAGCCCAAACTGGGGCACTAGACTGGGAGAAGAGAGGAGAGTCAGTGAGAGGAAGGTCAAGATTGGCATAAAGTTCAGGTTTAGCCGTAGTGTCTCTTCACTTCTGTCTTCAACCCGTGAAAATGACTTTGTGTTTACTTTGTATATTTAAAAATTTTTATATATCTGAATTCATGCTGTTTCCCTTTCAAATGATGTAAGCTCATTGAACTCAGGGACTTTCATTTCTGGCTGGGCCAGACACTTAAGTTCTGACGGTGCACGGTAGCCATTTTAATGATAATAATGCTCATTGAATTGCATTGAGAAGGTGGTCAGAGAGTAGAATTTTAAGTTCAGGTGTTACAATTTTTTTTTAATTTTTAATTTTTTTTTCCCCCTGGCTAGACAGTGGGGCTAAGTGACTTGCCCAGAGTCACACAGCTAGTAAGGATTATGTGTCTGAGGCAGATTTGAACTCAGATCCTCCTGAATTCAGGGCCGGTGCTCTATCCACTGCACCACCTAGCTGCCCCATGGTGTTAACAATTTTTTAATAAGACGAGGTTTCGAGTGTGGGAAAGAAATTAGGTGTAAAAGGAGTTCTTTGGGCTTGATAGATTGTGCAGTCAAAATGTCATAGAGTTTACCATCATGAATACTGAAGTCTTCAAAGAAGATGACAGAACACAAAGGGGGACCATAAGCTTGATCCTAAAGATGCTGAGAAAATTGGACTGGTAGCCAGGAAGTCAGCAAGTGACAGCAATAAGGATGGTCAGAAAAGGAGTGTGAGTAAATTGCATGGACTTCAAAAAGCAAAACTTGTAATAATTCACAATAAGATACGGCTTTAAGGTTTATGAAGTATTTTTCTAACAGCTATATTAAGTGCTGGAGTAGAGTGGAGGAAGTGCTGGCCTTGGATTCGTGCTGCCTAAGTCCATATCCCAACACTGCCCACTTTGGACCAGTCATATCATGTCTTTTGGTCTCTTCTCTGCTGTAAAAATGAGATACTTAGCCTAGGTGATCCTCAATGGCACTCTCACTCATCCTCAATGATCTGCAGTGTACTCAAAGCTACTGAGTATGTTGCAGAGCTAGATATGGACCCATCTCTGGACTTCAGATCCTTCACCTCTCTGGCTTTAAGTATTGACGTAGGTAGAGGAATGACCTGGAAGCAACAGCGTGTCCAATTTTTCTGTCCCTATGAGTTGGAGCTATTTAAGTGGCTCAACCCAAAGAGCAATCATGATGAATTTCATGTTAATGTAGAAGGAGAACTCCAATGAAGTGCTTTAGGGATCTGTGCTGTATAAGATTTTGTGAGATTGCCAAATCTAACAGACTTTTCTCTTTGCAGTCTTTGTCTCTGTTGATTTCATCTCCTTGGTGGATTCTTCTCTAGATTTCTGTGGCTCTGCTCTCTCCTGGTTCTCCTGCTGCTTGTCTGATCATTCCTTCTCCCTCCATTCCTTTGTTAGATCTTCATTAAAGTCATTCCCTCTAGGTGTACCCCAAAGCTTTGTCCTGATCCCTCTTCTCATCCTTCTGTACTATTTCCTTTGGTGATATCGGCTTCTCTGGATTCAGCGACCATCTCTATGCTGATGATTTTCAGATTTATTTATCCAGTCTTAACCTTCCTCTTGAGCTCCAGTCTCATATCTCCAAGTGTTCATTAGACATCTGGAACTGGTACCTTATAGTCATCTTCTGTAGTGAGCTTCACATGCCCCAAACTGCATTTATTATCTTTCACCTCAAACCTTCCCCTCTCGCTCACCTTCTTATTACTTCTGAGAATCCCACCATCCTCCCAGTCTCTTAAGCTTGTAGCCCTAAGTTTCAGATTTGCTTCCTCCATCTTGTTCCCCTGTCTTGTCTATTTCCAGCGCTTATCAGTCCTACTTTTGCAACAGCTCTTTCACATGCCATTTTCTCTCCTCTAGTTGAACTCTCTGCCTCAAGTCTCTCCCCACTCCATCCATTCAGCTATCAAAGTACAGACCTGACTATGTTACTCCCATATTCAATTAAGTACAGGATCTCCCTATTGCCTCTCCTGTTTGGCTTTTAAAGCCCTTGCTAACCTGTTCAGTTTTGCCCCAGAGTTCAGAAGAGTGAGTGGAATTAACAATTGACTATCAAAAAGTCCATTGAGCTGCCTTGGGAGGTAGTGAGCTTCCCCTTATCAGAGGTCTTCATACCATGTTTGGATGGCCACTTAGGTGGTCCTGTTGAAGAGATTCTTCTTCTACTATGGGTTGGGTTAGACAGTCTGTGAGATTCTTCCTAACTGGAAAATATAGGTGATTCTGGAGAGAGTAAAAGAAAAGATACCTCCATCCTTGGTGGAGAAGATCACAGGCTATGTGGTATCTTTAGGAGAAAGCCAGGTTTCACTTAAATCTAGGAAGTATAACAATAATAATAATTGTTGTTATTACTTGTGTGTCAATTTGAGCTAACAAGAAAATTTAAATTAGTCCTACCCTTGTTAATGAATTCTGTTCCCTCTCCTTTGTTTTGTTTTTCTGATCCATATCCAGTTTTCGTTTTTGTCCCTGTAGAAGAGACCAGAAAATGTAGCCCATGCATTTTCTTCAAGCCCAGAATGTGGGTTCTTCATAGAAATACTTGATTGAAAGTTACTAAAAGACTGTGTGTACTTTGACTTTATGGTGACCCTTCATTGCTGTCTCTTTTTAAGTCATTCAGTCTTGGGTTAGTTTTCATGAATGCATTAAAGTGAGACCCAGATAAGAAAAAGAATTCCACAAATAGTTAACACGCCCCATTCCAGATGTAAAGTTAATGTCATCTCTGAGTCTTGCAGTACAATAATGCATGCAGATATTAACAATAATCTCAATCTTTTAAAAAGCACAAATCTAGCACTTATTAGCCTAATTTACAATCACTCCAATTGCAGGTTCTACACATGAATATGATATCACGAGGGAATGTGAAATCCTCTAATTAAACATGATTTAAAAAGCAGCAGAAAATTGAGATGATGAGAGTTACAATGAATGAGAGTCAAGGATTCACTGCTTGAAAAACTGGGAGACATGCATATTTGTTACAGTTTTGTAGAGAAACCCTCTTTATTCACTTAGGTTATGCCTGTTAATGTGCTTTTTGATATACATCCTTGTCCCTGGGTTACCTTTTGAGAAACATAAGACTTCTAACTCCACGGTTTGCCATTGAAAGCTCCTCATAACCTTACCACTTCCTTTCCTTTCAGTCTTCCTACACTTTCCTCCCCTCCATGCAATTTATGATCCAACTCACCTAGCCTGCTTCCTGCTCCTCTAATGTACCAGCACACACCTTTGTACTAGCTGTCCATTCCTGGCCTTGTGCCCCTTCACCTCCACTGCTCAGTTTCCATCAAGACTCAGCTCAGATGCTTCCCTTCTGTAGGAGGCCTTTCTTAGTACTTCAGATGCTAAAGCCTTACCCTTTGAAATTTCCTTCCCTCTACCCTGCATGTATGTTGTACCTACCTAGTAATTTACAGTTCAGTTCCTTAAGAGCAGAGTCTGTTTCTGCTTTTCATTGTGTCTTCAGCACCTAGCACTGTGCTTTGCCACATATTAAGTGCTTAATAAATGCTTATTGTGTTGTGTTCCTAGAAACTGCAGAAGAGCTAAAGTAAATTAGGGCATGGGTATTTCCCTTCTGTCTAATTGTCCCTCCTGCCTACCGCTATTCCTGGTACATGGTCAGCACTTATGTTTGTTTTTGTTTTTTGTTTTTTCCTAAAAAAAACAAAAAAGATACCTTTTCAAGTCAGAAGTCTTGGGTTCAATTCCAAGCTCAGCCTTTTCCAAGCACAGTGCTTTGCTCAGATGCCTTCACATCCTGGTTAACTTCTGAATGCTCTCCTGAGTTAGCAGTAACTTTTTGAAAATAAGAGTCTAGATTTGAATGTAGTAGCTGGGCCAATGTGATATCATACTGTTATGGGTATTTTACTTTAATTTTAGGCCCCGAAGCAGTTTCATATGAAATGTTCACAAACAGGAGGGTAGTTTCTGAGTGGGGCAATAAAAGATAGCAACATGGAGGAGGGGATATTTTGTCTGGCTCTCTGAAGGATGGCCAGGATTCCAAAAGGTGGCAGTTAAAGTGGGTGCATTCCGGAATTAGGAAATGACTTGAGCCTGAGAAGTAGGAGCCTACAGTCTGGGTGGAGCATAGAGTCCATGGAGAAGAATGCATTGATACAAAGCTGGAAAGCAATTGTGTTAGAAAAATGTTGATTGCTTTGAATACTAGGCTAAAGAATTTGGTCTAGGATATATTTTTCTAGACAGTAGGAAATCACTGACAGATTTTGTGTAGAATAGGGGTGATGTGTTGATATGAGCTCAGCCCATATTAGTATAAATAATAAATACAATATAATATAAAAATAATAATTATACTCTAAAAATAAATAAATAACAAATAAAGATTAATCCAGCCCAAACATGAAGCCTGAACTGAAGAAGACAGATCCTGGAGATGGGTGAGAATGAAGACCCTTCACTAGGACCATGGTAAGAAAGAGAAATTTCAAGAGAAGTTCATATGCAGAGAGAGGCTAGGAATATTTTTCAAAAGTTGGAAATAAAATAAAGGGGCCTCAAATCATTGGCTTCTGCTAGTAACACTATAAACCCCCTGTTGTCAGGATCGCTTTTTTAAAAAAATTTGTTTGTTGTTTTTGCAAGGTGGTTGGGGTTAAGTGACTTGTCCAGAATCACACAGCTAATGTTATGTGTCTGAGGCTGGATTTGAATTCAGGTCCTCCTGACTCCAGGGCCAGTGCTCAATCCACTGTGCCACCTAGCTGCCCCATAGGATCTGCTTTGTTTTGTCTGTGTTCTCAGCACCCAGCATTGTGCCTTGCATAAAGTAAACAAGCTATTTGAACTGAATGCAGATTATTATATACACTTAAGTCTTAGCTATCTTTCAAGTCAGGCCTCAGACATTTATTAAGCACTTGATGTGTGCCAACCACTGTGTTAGGTGTAAGGGACACAAAGAAAGGGGAAAAAAAAGTCTCTGAAAAAATAGTTCTAATAAGGAGACACCATGAAAATAACCAGGTACGTGCAAGATGTGTCTGGGGACCCCATTGCCTAAATTTCAGAAGTAACACCAGCCAAAAAAAAAAAAGTCTCTGAGGGTCAAGATGTAGTCTTTGATCCCTGAGCAGCAGACAGCCAAGAATTGTCCACTTTTCTCAATATTCTAATACCTGCTCTGCAGAAAGAAAGAAACCTTCTGCCTAGCAGTAGTTACAGAAGTCCAGTCTTTTCTCGAGAGAGCCAAGAAGTATGGGCAAAGGGACTAGGAACAGAAGAGAAGACAGAAAGGTGAAAAGAAGGGAAGAAAGTAGCAGTTACGCACTCATTGACATCAGAGAAGAGATCCAGGAATGAAGAGAAGGCAAGTCCAAAGTATGGGAGCATGAGAATAGCCATCTAATACCGTACAATTCTTGAAAAGTATAGGATGTTTTGTCTCTGTGTGTACACTGGAGTGCCAGTGAATGGTGTGGAGAATCTGGTAGTGAAAGTCTTACAGCCTTTGCTAGCTTTAGTCAATCCGTAAGCATTTATTAAACACCTACTAAGGCCAGGCACAGTGTTAGGTCCAGGAAATAACAAATACAACAAATAAGACAATCTCTGTCCTCAGGGAGCTTTTGATGGGTGTGGGGTGAAGTAGGTTGGGTCAGGATGTTCTTACTGAACAATACCCAGCAGTTGAACAAAAGGTCCTTTGGGAGGGAGAGTACTCTGCTTGGGAGGGGACAGGGAAATCTGGAAAGACTTTGTGAAGAAAGTAGTACTTGGAGGAAGTGAGAGATTCTGTGAGACTCAGGTGAGGTGGTCATATATTTCTGGCCTGGTCAATGACCAGTGCAAAAGTTTCTTGATAGGAAATCAAATGTTAAGTGAATGAAAGAGAGAGACTAGTTTGTTGGATCATAGAGTATGGATAGACTGGAAAGCTCGATTGGGGCCAGGTTGTAAAAGGCTTTAAGAACCCAAAATGAGGAATTTAGATTTGATCCTAGAAACAAGTGGGAACCAATGGATTTGGTTGAGTAGTGGAGTAAGGGGTGTATCTGAATTTAAGGAAAATGATGTTAGTGACTGTGTGGAGGATGGACTGGACAATTGAGGCAGGAAGGCCAATTTGGAGGTTGTTGCAAATAGTTGTGGAAGTAGTTGGATTCAAGAGATGTGGGGTTAGAAATGGCAAGATTGAGCTACTGAGTGGAGATACAAGTTGAGGGAGAGCAAGGAGTGGAGGAAAACATTGAGGTTATGAACCTTGGAGATTGGGAGAATGAACAGTGGTGAGAAAGGGGTCCATAACCAACCTTTGGAGAGCATTACCTGTTAGAGGGCTTGATATGACTGAGAAGGAGCAATTAGACAGGGAGGAAGAGAATAAGGAAAGAGCAATTTTAGAAAAACCAAGAGAGAAGGAAATATTCTGAAAATGAGAGTGGTCAAAAATGTCAAATGCATCATGGAGATCAAGACGAATGTGAACAGAGAAAGGACCATTGGTGCTGGCATTCAAGAGCTTGTTAATAACTTTGAAGGGAGAACAGCTCCAGTTTAAAATGGTAAAGGAGGTCTATAACTCTTTGGGGGGGATAGGGTGGTGGTTTGGAAGAGGGAAGCAAATTAGAAGCACAGGTTCTTCGATGGTTCATAGGGCATATTGAGCGGAGGGATGCACAGGGAAAGACTTCCAGAAATACAGTGCAGTGGCTTTGGGGTCTGAAGGTTTGGGTTTAATTCTCCTCTCTGACACTTATTCCATGTGACTTTGGACAGTTGATTAAAGGTCCCTTACAGTTCTGTCTATGTGCTTGGAATCCACTAAACACAATTATTCAGTGACGAGATAATGGATTCATCCCTTTTGTTCTACTCAATCTCAATTGAAATCACTGCAGCATCACAGTATTTTATAGATGGAAAGGATCTTCCAGACCTAATCCAGACCCTCACTTTACAGATAAGGAGGCCTGCAAGAAGCCTTTTGTGGTCCTCCTTAACCTTAGTACCTTCCCTCCAAGATTTATCTTCACCAGATCCTCTACATGTCTTGTTTATACATCGTTGTATGCATATTGTCTCTTCCATTAGACTATGAGCTCCTTGAGAGCAGGGATGGTCTTGTTATGGTAGAGTTTTCTTTGTTTGTTTTTGTCTTTCTTTGTATCCCTAGTGCTTAGCCAAGTGTCTGGGACATAGTAGGCACTTCATGTTTGTTGACTTAATCCAGAGAGGCTAATTGATGTCCAAAACAATGATTCTCAGTCATTAAGAAAAGGTTAAATTATCATTAATGTATTCTGTTTAAGAAGGCAGAGAAGCATATAGTATGTTTTTAAAGATTTCTTTTATGGATAAAAATTAAAATGTGTATGGTACTCAATCGGTTAATGCTCAGCAGTCTGTGAAAGCCAAGACTCATTGGAGGATCATGATTTGTGAGAGGAAGCATGGTGTGGGTATAGCACTGGACTTGGAATCAGGAAAAACTGAATTTAAATTCCATCTCAGGTATTACATGTGTAACCCTGGGCAAGTCATTGAACCTCTCCATGCCAAAGTTTTGTTATTTGTGAAATGAAGGAATTGGATTCCGTGGCCTCTGAAACCCCTTCCAGATGGAAATTAATGATCCTATGATCCTGTTTTGAGGATTGAGAGGACTTCAGAGGCTCCTCATTTTTCGGAAGGATCTGAGACCCAGAGAGTGGAAATGATTTGCACAGTCAAACAGATAGTTCCACAGAAGCAGAATTTGAATCCAGAGCCTCTGATTCCAAATCTATTATTCTTCCTAGTGAACCATGCAGGCTGTCACCCCTGATGGAGTTGCAGGTAGCTGAGGTTTTACTGCATTTACTCAATGTTCTTTCACTCCTTGTATTCATCTTTAGTCATTTTAAAAGGTGTTTTTACATTAGCTATGATTCCTATTGAGAACAATATACTGTGCCTTACAGGTGCCTTAGCAAAAACTGAGAAACAAAAAAAATGTCATTTTCTAGTATTTGAAGATTATTAGAAAACTACAAAGATTTTTAATCCATCAACATAACATCTCAACTATAGCAAGATGGAATTCTGTATTTTGATGCATATGTATGCATATGTATGTATGTGTATATATATATATGCATCAAAATAAAATCAAAATCAAAGCATCAACTATATAAACACACACATATATATGTATGTGTGTATATGTGTGTGTGTGTGTATATATATATATATATATGTTTAATATGACACTTGAAACTGAATTATTTATCATAGGCCGGTCTTCCTTACTGCATTTTCCAGCTATCTGATACCATCACCATTGCAGATCTCATGGATCTGTAAAAAAAAAAAAAAAAATTGCCATAGTAGAAGACAGTATTAATGTAATTGTGCATTTCCATTCTTTAATAATTTAAATAATTAATAATTTAGAGACAAAGAGTAAAGACTTAAGCAGAAGCTAATTTGGGAAAGGAACCAAAGGGATTTAGGAAGTCTTAGAAGAAAAACCCAAGGTCTTTGGAGGAAGCGAGGAAAAATCCTCTAGTATGTCACTACTTTTCTATTGAAAGATAGAGGGGCACTGAATTTGGAGTGGTTCTGTCACATAGAACATGAAGGACTCCTAATGCGTATTCTCCATGGGCCATTTGATACTTTGCTTCCATGGGGACAAATTAGACTTTGGGGCTCCTAGATCAGAAATCATTAAAGACTGTATGTGACTATATATATAGACCACTTTACAAAATATGATTAGCTATATGTACTTAGTATTAATAGGTAAATTTAATGGCAGCCAAATGTTCCTTGTTTTGGTAGAGTGTAAGAACAAATAGATGTATGTTTATAGACTTGGAGTCAGGAGAAGCCTGGGTTCAAATCCTGCCTCTAAAACTTAGCTAGTTATGTGACTCTCATCTGTAAAATGGAGATAATATCTATACCACCTACCTCATATTATAGTTATGACAATCAAATGGCATAATGTATATGAAGCTCTTTGGAAACCTTGCTTTCAGCGATCATTTTTCAAGCTGTAAGGGACATTGGAGGTCATCTAGCTTGGGGGTTAGTAGTCTATAAATATACGTTTATTTGTTGCCTACTAAGTGGCAGGCACTGTACTTAGTACTAGGGATACAGATAAGAAAAAGAAGGATAATCTCTTCCCTCAAGGAGCTGACAGTCTACTGGGGGAAGACAATCCCTCAAAGGGTGTCTGGCTGCCGTAGGGGTGTGCTATGATGTTCAGGGAGTTAAAACCAAGCAGAGCCACTGGTGGGAGATGAAGACTTGACTGGAAATTCTGAGCCCTCTATAAGGGAGACTTTGGGAGGAACATTTTGCTCTGCCCTCCAGCCCTCCAATGTGGGAACAGTCTGATTTAAGGGGGACAGGAAATTGAGGAGGTGTTGAGTGCCAGAGCTGAAGTAGTTTCCACGTTGAGAATCCTGGTGATGAGTTCCTCTTGGAGGAAGTATGTTAGTGGAGTCAAAACAAAATTGAGCATTTTCAAGGTTGTCACACATAGACCTGGGACTTGAACCCAGGTCTAGGTCTTCCAGGATCCACGTCCAATTCCCTATCCTCTGGACCACTACGTCTCTGCCCAACATCCTCATTTTACCGATGAGGAAACTGAGACTGAGTGACTTAACCAAGGTCATTGGCAGAGATAGGATTCTAACCCAGATCATCTGAGTCAAAATCTAGCCCTGTATCTTATTAGTGAACTTTTAGAATTTAATTATGAAGAGTCACTGATAAAAACATTTTTTGGAAAATCTTGGTAAAGTTGGTTTTAATGAGACAAGGTCTCACTTTTCCCCAGCTGACTGACTTAGAGTTAACTTCCCCCCCCCCAAAAAATATTTCTAAACCAGTGGGTTTTTTTTTCTTTTTTGCAGAAATTATCCGTATTTTGGCATTATACAGCCTAGAACTTTTTAATAAAAAGAAATTGATAATTCTATTGGCTACTATAATTTTGTGTATCAGAAAATACTGTTAAATTTTATTTTAAAAGTATGCAAGGTGTTCCCAAAGTCTTAGCCATTGAAGTTGAAAACTGCCCTAATACTTTTGGGACACCCTTGATTTTATTTGCAATATAAAACACGTTTTTGAATGTAGCCAAAATGGGGATTTGTTTTGCTTGATCATGCGTATTTGTTACATGGATTTTGTTTTTCTTTTAAGTTGGAAAGAGTGGCGGAGGTGGGGGGTAGGAGACGGTGTGTGGAGGAGAGAAAAAAAATCAATGTTCAATATTTGGACAAAATAAAATTTAAGTATATGTTACATCACTCTGTCTCCCTACATGGCAATTAAAAAGAAGCTAAATCAGTAAATGTGGGAAGGAAAGAATTAAGTAAGATAGGTTTTACCTTTGACCTCATTTTATACCTGTTTGTAATTTAAATTTTCTTCTTTCTGGGTGAAAATATCATAATATAACATTCCTTGTTTGGATTTGGCATTGGTATTTTACATGTAAGTGTTTAATGTTTACAGCTCTATTTTCAACTTCCACAAACACTAAGTGCATGGTATGCAGTGTCCCAAAAGTCTTGGTGCAGTTGTAAGCTATTAAGGCTCTTAGAGAGTAGGGGGAGGAAGGAGTCACACTCTATGTATACCAGAAAATACTGTACTAACTGCCAGGAAGAGATAACACAGATTAAAGATCTGGCCCCTGCCCTCAGGAGGCTTACAATCTAGTGCAATGTATCAGAAAGTACTGATAAAATGAACACAATTGCATTTTATATACAAGACATTTAATAAAGTCTTGACCCCAAGTAAGGAAGTTAAACCTTTTGGCGAACGTGTTAAATCTTGTCAAAACTAAATGCATCTTTGTATTTCCCTGACTTTGGCAATATTTAAGAAGTTGTACTTTTCACATGATAAGCTATCCTTGAACAATTTAATGTTTCAGACTCAGTCAAGTTTTTCTTACCATAGACACTCAGCTCTTTACTCTTTAGCTATGTTTTCCTGGACAAATGTAGTTCTAAAACAATTCAAGGAAAATTCATGCTTTCATTCATTTCTTTCCTTTCCTCTGTTGTCCTTTTTGTGGTATGTCAAAAGGTAGCGAGACAACATAGTCTTCTTCCATTTTTTTTAATAAAATCATTTAAGAGCTGCCCTTCAGAAGTTCATCTGGCATTGTCTGCTAAAGCCTTGAATGAAATTGGAAATTGTGGAAAAATGAACTCTGTTCTATAACTTTCTAGGTGAATGGGATTTAGAAAAAAATCGGTCCATTTTCTGGATCCCTGCAAAGCAGTTATATTATTGTCTATTATTTAAAAAAAGACCCAGTTTCAACCTATTCCAATCCCACTCCTGAAAAAACACTGTTTAATAAGGATTTCTCTTTTGAGGGATACTTTTCATTTTTTAAAAGACAATCCAATTTGCATAATTTAAGACCTATCTGACAACTGACAGAAATATCTAAGACCAAAAGCCATCCCACAGTAGAGAAATGACCACCAAGGGTATGAGCCAACAGTTCTCAAAAGAACGGTTGCGAACTCTTAGCAACCATGTGAAAGAAGGTTTCAAATTTCAAATAACAAGAAAAGTTTAAATCAAAATAAACCTAAAGGCTCACTCTACACCCCAAAATGTACAAAGTGACAAAATATGGGTCCAAGGTGAAGGGGGTGTAGAAAGACAAGCATACTAATGCATTGTTGGTAGAACTGGGAATTTAGTACAACCATTTTGAGAAGGAACTTGGAATCATTTAATTTAAAATTAAACGAGATAATATTTGTAAAGCACTTTGCAAACTTTAAAGTTCTTTATAAATGCTAGCTAAAAAAAATTAAGTGGTTAAAATGTGCATGCTCTTTAACCCAGAAATTCTACTGCCATGCTCATATCCCAAGGAGGTCATTGACAAAAAGGAGGCCCTCATGTATGCCAGAGTATTGTCATTACTTTTTTGTGTGGTAATGAAGAACTGGAAAGGAAGTAGATACTTATCAATTAGGAAATAGCTAAATAAATTTTGGAATATTAGTGTGATTAACGTGACGACTACAGAGACGGTTATAAAGTCAGATGAACTGATGCAGAGTGCCAGGAACCAGGAAAACGGTACAGACCAGAGGTTACAAACTAGAGGCCCAGGGCAGCTAGGTGGCACAGAGGATAGAACACTGGCCCTGGAGTCAGGAGGACCTGAGTTCAAATCTGGCCTCAGACACATAACACTTACTAGCTGTGTGACTCTGGGGAAGTCACTTAACCCCAATTGCCTCACCAAAAAACAAAAACAAAAAAACAAAAAAACTGGAGGCACAGAACTCCTAAGTATGGGCTGGAAGCAGATTGAAATGTAATTGGAAAATGTTTAGCAAAATAAAATAATGTGTGTGTGACATAATGTAAGTTATCTAAGTCAATATGCAGCCCTTTTGATTTGAGTTTGACACCACAAATAGAGACAATAGCTACATCAGTGTAAATGGGAAAAAATAATCACAGAGCCGAGAGGGATGCTATGAAAGTATAAAGAATAAAATTGGCCTCAAAGGAGAAAGAGAGAAATATATCTCTCCCTGCTCCTTTTCAGAGGTGAGGAACTCCACAGGTATGCCATACTGCACTCATAGCATCAGATTTTTTTTTTAATGTATTGATTAGTTTGGCTGACTTTTCCTCTTTTAAAAAAATGTACTATTATAACAGATGACTCTCTGAGAGGTGAAAGGATACAGGGGAAAATTGAGGCAATGTATAAACCAAAGCTTTCAATGAAATCGATTAAAAATAAACCTGTGCAATGTAGAAATGTCCAGCACTTCTAGGCCTTTGTTGGACTAGTCATCTCTATGAAGATTAGCATTGTTAAAGCTGTGATGAGTTTTGATCTGCACCTACTGTGAAATGAAGGTGCCTCATCGAGCTATGAATAACATATTAGAACAATTTCTTATTCATTCTCTTGGATTTTTCACAATTAAATAAGTTAATAAAAAAAAAACCTCACCTCCAAACACCATGTTAAATCATTTAAATTTAATTTTCAGCTATAAATCTGACTGTACGGAACTCATATTGTTTTTTTTAAAACAATCTCAGCTTAACAGTAGAAACACAGTGGGATAAATAGAAAATTATATGCAATTTTGAACTATTGATATTAATTTTTTATCTTGATTAAATAGTTTAGCCTACTGATATAAAAAAAAGCCATGTGTTAACATTCTGGAGAGGGGTACAAATAATGACTTCAGCTAAAGCTTGAAATATTTTCTTTTTAAAAAATTTTTTTTAAATTTAATGCGCATTGAGATTATACCAGTATTGCACTGGTAATCTAATGGTCTTGAGTAGTCTTTTTTATCTCCTTATTTCTCAGTAATCTAAGAGAGAATGTGTGTCTTCTCATCATCTATCCCTCTTTAGATTAGGGGCAAGATGTGGTTGCTTTTATTCCTCATGCTTAGTGGATTTGCCCCTCTTTCAGATGCTCTCATGGTATCTCCTGGCTTTTGTAATGAATGTGTCCCAGTAGCCAAGTGAATTGACCTCATCACCACTATTTCAATCTTGCTTTGTGTGAAAAGCTTCAATGCCTTGGCATACTGACTCTCTACACATTTTTTCCCTTTCTTTCAGGAAATTGTTTTCTTACTTCAGGTGCAGGGTCTCTTGTCAGTATTCTTAGATTATCCTGAAAATCTTGAAGTTTGTTAAAAGGTTCTAGGAAACAATGGTTGTTATGTTTCATAAAAAAAAAATCAAGTTCTCTGGTTGACTTTTACCATCTGCTCTATATTGTGTATTAAATGCTGTCATAAAAGAGGAACAAATCGTATTTATCCATATATGGTTTAGAAATTGTTGCAGTGGGTTTATGTAACACGTTGAATGTGACTGTAAAACAGAAGTCCCGATTAATGCCTGTTACCAGGAGGCTAAGCTGATAAATTGCTTGACTTCCCCAGTTCTGAGCAGTAGTAGGGCTCAAGCCAGTTCAGTTCCATACTAAGGTTGACACCAATATGGTTAGCCCCCAAAAGCTTAGCAGACTGCTAAGGAGGGATGAATTGACTCAGGTTGAAAAGAGAACAAGTCAAAACTTCTGGGCAGACCAGAAATGAGATTGGGTCCATGAATGACCATAATACCTCCAGCCTGGGCAAGATAGGGAGACCCAATCTCAAAACAACAACAATAAGCTAATAATAAGAAGAAGAAGAAGAAAGTGATTTTATGTGTACAGTCATAGCATAGTTGTACTTCAAGTTGAGGATATAGCAGAGCCAGTGGGCCAGGCCACAGATAGCCTCAGTGATCAAAGAAATGTGCATGAGGAAAAAACATAGCTCTCAATGTTACTATTTTTTACATTGTATTTGATGGAATCTAAGGTTATGGAAACCAGTGCAAAAGTAATTTTTTTGAAAGAAGTCTGAATGCAGAAATCTAATAGAGGAAAATATTTTAGAATAAGGTTCATCAGTGAGTGCAGCAGCTACATTTCCCTCAGCACCACATGGACTGGATCAAAGCATCTTATGACTTGGATCAGTGCAGCCAAATCATTATGTATTGATTGGAATCCTGCAGAAGGATTAACCCCTTAGCATTCATAAGAAAATTTCCTGTAACCCTTGGTTTGAATAGTTTGAAAATGTGAACCTTCCTCCCAGTCTAAAAAGGCTAATAGTCCTCTCTGACCCACTGATATTTCTCAGTTCTTTAATCGCACATTTGCCCATTGTATTGAATTCTGCATTGGAAAACAGTTAGTGACACCATTTGAGTATATGAAAGCCCCATGAGCACGGGGGAGAAGAAGGCAGCTTAATAATATGCCGTATAGAAAACCTAGTGTTAGGATATCAAAATTAAGGAGGGATTTCTTGAAGTTTTTGATTATTATATAAATTACAACATTTTCAGTTCTCGATATTTTAAGAATCTGCAGAGTTGTAAATGGACACTTTTCATCTGAATGAGGTTTAACTGAGAGAGTGTGTAATGTTAATAAATTTCTCCTAAAAAAAAAATTACCCGCCGCGGCATTGAAAAACCCGTCAGATGATTTTTGTATCAAGGTGTACAGCCTTACATTTTGCTGTGTAGATTTTCATACAACTTCACTGAACCATTTTTGAATAAAATAAAAATCATAAGTAGGGGGAAGGATTTTTTAAAGTAAAAAAGGGAAAAAAAACCAGTAGCAGGCTTACGTCATATGTTTGGTCCATTGTGTCTTTGCTGACTGGAATAATGTAGAGAAATAAGTTACATTCTTTTTCCTTGTCTTGGCTTCTTTCAGTTTATCCCATGAGGATCACCCCCATAGCCACCCACTCTATGGACATGGCGTATGCAAGTGGCCAGGCTGTGAAGCAGTGTGTGAAGATTTCCAATCATTTCTAAAGTAAGAATGATTTTAGTCATTATCTACCTTTTACATAAGCATGCCCTCTCATTTTCTGTGCTCTCCTTCATGAAAATGAATTTCAGTAGTAGATGGAACCTCCCCACCCCCACCCCACCCAAGAGAGTGCAAACTCATGAGGGAAAATCAGTGTTTCTCAGGCTATATCAGAAGTCAGTATATTGTAGTGGGAAGAGCAAAGGGCTAAAAGTTGGGAGTCCTGAGTTTCAATATTGGCTCTGAACCTAATTAACTATCAAATCCTGGACAAGTTAGTTAAACTCTCTGCCTTAATTTCTTTATATGTTAAATTCATGTAGGGGACTGGACGGCCCCATATAAATCTAGCTGTAACATTTTATTCTAAGGTATTTTGTTTCCTCTTTTTTTCATCATGCATCCATAATGAGCTCGTACAATCAGAACTAACATAATTTAGGAAAAAAAGAAAACCAGTAGCAATTTTTGTTTGTCCTTATGTAAAACTATGGTCCAAATAGTACTTCAGTTTGGCACAGTTAATTGATAGAATTTTGGCCTAAGACTTTATCTTCATATGTCAATAATTTTTTTTTTGTTTTTTACAAAATATAAAGAAGTATCTTTGGCATGAACTGCCCTCAGCCTCAATCTCTTTTTGCACAATTCATAATGAATTGACTAATTGAGGTGTTCTAAAACATTGCTTTCCCCTTTGTATAAGAATTGTAGTAAATTTCAGTAATTGAATTTTAGAGATATTTTTAATTTCTCTTAGCTATAGTTCAAGCCCATCAGTGCTGTATCTCGCTAGCACTAAGTAGAAACATAGCGTCATGTTCTTTTCACTCCCAAAATGTGTTTAAATGAATCATTTAACGTGCACTATAGTGCGTGCACACACACACACACACACATATACACATACATACATACACACACACATACGGATTTAGCTTAAACACAACACTACACAAAGTCATTCCTTATCCCTCCAACTACTAGATTCCTTTCTTCCTACAGTATTGGTTTTTCATTTATTCTGTACCCACTTATACACATACATGTTTTCTCCTTGATAGAATTGAGCTCTTTGAGGACAGGGATTATTTCCATTTGTCTTTGCATGCCAAGGGCCAAGCACGGTATCTAGTGCATAATAAATGTTTTTTGATTGATTTATTCATTCAGTGTTCATTGCTAGTAGTATGTGGTTGAACTGATATCTGATGATGCGGGAGACGCTTCAGGTCCTCATGGTTGGATC
The DNA here is from genome assembly GCF_900497805.2 of Vombatus ursinus. Taxonomy (NCBI): domain Eukaryota; kingdom Metazoa; phylum Chordata; class Mammalia; order Diprotodontia; family Vombatidae; genus Vombatus; species Vombatus ursinus. Next base: position 17,643,335 of record NW_020954551.1, on the reverse strand, counting down.
TCAGATTTCTTCTACTGGTGCTGTGTACTGTAGTAGAGACCCTTCATTGGCTCTGGGGATGAGCCTCCCCAAACTTCATTAGACTAGCCTACCTGCATGTGATACTCAATTTCTGGAGCTATACTCTTAAGCTTTTCTAGTCAAGTGGATGGATGACCCACTGGAGCTAGTATCCCAGTGGCAAAACCGTATTGAAAATCCAGATTCACCACCATGACCCTAGGAGGCTTCAGAGTAGGACTGTAGTGTCGTATTTCAGACAGTAATGTTGGAGTCCAGCTTCTGACACCCAGCAGCTGTCTGACCCTGGGTAAGTCATCTAACCTGTCAGTGTTCTAGGCGGCTCTTTATAACTAGGACTTTGTAGAGTAGGTGCCCAACTGCATTGGCAGATAAAGTTTCCTTACACTGGAGTGTCTCTCTGCCAGTGAAATCACAGGTCTGATCCTGTCCCTATAAATAAAGGCCAAGTACCAGCCAATCTTTTCTTCCCTTTAGAGAGGATGTCCTCTCCCTTCTTAAGATCACAGAGGAAACAAATAGCTAATTCACATAACTAAATATTTGTCACTCTAATATTTACAGCGTAAAGCTGATGTCTATCTCCATTTTGGTGGACTTCAAAATTTTAATAAAGACTCCCTTTGACATTTCCAACATAACTTATAAGTGGCTTCATAATGCTGGGGAATTTTGTGGGGTTTTTTGTTGTTGTTGTTGTTGTCATTGTTTTATTTGCTTTGGTTTGGTCCAGTCCTGTGACTTCACTTAGGAAGGAAACTTGCCATGAGGAAATGTCCTTGACCGATATAAAGCAGCATGTGGTCTTCATTAGCCACAAGAGAGTTGTCTGGCTTACTTTGAAGCTAAATGATGTCCCCAGGGCCACACAAAGAGTATAAGTCAGGGGCTAGACTTGAACCCAGGTCTTCCTGATTTTGAGGTTACTTTAATCTGCTCTCCCATGTTGCCTTTCATTTTTTATACTTTGTTAATATGCTGAAAAGGAGTCAGTGTGGCATGTGCAGTTTGGGTTTCTTTTCAGATTAAGTGACTAAAGTGTATTTTTTGTTTTCATGAAAGTAGACATGTGCCCAATTGAACCTGGGCTTTGAAGTTCCACTTTCTGTTTTTGTGATTAATCAAAGTAAAATGAATGTGCATATTCCATTATTTTGTACCTTTTGATGCAGGAGCCCTTAACTTTTTTTGTGTGTCATGGACAACTTTTTTTGTGTGTCATGGACCCCTTTGGCAGACTGCCAAAGCCTGTGGACCCTCTTCTTAGAATTATGTGTTAAATCCATAAAAACAAAACACATATGATTAGAAAGGAAATCAATATTATAGAAAAAGTCATCATTTTTTAAATCTGTGGACCTTGGATTAAGAAGCCTTATTTTAATAATTTCATAGATGAATCCTTGATTAGATATTATGCACATTATCAGTTGTCTATATTTTATAGCTCCTCAAGCTTTACAAAGTTCTTTCCTCCCAGCCAACCCTAGGTGGTTTAATTATCGTTGGTCCTATTTTACCATTGAGAAAACTGAGGCCTGGAGTAGCTCCCTGACTTGTTCATTTCAGAAGAGTCCAAGCTGGAATTCAAACCCAAGGCTTCTGAATATAAAACCAGCACTTCTTAAGCACAAAGCAATGACTCAAGATGTTCCTAGACATTAATATTCAATGTCACTGATAATATGTTTTAAATTGAAGAATGGTCTTTTCCAGTCATTTGATTCTGTTTAATATCCTCACTTTTATAAATTCACTTGTAGTAGAATATTTTTGGTTTGAGTCTTTGGTTTGAGTTTTTTTTTTCCCTTTATTCATCTAATTGTATTCTTATAAAATGGAAAAATTTGGCAAAGATAAGCTTTGAATTCCTGAATTTTCTCCAGGTTGTATTACTGAAATGTTGTGTGGCTTTAATCACAGCAAGTTCTTACCTTTACATAAAAATTTCCTCCTTTTTTTGGGTAAAGACCAATCCACACCCATAACATGCTTTACAAGAGTTTTGTGTTTCGGAAGGGATAAGATGTCTTCCTCATCATCCTCGAATATGGCAGTTTTCTGAGCAGAAGGAAGGAGACCGCTTTTCCCATTTGCCTTTTGTGAGGGTCCAGGGCTGGGGAACCCTCGGCCTTGAGGCCCCATGTGGTCCTCTAGGTCCTCAAGTGCAGCCCTTTGACTAAAGCCAAACTTCACAGAACAAATCCTCTAAATAAAAGAATTTATTCTGTAAAACTTGGACTCAGCCAAAAAGCCTCACCCAAGGACCTCGAAGGCCACATGTGGCCTTGAGGCTGCAGGTTTCCCACCCCTGGTTAGGCCTTAATGATGCCAGTGTACTATGCCTGTCTTGTTTGCTAGGTGGGCTGATGCTCAGGGAATTCTTGAGTGGTAACCAACATGAAATATCAGAAAAAATTTCTGATGCCTCATTCTGCTTCGAAGCCCATGTGGGGAACATCACAACGGATGGTACATATCCTACCATGATGAACACAGTAATCACCGACAGAGGTGGTTTTTTTTTTTTTGTTTTTTTTTTTGTTTAAAGAAGTGTTTGCTCTAGGGGGGCCTAGGCTTAAGTCCCTTCACCATCTCCTTTGCACTCCTCTGGACTTTGTCTAGCTTGTCAATTTCCTTCTTCAGCTAAGGTGTCCAGAATTCAAGGTAATACAGAGAAGGATAGAGCACAGGAAGACCATCACCTCTTTATTCCTCTCTATACCTCTCTTAATGCAACCCCAGATCACAATCTCTTCTTGAGCCGGCCAAATCACACCGTGGTCTCAGTGAGCTTGCAATAAGTACCCTAAAACTCCCAGATCTTTTTCGGAACCATTGCTGCCTAATCAGGTGTCTTCAGTCATGTACTTATGAAGGTAATATTTTTTGCACCCTACTGGAAGAATTTACATTTATTCTTATTGAATTTCATTTTGTTAAAATCATTCCTCTAGGCTTTAATGATTCCTTTGAGAGACTGACTGTCATCCTGTGTGTTAGCTATCTCTCCCAGTTTTGTGTTACCTACAAATTGGATGGGGAAATCATCTATGCTTTTAACCAAGCCATTGATCCCAATGGTTTTGTAACATTGGCCTGGTCTTTATGACTCATTACTCCAGTAGAATGTAAGCTTAAGTATAGAGACTGGCTTTTTTTTGGTCTATATATTCCCCAGCAGGATGCACAGTGACTGGCATTTGGGATGGGGTGGCAGGGTGGGGGGCGGCGGGGAATGCCTGACATGATTTTCAGTGGTGTAGTGAACTCTCTGGGAGGGAACACTCTCTGTTTAGCCATGTGTGCAGCTGCTCTACTGTTGAGTCTTAAAAAGTTGACTGAGACTTAAGAATTTGTGTAACTTGCCCAAGATCACATAACCATTACATCTCAGAAGGAGTTTCTGAATCCAAGTCTTTTGGCTGCATGGCCAGCTTGCCAACCATTACCATGGGCAAGGCACACAGTGGTCTTTAGTAATTACTCGTTAAAACAAATAGAGTATTTTTTCCTTTTTAACCCATTGACTTCTAAAATGGCCATATTTCCACTTCCCTTTTCCACACTCACACTTCATGACCCTGAATTCTTATTTTCTGGAAGACAGTAAATTTTGATTTTCTTAGATATCTAACCCTTGCCTTTATCTACCATCTAGAAGAGAAAACAAAGAGTACTCCCTCCCCTTTTCCAAGAAAGGAATATTTAAGGAGCAAAGAGAGCATCCTTAGATTCTTAGATGTCAGAGGAATGAATGTTCATCAAGTATAATATCGAAGTTTTATTGACTATTTGTTAAAAGTGTATTTAGTGGAAAATTTCACCATTGATTGTATATAGTCTTAATGATTAGCTTTGGAAGCTATAAAATCTGAATTTGTTAAGCCTTTGCTTTTCTCATTTGTATTTCATTCCATGTTTTGTTAAAGCCTCATATTTATTCTCATATCTATATATATATATATATGTATGTGTGTACGTATCTGTATGTATGTATGTAGATATGTGTGTATATACATACACATACACACATATTATTCATATTTATATATTGGGCAGCTAGGTGGCACAGTGGATAGAGTTCTAGAGCTGGAGTCAGGAGGACTCATCTTTTTGGTTTCAAATCTGGCCTCAGATACTTACTAGCTGTGTGACCCTGGGCAGATCACTTAATCCTGTTTGCCTCAGTTTCCTCATTTGTAAAATGAACTGGAGAAGGAAATGGCAAACCACACCAGTATCTCTGCCAAGAAAACTCCGAATGGGGTCATGAAGAGTCAGACATGACTGAAACAACTAAACAACAACAACAACATAGTTATTAAGTTATCTGTAGGCCACAAGTGGGGTGGTCTGGCAGGAGAAACCAAAGGTATGTCACAGTTTCCATTTTTTGAGCAGGCTCAAGCACTGCACTGCCATTTTAATTTTCAGCCTGAGTAGCAAAGTGATTTGGCTTGGTATCTCTTCTCCAAGCTTACTACCACTCTTGCTAGTAAAATGGAGTTGTTAAAGTGACCCTTGATAAGTTATTTAGAATGAAAGTCCCTGCCAGTAAAATGCCGCCATTAAAAAGGAGGAGGGGAGAGAGGAAACAGGGGAAGAAAACGATATTCCCAGGTCTAAAAATGTGGTTCATTTTTCCCCTCCTGAGGAAGAAATATCATAACTGTTGGTAAATCAAAAACAAAGATTTGACACTCTTCTGTGATCATTCTGTAGTGTTTGTTCCTAAGGTGAGGTACACCACAGGGCCCTTGATTTCAAAGACAAATACTGTACAAATAACAATCTTGGTTGTCTCTCACTCACAGCCAACAGGAGAATACTTACCAGAACCAGCACAGACATAGGCTAGCTGGCATGTTATTTCCCTATTTCTTTTCAAAACAAGTTGCATTTTAGTGTGTGGTTTTATTTTTCAAATCTGTCAACCATGCTTTGTCATGTGATGGTTGTATCAGTTAGAGTTAACTGCTATCAGCAGGTGCCTGTGCTAACTCTCGTGAAACAGTTGTGTACTGCACGGCATGGAATACTCAGTTAACATAAAGACAAAAGCAAGTCCATTGGCATCGCTGTGGCATGAAAAACTTTAGCCATATTCCCTTCCTGTTTCCTGTTCTCAGACTGAACTTCCTCCTCATCCCCCCATGTCAAAGAGAACCTAAAACGTCAAGAATGTTGCTGGTTTTAGGCCTACATTTTTTTTCTTCTTGGAAGAATGCACAACCAAATGCTTTGAGAAGGTTGAGAATATGTTTGGAGATCTGTATGTGGCATGGTTTTCTGTCTAACATACCAAGTAAGATAGTGCTCAAGTCTCACTTCCCATAAATATCAGGTGTTATTATTCAGTAAAATATATGTTTTCTCCAGTTTTCCTATAAAGAAGAAATGAAGAGTGTTCCGTATTTAGAAATTTCATCTTTTATGAGGAGTGGGGAAATTTGAGCCATTTTTAATGGTGGAAAAAAATAGCTGAGATTATATCCATGTTTTGAACACACAATCATACTTTGCTGATTGGCCACTTAATTACTCATTTTGTCTTCACATGTCCAGTTTTTTTATATTGAAACATATTCACTTATAAGATTTTCGCCCTCTTGATAAAAAACCATTTGCCCTTTTAGAAAGAGAAACAGAGAGGGAGAGAGTGTGAAAAAGAGCACGCTACGAATGATATTGGGAGCTTCATTGGTAATTGGGCTTCTTGTGAATTTAACTTTAAGAAACCAAAGAGTTTAATGGGAAAGAAACGACTAAGTGCATTCTGTCATGTTTTCACAAGTGTTTTTATCATGGTCACATCTTGTTTACCTTAGTTGCCTGCCTAAAACTACTTGGAACATGTTAAGAAAACATTTCAAGAAAGCCTCTACAAAGAGGCTTTTGTTGAGCTGCAACTGTGAGTCTGCACAGCTCACAAAGGTGTTAACTTTCAACCCCTTAAGCACTTCCACATGAAATTCCAGCAATGGTGTTTGTGGTTTTGGAAAAACAAAGTGTATGTTAAAGAAACCAGGTATATGCTAATACATGTTGAAGTAGGCCGGAAATCATAAATTGTTTCAGACCCATTAATTGCTATCATTTGCATGTCAGAATGTGCTGCAGTAAAATTGCCTAACTGTACAACATACTTTTGACCAAATAAAGAGGTCAAAAAACTACTTATATGCACACATCCATCCCTACACACAACACCATTATGTGTGTGTGTATATAGATAGATGTGTACATATATATCCATAAGCAAAGGAAATGTCATTACATACATATGCAAAACCTAATTCCTATGTTAAAATCAAAATATTTTGGAGTGATACATTTCATATTATAGGTAACAGATGATAGTAAGGTATTTTTGCGTCATGGAATTGATTTAAAATTATAATATATGATGATTCAAAATCAGAATCTGACTAGATTTACTATTTGGGGTAGTAGCTTAAAACCTGGACCCTGCTGATTTTTTTTTTCCCTTTTGCTCAGCACCCTTATTCACCTTTCTAATACTATTCAGGAGTTCAAGACCTTTCCAGGAGTTTGTGTTTTTTGAGGTCATTGGCCTAAATACCACAGTGCCCTCTAGTGATAAATAGAAAATTAGAGGGGAAAGTTTTCTGTGTGTCCCAAAGATAACGTGATCAAAATGATTTTGTTTATAAGCAGGTGAGGCATATTTGAGTCTTTTTGTACAAAGGTATCTTAGAGGTGTATATGGAATTTTAACACCTTTCTCGTTAATCCTTATGCTTAGACCTTTTTTAGAAGTGTCTTTGTACAATTTGTTATTTCATATATACTCATGCCATCTATACCATATAGTTCTATTGTTCTTTCTAGAGTTGTATTTTTTTTTACATGCTCTTAGTTTAGGTGTTTCATGTGATATTTCCGGTGTATAATTAGAAGGCCTTACTTAAAAGACAGAGATCATCTTTGTTTCATACTTTTATTGACATTGTCTACCCTATTATGGCTAT
>NW_020954551.1:17621319-17631319 GCF_900497805.2 Vombatus ursinus | reverse complement strand
TATAGATTTGAGGTGTTATCTTGGCAGTACATTAATGGAATACACCATAATGTTTCCTTTTGAAATGGTTCTGAATTACTCTGTTGCAGATATAAATGAGTATTAATATCTGTAGAATTTGTATTCATTTTGTATTTGTGGTTAAATGTCTTTGTTCACAGTTTCCATGTATGAGAAATAGCCAGTATTAAGCACTTGGATGGTATAAGCTGCTAACGAATTATGACGTATTTTCTATATTTAAGAGGACAGTTTTAGTATTTAGATGATTTCATTTCTTGGGAACAATTAACTGCATAATATTAGTACTAAATTAAGGCTTGTTGATGAATTGAACCATGTAACCAGGCTGTTTTGACATACATGATAGTCATCAAATCCTATCAATTCTATTCCTGTTCAGACCCCCCTGCTCATATCTTCCTCACATCATTGTTTTATTTTAAAATTCAAATAAAAAGTTTTAGTCTAAAATCTAATGACACCTTATTTGTAGGGGTAGAGACTAGGCCTGTAGTTTCATTTGTATAGGGATTCCCAGGAGCAGGAAACTTCCATCAATGCAAGTCAGCAACTTCTTTGTCATTTATAGTCACAGAATTGCCTGGAACCCTGAGACCATGTTAAGTGACTCACCCTGGATCACACAGCCAGTGCATAACAAGGACAGGCCTTCCTACCTTCTCTGTTTGTTATAGCAGACCTACAAATAGCTCATTTTATAATTTGCTTTTCATTATCCATAATGATGAGGTATATGGGATCTACTGATAATTCACAAATTTTATTTTAGCCACTAATTTCAATCTTCCTTCACCAAACCTTATGTCAGAGTCTCTGCTGACAGTAAAAATGGACTAATTTGAGTTTTGCTTTGTTACTTTTTCTCTGTTGGAAGTTCTAATGAATAGGGAAATAGCCAGGAAGGGGGTAGGCATAATCAGAGAAGTAGCCACATGAGGCCCAGATATCCTTAACCTGGCTAACCAGCCCCTGAATAATTAAGATTTGACTTCACTCATATAAGAAAATGGTAAAATGAACTGGGTTCAGGAGATGTGCTAAATTTGTGTTCGAGTTCAAGCATGGATTTGTTTTTTGTTTTGTTTTGTTTTTCCCGAAATCATGCTTCGTTGTTTTATTTTTCCTTTAATGGTATAATTTTTTTTTTGCATATGTTCATTCATGTTTCATATACCATGTGATTAAAATGTATTTCCCATTCTTGAGCAAATTTTTCTTTACATTCACTTTTACGCATTAAAATGTATACATAATTAAAATGTGACCCATTAATTCTATAAGACTCTTCCTTAGAGGCACATTTATATAACCGGTCTCCCATATACAATTAATCTGCATTGTTTTTTACTCTAGCCTGCAGTGTACTTAATGACCACCTAAGTAGTCTTAAAGTGTGGCCCCTACTTCCCCCTTAATTTTCCTTTCAGCAGGGTAAATGGCCGACACATGCTCGGTAGGATTTTTCTTTCAAGGAAGTTTCTCTCAATGAGTTGTAACACAATAAAAAAGTTGTCAGTGGTGATCAGCTGGCCAGCAAGGCAGGCCATGCACCAGTAGAGGGATTGGGGCGTGGGCCAGAGAATCAACAGTTTGATGACACCCCTTCCTAATGATTTTCCTTTCTGTTTGTCCATTTCACTTACTGATTTTCTGTGTATTGTTGCAGACATCTCAACAATGAGCATGCGCTGGACGATAGAAGTACAGCTCAATGTAGAGTACAGATGCAGGTTGTACAGCAGTTAGAACTCCAGGTAAAAGAACATTTATTTTAATATTACCTCAATATTAATCAAATTCCAAATCTTTACAGTGCTGTAATGAGTTCTGGTCCACTCATTATTGATGGAACAGGAGATTTCAAAACCTATTGTTATTTTTAAAAACCCTCAAGAACATTTAGTCTCATTTCTATTTTCTAAAGTACAATATTAATTTTTAAAGTATATTTATATGTATGCAACCATCTCTCAATTATCCATTTTCTGGATTATCTGCGGTCAAGTAGCAGGAGCTCCTTTTCTCTCACTTACTAGCTGATTCTCAAACTGCCTACAACAGGCCTGATCTGGGCAGAAATTGGAGCTTGGGAATAGTGTGTGTGTGTGTGTGTGTGTGTGTGTGTGTGTGTGTGTGTGTTTATTTATGCGTACTCTCGTATGTGTGTAGGCAAGAGGTTAGCAGAGGAGGGGAAATTAAAACAATGTTGTACATTATATAGTTACCAGCAGCCATCGAAAAGCCTATTTTGTATGCAAGACAGCAGTGCGGAGATATATGGAAAGCCCTGGGCTAAGTACAGAAGATAATTACATTTGGAATTTTACTGAGTTAAGTCATTTACAGCTTCAAATAGTTGCAGAGAAAAAAATCAGCAAAAAAACACACAAACTTTTTTGTTGTGACTCTTCAAGACAGAAAGGAATTTTAAAATTGGTTATCAACTTATCTTACAGTGACTATCTTGGCTTAAATATTTGCCAAATTTTAACGTTTTCTGAGCCAGTTAAGATTGTAGCATCACTCAGAGCAGTGTCTAAACTTAATGCAGTATCAGTTATATATTAAAACTAAAGGCCCAATAGTAAAATATCAAAATCTTATCCAAACTCTTTAGTGAAATGTTACTCTAATACATTTCTTGACTGTAAAAAACAAAAAAATTCAGTTTTATTGGGAGGTTGAAATGAACAAATTGTCTTTCATGCTTATGCTGATACAGTTTAATTAAAGCAACTTGGACTGTTTGTTTCCATTTTTTTATAGAAATACTACTTGCCTGCTCTTGATTTTAGTGTTTATTACTTCATAATTATCCCACATTTAGTTAATAACATGGATTAGTTGATACTTGGCTCATACTTCAATTGGTATACAGATTTGTTATGGTTCACAGAATCATTCCATGTCACCAACTTGAGGTTGTTTTAACCTTTGGTAGTTGATGCACTGATCATCTGGTTCCATCTTGTCCTGGTTCCTTGCTGCTGCTCTGGCTTCTCTTCCTTACTCCTTTTAGAGTAGTTTACCATTTAATCAGTTTTCAAATAGAATGGGTGAAGACAAGAGGTAGAACGTTATTAGGAGCTTATCTCTGTTACTTGTCAGACGTCCTGATTCAGAACTAGATGGTGAAGAGCTGAAGCTATTGGTCAAAATTGAGGATTGGGGATTATGTTAGGATTTCAGTTAGTCGTGCTATGATTCTTTTTGCTCTTCTAACTTCCACTACCTTCCAGTCACTCGGTCAAAAAGCATTTATTGAGCACCTCATATTCGTCAGGCATTGTGTTAAGTGCCAGGGCCACAAAGAAAAGCAAAAGAAAGAGAGTCTTCTTAAAAGGAGCTCCCAGTCTAATGGGAGAGACAACATGAAAACATCTATATACAAATAAAAGATCAATCCACTGATTAAGTAGAGCTCATAAACAGAGGGAAAGCACAAGCATTAGTGGAGAAATTCTTGTGGAAGGTAGGGTTTTAGCTAAGATGTAAAAAAAGCCTGTGAAGCCAGGAACTGAGATGAAGATGGAAAGAATTCCAGACCTTGAGGACAGTAGTGACTGTGGTGACTTTACACCCTACAGACAAACTTTTAGCGAGCTTTGATTTCTTTGTGGCCATTAAATTTACCATTGTGTAATTTTTCAAAGAAGTATCTTTCATTAGTATTTAAACTAAAAGGACTTTGTTACATTTATGAAAAGGGGGCTAATTCTAATGGACTCAATTTCTTTAGAAAATGAAAAACTGGAAAATTCTTATATAAATCTGAACAATTCTGCATCATATAGTGATGCCAAGCAGGTCAGAAAAACAAACGATTGTACTAATAGCATTTTTTTTCCTTTATTTGCTGTTGCAAGTGGAGTAAGGTACCCTGACTGCTCTTGTATCTCGTTCATTACCAGTCTTCTGAACATGATTAGCTCTTTCTTTACTTCCCCTATGATTATCGCCCTTCCACCCTCTCGGGGCTGCCATATTTTGTACAAGGAGCTAGGAAGCATGCTTAGCCCTTATGATTGTTGGTACTCCTCTTTAGCAACTCCCTGTCACACTAAAAGCTTCCACATGTGGACTACTTTATTCTGAGCTGTTTGGGGAAGTGAAGAGAGTCATAGTAAATGAGCTGCATTTTCTGGATTCAAGTATTTTGCTTATCTCTGCTAATGAGATGAACGAAAGAGAGAGCCTAGAGCTAGTTTAATAATCCAACCAAAGCAGGTAGGACAAGAAGAGCCAAGTAAAAACCACAGCCAAGAGCTTTGAATAATAACAATGTGTGATTCACAAGTGGTAGTGGATAGTATGGTTCTAGTGGGTTTTGTGTAACACTGGTGAATACTCTAAAAAGGTACATTCATGGAGTCAGGAGGATCTGAGTTCAAATCTGGCCTTGGACACTTGACACGTACTAGCTGTGTGACCTTGGGCAGGTCACTTAACCCTGATTGCCTTGCAAAAAAAAAAAAAAAAAAAAGGTCCATTCAGATGATAGGCGGAAAAAAAAAAACCAAGAAATGGAAACTACATGGTAACCCATTGGATAAATAGTTCCTTAAGGTCTCAGGCCTGGTATCCGGACAAAAGAAGTTTCATCTAGTCTGGGTTCTTTCAAAATTTAACTGTCATTTAAGGAAAATCATTTCATCTTTCTAGGTCTACATTTTCTTTGATCCTCCTCTGTCTATGTCGAGATGTGGAAGGTTCTCCTAAGCTAGAATGGCTCAGGGTATGGCCTGGAAATGGGCTGCTCACTTGTTATCCATATCTTGTCTAGGTGAACACCCAAGAGTTCTTCACCAGTCTGGCCAGAAACTGGTTTACTTGGTCCAGCAACACCTGAGAATAGTCTCTTTACTACCCCTTCACTCCTCCTCCCATGATGAAATTACAGAGCCGTGATTATGAGTACCAAATGAAGGTGTTACACCAGGTGGTCTCTGCTGGTCTTTCCAGATTGAAAGTTTTGTGATTCTATAAGAGAAAGGCAAGATTAGGAAGTTAGCAGATGGAAAGTATATAAGGGTATTTACAGAATATTTTCTTATGGAGAAAAGCATAAAAAGAAATAACCTCAAATACATATACCATAGGGTATTCCGTTCAGGACATGGGACATATTTCAGGGCTGCCTTCCTTCTAGCCTCAGATGATTCTACCTATATGCTTTTGTGAGTTATTTCATTCTCATATGGATAAGTGATTATATCTTCATCAAAGCCTTTTAACAGTAAATCTATTTAAAGAACATGTAGAATTTCCAAAGCAACTTGCCACCATTGTCATTATTTAAGACCATTCTTGTCATTCATGGCCTACTACCCCCATTTTGCACATGAGTAGAGACCAGATAGGGAAAACAGAAGACATGAATAAAAAAATAAAAATAAAAATAACTCAAAGAAAAGGCCAGGAAACACCTGATAATCTGGCAGCTTTCCCCCTCCCTTCCTCACACATAGTTGAGCAGAAAACTATAAAGTGGGCTGAGGGGATGGGAAAAATGCTAAGTACCTAGCTGAATGAGGGTGTCAGTGTTTGAAATTGTATAAACCTTTTTGCTTCTCCAGCTGCAGTGGAAGTTGTTGGACAAGGAAAGAGTTGAAAGGATCTGGTTCCTTAATGAGCACTTAGTCAAGTGATGAACTGTCAAGGTGGCATTGGGATCCAGGTAGTGGCAAAAATTGTTACCCGATTCTGTATTTCCCTGCTTGCCACTGGTGTTCCCTTGTTTACTTTCTGATGGTCAGATGTGTTGCTCTGTCCCAAGGTTAGCCTCACACCGCAAGTGCCAGACTTGTATCAAAAAGCTCCTCCAGGGGCATGATAAAGGGAACTGGAATTATCAGAATTTGAAAAAATTCTTATGTCACCTGAAACTTTTAAGAGAGATGTGTGGTAAAGTCCTAAAAAGTTTGGAATAATTGCATTAAGGGAGAAAGAGACATCCTTAGGAAATAGCTAGGAATATTTAGGCTTTTCTTTAGGGAATGACTAAGTTCTTTGGCCCTGAAGGTTTCCATGTGATCATACCCAGATCAGTTAGTGATTCTCAGAATCTCAGGGCAGGCAGTGACTAGTGGGCCATCTTGTCTGCCCCAGCCCTGGACACAGATATCCTCCCACACATCCCTTTCTGAGAGCCTTTGCTGGAGTTTCTCTTCTGAGGGAGAATCCACCACTTTCATGGCAGTACAGTTTTCTGTTTGGATAACTCTAATTGTTAGGATGTATTTCCTTCTATTCAGCCTAAATGGCTTCTTCTCAACCTTTCACCATTGTTCCCAGGTATGCCCTCAGGGTCTGATCCCTCTCCGAAATGACAACCCTTAAAATACTTTTAGTATGGCTATTACCTTAAAAAAACAAAAAGATGGGCTTTAGAGCACTAATAATGCTCCTCTAGCCAGTCCACTTTCCTTGGCAAAATCTCCTGTACAAATTCAAATGGCCTTCACTGCTGTTTATAAAATGGGCCACTAGCTCTCCTCTGCAAATTATTAAGCAACAATGCTAAAGTTTTGAGAGAAATAAAAATGGTGTCAGCAAAGACTAATTTGGTTACTGTTAGGGGAAAGGGAGTATTAACCCTATTTAATAAATGAGAGACCTGAAAAATGGAAAACAAAGCTCAAAATCCAGTGGCATAGCTATATTTCCTGAGTACTAATAATAGCATTGGAGAGCCAAGTAGCTCAGAAAAGAGAGAGATGCTAGACCAGGAGTCAGAAATGGCATCAGTTCAAATCCAACATCCCATAGTTATTAGCTGAGTGACCCTGGGCAAGTCAGTTAACATCTATATAGCTCAGTTTTCTTGTTTGTAAAATGGGAATAGTAATAGCACCTACATCACAGGATTGTTGTAATGATCAAATGAGATATTATTTGTAAAGCTCTTTGCAAAATTTTATGGCACAAAATAAGTACTAGTTATCATTGTTATTATTATTAATGAGATTAAATCTACATTGTGACCACACTGTCATTCTGAAATCATTACTGAGTCTGGTTGTTATCAATTTCTTCCACTTGTTTTTGAAAGTCACACATACATGCACATACATATACACACACATGTTAACAATTGAGGCATGTTATGGTCTCAACAGAGTTATGCCCACGAGGGACACAAAATCAAAGACCCGTTATGCTAGATGACTCCTCAGTGAGTAGGGAGAAGGGACAACTTCGTGGTTTTCCCTTTTGTCTCGAGTGAATGTGGAAAAGTTTAAAAACTGATCCTAGTGGCAGCTTATAGAGGTACTACATAGCATCTGTCACCTTCCCTATATCTCTGCTTCCATGATGATTAAATGGGTAACCTAGGGTCTTAGAAACTCAGTGTTCTATCCACTTTAAAGGGCCAAAAATAGACTTGTAGATAAGGCCTTCCTGACTATCTTGGCGTTAAGAATTGTAGGCTAGAGTGAAGTATCAGCAAGGAGAAAATGATACATGTTCTGATGGCAAAATGAGGCATTAAAATCATCACAAACCAATTACAGTACTTATTTTACATAAAATAACTTCTTCCTTAAACGATGCTGTTTGTAATCAAACCCATTTCTGACAATACCACTAATAGTATCCATTTTTAGACCTCTGTAACCCCATTTGGGGCAATGTTGATGAGAGCTTCCTCACATCAGTGGCCTGCCAAGCCCCTCTGACTTCTTCTGAGTGATCTCCAATGAATGATGGGGAAGTGCTAATAGCACGGTGCCTTTAGATCGCAACTGCTTTGTGACCAAAGAATGGGGAGAAAAAGAGGGGAAAAATTCTTGGGATTTTTCACTCCCGTGTCTTGCATTTAAAAACCAAGAGAGACTTTATTTTTCATAATTTAAAATGCTGTCTAACTACATGAGCGTTAGAATTCCTAGACTATGACTGAGTATTAGTGTGTGTCTGCTTTAAATGTCAAGAGAATCTTTAACAATAACATGTAAGGAATGTTAAGATGGTGACAGAATACAATAAAAGTAAGGAAAAATTTAGATTGGTGGGAAATGAATCCTGTGTTGTCCAATACCTGAGCATTCTAGAAGGGCTTACGGAAGTTATTTTAAAATGTTCATTGTGACTAAGTGTGGGAGATCCATTTTTTTTTAATTGTTAGTTTTATTGACTAGGTCAGAAATAAATTTTTGGTAAATATTCACTTTGACAAATGAATTCCCCTCTTATTTATTCTGGATTATACTGTTGCTCTAGTTTTTCTGTCCTGGGAGATCTATGTTTACCTTCCTTGTATATGTTACCTTTTAAATGGATTAACGCATTTGTATATTCATGGCAATTTTGAAAGCCAAAAAGTGTATTATTTTTCACATGCATTTTAATTCCCTAGAAAACAGGCTAGTGTAGTTGAAAGAATATTGGACCAGAAGTCGAGAGCTAGGCTTGTGTGCAGATCATCTACCTAATGTGCAGCTAACGATGAGCAAGTCACAGCCTTTTTAAACCTCTATTTCCCTTTGAAATGACCCTCTTCTAGCTTGAAAATTCTATAAAATAAAATAAGTGATCTTCCGCTTGTAAAAACCATGTTCACCTAGTCTACTAATTCAGTACAGACAGAAATCTGCATTCATTTAAATGCACAGTCTCCACCCATACCCCATAAGTGACATTGACCAAATTGGACATAGAGTTTAGTCCATATGACCACATACAAAATGGCTTAGTTGAATGAGCCTGAGCCAAATTTTTCCTACTTAAAAGAATGAATTTTTAATTCCTCAGTTTTTAGCTTTGAAGAGGATGATAGAGCTCTCTCTCCTGCAAAGAAAGATGATCAGTATGGTCCCAACAGTGCCAACTTTTCTCCACTCCTTAACTTAGTCAATACAGCTTAAATCCAGTTTTAGGCCCTAATGATAGAAGGAAAATGAACTAGCTAAGCCAAAAAAGAAAAGCTGTTGCCTGTGCTGAGGGCCCAAAATAAATCAGCAGGCAGGAGAACTGATTCATGGCCCAGTTCTGAAAGTGTAATGCATTGTTCTCCCTTCTCTTCCAAGAGAGTCACACTTGCTTATTCATGAAGCTGTTGAGTAGTATGCCACCTTTACCAGGCTTCCACCTTCTTCAATTATTTCTTCATGAGAAGGTGCCTCCTGTAATGACAATTCAGTTTAACAGTAGATTTTTGTTACGACTTCATGCTAGGTATTGGTGATGTAAAGCTAAAAATGACATAGTGTTCCTGCCTTCATGGCGCTTACGTTTTACCGCAAGAATACAGCATTTACACAGCTAAGCAGAGGACAAAGAGGAAGTACTAACATCTGGATGAGAGAGCAAGAAAAGCTTCAAAGAGGAGGAGGGTGGCATCCAAAGTAGGCAGGATTCAGTGAGGCACAGCTGAGAATGAAGCATCTAGTTAGTGAAACAGTAGTCCAGTCAGGAAAATATTTATACTTTATGTAAATATTGGCTTGCTAATATTTATGTGTTATATAAATATTGCTAATACAATATATATGTACATATGTATATATGTGTATATATGTCTTGCTAAATAAAATCATAAATACTGGTTTTCAGCGTGCTATCCAAACGTATCATCCTGTTTGTAGCTCTGTCAATGTTCTTTAAATGCCTATACTCCATCTACTTTTGCCTAGAAATGGGCACATTGACGTTTAAATTATTTTGCAAAAATCCACCCACTGAACATTGACTAGGGCAAGTGTATTTATTTTAATGTGTTTACTGGATCTGTCCCTGTCCTATTTCCATGGGAATTTGTGCTTCTGAAGGTACTCACATATATTTACTAAAGATGTTGTCCATATTCTCTTACTCTAATGATTGCAAACATAGTAAAAGAGTAGAGATGTTTAATTTATTTAGTTGTGGGCACCTGATGAAATAAAATACATAAAAATCATTGTAAATTTTTAAAGCACTTCCCCAGTGGTGTGTGTGTGTGTGTGTGTGTGTGTGTGTGTGTGTGTGTGTGTGT
>NW_020954551.1:17567825-17621309 GCF_900497805.2 Vombatus ursinus | reverse complement strand
GTGTGTGTGTGTGTGTGTGTGTGTGTGTGTGTGTGTGTGTGTGTGTATGTACATGTAGGGACAAGTTGCAGTACTGATAGCATGGGTGGAGCTTATACCAGTAGTGTGCATTTAATAATATTATTGCCAACAATCAATAACTAATGTAACAGTGGAGCCTTGTAATATAGCAAAAAAGAGTAGATTCCATTTTCAAGTACTTTCATTTACAGAGCACACTTTCTCTGTGACAAGTTCTTGAGACAGGTCACAAATGCATGTATCATTCCCATTCTACAGATGAAAAAGGAAGGCTCTGAGATGCCAAGTTCATAGCTCCAAATTACCATTAAGTGATTGGCTTGGGCCTTATACTTTGGTCCTTTGACCCTTGCTCCAGTGTTCTTCCCACTATGCTGTACTGGTTTATCCTTTAGAACTTGTAAAGCATAAGAGATAAGGATGGCAATGATAATTAAAATTCGGGAACAAACTCCAAGATTGCAAAGTAACTTTCATTTAAAGGAACTTTATGAAATATTTTAACCCCCCCCCCAAAAAAAGAGCTCCCAGGCATTAAGAGTATCCATTAATGTGTTGCACTTTTTTCTCTTGCCCAGAAGAGATATGGGCCAATTAAATGACTGAAATATAATGGAAGAGGTGTGAAACAATCTGCACATGGAACAATCCAATTCCATTTCAGTTCATTAACCGTTTGTTAAGTACCCACCTTGTGCCAGGTACTGTGCTAAGTACTA
Source organism: Vombatus ursinus (assembly GCF_900497805.2). Lineage (NCBI taxonomy): Eukaryota > Metazoa > Chordata > Mammalia > Diprotodontia > Vombatidae > Vombatus > Vombatus ursinus. The sequence goes on along the minus strand of NW_020954551.1, from coordinate 17,620,569 downwards.
GGGATACAGAAAGAGGCAAAAGACAGCCTCTGCTGTCAAGGAGCTTACCATCTAATGGGGGAGACAACATGCAAACAGCTATATCTAAAGGAAACTACATGCAAAATAAATAGGAAAGAAGAAAGGGAAAGCACTGAAATGAAGAATTGCTAGGGAAGGCCAACCGAGGGAATCCGTTCCCTATGATAAAGGTATAGGAATATTAATAGAACTGTCTAGCAATTTCTATATCTGGGGCAATGGTTGGTTAGAATGGCATCGAGACTTGCAGTGTAAGCTCACTGGGGATGCTGCAAAAGAAAGGTAAGTAATTCCCAGTATGAGGTCCCTTCTATTTCTTGCCACTTTCCACCCTAATAAGAATGGACAGAGTAGGAAGCCCCTTCAAACCAGTGGAGTTTGTACCCTCTGAATTTTCCATCCTGGAACAGACCCAGTCACCTACCTAATTACAGCTTTGGTTTTGAATATGGACCTAAAAGATAGCAATACGTTTTCACTTAGCCTAGTCGCATCACTTTTCAGCCATGACTCCAAGGCTAATGTGATCCAACTTCAATCAGAATTTGAAGTGTTACTTAAACATTTGCTTAAGTGCATACCATTTGTACTGGGGATATAAAGCCAAAATGAAAAATGGTCCCTGTCTGCAAGGTACTTACAATCTACTGAAAGGATTCAACGTATTATCAAGTCAGAAAGCTTTTATTAAGCACTTACTGTATGCCAGGCACTGTGGATACAGAGAAAGGCAAAAGTAGTCCCTGCCTTCAGGGGGTTCACAATCTAATGGGAGAGACAACATACAAACAATTATGTCCAAATAAGATGTTTACAGGATAATTTGGAGGTAATGTCAGAGGGATGGCCCTAACTTCAAGGGGGACTGGGAAAGATTTCTTCCAGAAGTTGGGATTTTAGCTGGAACTTGAGGAAAGCCAGGGACTTTTATCAGTTAACATATACGTTCAATCCTCCTAATAAGCCCAGATTTTGACATAAAATTTGGGATCATCTCTAGTAAATATAAGAGAGGTAGTATTATGTGACAGATAAAGACCTGGCCTTGAAGCCAGGAAGGCCCAGATTCAAGTCTTCCCTCAGGTATGTACTGGCTGTGTGACCTTTGCTTGATCAGTCACTTTATCTCTTATTGCCCTAGACAACTCTCTAAGACTGTCAGTTACACAAAAGGGGTTTGAGCTCCATTGACAGAGAGACGTTCCTCAAATAAGACTCCCTATAACAATGAAATCATAGATCTAGGCCCTATCCTTATCCCCTTCTAGTTTTGCTTGTTTGTTTTTTAACAGTCTTCATTTTTTAAAGAAAAGTTTTTTTTCAGTATTGTAGATAAACTCAATTTTAAGAAGTATTTCTGTGCCTCAGTATTTCCCACTTAACAACCAATATGTAGGTTTAAGTAAACCTAGCTATTTTGAAACATGTCCCAAATCTACATATAAAACAAAATACTCCTGCAGAAAGACCTTCATTCCTGACATTTTAATTGTTCTCGCTGAATCACTGTTGGAAACCTCACATTCCTTTAGTATTATGTATTGTGAACATCTTTTCGTTTGGCTGTTCAATAACTTGCTAGAGAACAGAGCATGAGTGACATAAAGTTGTTCCTAATATGGTAACATTTTCATTTCCTGTTTGTTGAAAGATAAATGCTAAGGCTCTAAGGCTTTTTTATTTCTCCCTGAACTACAAGGGGGGAAAAAAAAATCTAATGTGATATGATTGGAATGGGCCAACCAGTTAGGATAAAATAAGATAAAACCGTCTTCCACTCCCTTTTGCTTCTGGACCCATCTTAAAAGAACAATTTAATTTAAAAATCTCATTCTTAATTGATTTTAAATGATTTTAGGATTAATTATATAACAGGACAAAAATCCATTGTCCAAAGACTGAGGCCCCATCTGGCCTTGAAGCATTTCTTCCACTCATAGACCAAGAAGCAGTAGAATGAATGAGACTTCCCTTTTCAAAATAAATCAGTAACTTGTCCTTCTTTTCACCATCTTTGTAGGGATGGCTCAGTGGGTTCAAGCCTGCGCCTTACCTTTTCCTCAGTTATTCCCTTTTCATCTTCTTTCAAGTACTTTTACTTTCTCTCTTGCAAAAAGGTGCCTTAACATTTTCCCCTGAGCCTTTTGCCAGATTTTTTCTTGGCCTATCAAAATCAGTTAGGAGCAGATCTGCCCCTAAGGCCCGTTTTTGGGCAGAGAGGGGGAAATCATTCAACAAATATTTAGTGAGCTCCTACTATTTGCAGAGAGCTGAAGAATTCCTTTTCTTTTAGGAGAAAATTACATCCTGACTAGATGAAAGTCTATGAGGGGCTCGGAATTTTGACAAAAGGAGCTCCTTCCAACTTTGTTCCAAAGGGAGACCTGACATTCTAGGCACCGTTGTTAGTCGTAGTGTGGTTTCTTAGAGCAGAAAATATTTGCCCTCACACTCTATGAATATCCTAGTACTCCAGCACAGTTTTAGGGTGTGTGCAACAAATTGCAGGTTAATTTTGCATAAACTCTGTTCATTTGTCTGGGTGTCTGTGTTTCACTGTTGCAACAAAGACTTTATGGGATTTAGCTGCATAACTCATTTTCCCTTGGCTTTTCCCTGAGCAGGATTGGTTAATAGACATGATTCACTGTTGTCTTCTAGCTGTCAGAGCTACAATGAACCCGTTGGTGCCAGCAGGTCTAGCTCCATGGTTAAGAGCCTAATGCATTTTGTATTGAGAAATACACTGGGCATCACAAATTAGTTTTAGTTTGGCAATAGGCGTATAGATTTCAAAACAATTAAGCAATAAATATTTTTTGGTCATGTGCTGTGGTGCCAACAGTTTAATTAGAAATAAGCATCATTTGGGATGTTAAAGTTGTAATGTATTTTATTCATAAAAATAACAGCATTCCTTGTCTCCCCTCCCTCTAGCTTGCAAAAGACAAAGAGCGCCTACAAGCGATGATGACCCACCTCCATGTGAAGTCAACTGAACCCAAAGCCACCCCTCAGCCTGTAAGTACCAGTATGGGGGATGGTAACTGCAAAACCTCCCTTTGTGGTCTCCTCTCTGCCCAAGAAGTAACATGTTCCACTTCAGAGAAATGTCAAAGAAAGAAAGAATTTGCCTCTCTGTAATCACGTGACATAGGCTAGTAGATGTAACTCAGGTAGATTTTAAGGAATTCATTATTTCTCACCCTCCCCCCCCCATGAAGACTTTTTTTTTTTTCATTCATTCAACAGGCTTTTTAGTATTCTACTATGTCTCCAGGCACTGAGTTAGGTGCTAAGGATGCAAAGACAAATATAAATCTTCTGTGGGGAGGAGGGAGAGAAAGACAGTAAAGTAAGCATATTTACTTACTTTTCATAATTAAGTACAAAACATATACAAATAAAGCATCATAGAACAGTGGGAAGGGTACTGACTTTCAAGTCCAAGCGCCTGGGTTCCAGTCCCAAATCTGACTGTTTGGCCTTGGGCAAATTGCTTAACTTGTCCCAGCCTTAACTTCTTCAGCTTTAAAATGAGGGTCAGATTCAGTGGATTCCAAGGTCTCTTGCTATTTCCAGCTATGATTCTCTGAGATTGCAAGACCATTTCTGGAGTGGGCAGAGCATCCTAGCATCTGGGGGCCTTAATTCATCTTGTGTAGGATGCAGCATTTGACCCGAGTCTCATTGAAAACTGTTGATTCTAAAAGTAGGAGGTGAGAAAGGGAATTCATTCCAGATATAGGGGACAGTCTATTCAAGGCAAGTAGGCTGAAAGGGACTTCAGAGTGATTGGCTTTCATGTAGAAGCAGATAGTATTAAATAAATGCCCATTGTTTTCTGAGCATAGTTGACCTGAATCCTGAATGACATTAACTTAAGGAAAGTTTCTTTCTTGGGCCTCTTCTCATGTTGCACATTGTTACTTTAATGGTTGTGCTTCCCAAATTTGTATATTTCTTTAAGATTTCCTAGTAGTTTTAACTGATTATTCAAAATGGAGAGAGTGCTTTGGTTCTTGATTTTAAGATTTGTCAGATTTAAAGGTACACTGCCTTTATTTGATTTTTGCCTTGAGTCACTGTGTGAAAATTAATTGAGCGTTGACAATCTATAGTTAGTACTAGCAATTTTAATCAATATGCAATGATGCAGCATAATGGCAAAGTATTGGTTTATCTGTTTTGACTGATTTTTTTCTATAAATAAAGCAAACACACACCCATATATGTATGATTTATGGTGATAGAAATAAAACGGAGTCAGACTATTAACCCAGCAAATATGGTAGCCTGCCAAGATACAGTTGGCAGACAAAATTAATGTCTGAAACAGAACACATTACAGAGATATAGAACATAAAATCATTAAACACTCCGCACATCCATTTTTACTAGAAAAGAATTCTCCATTTCCATGTGCTCTATAACAAATGGCTGCAAAAGTGATGCGTAGGCTCCTAGAAAACAGCTCCCCAACTTGACAGAACTGTAGAATCCAGAGTCAACTCCATTGGTCGCATAACTTCTTCTTTTAGGAAGGGACCTGGGAATAACATGAACCCAGTGAAGGAAATTCATTAAACCCCTGAAATTACTTGGGTGACCTTTTGTCAAATGAGTTCAACCAGTCACAAAGGAAACTTCTTGCCAGGAAACTATCTGAAAATCTTCAAATCATTCTAGCCTGCAGGTGAATGTTTCCTTCTGCGATGGGCCTGTGTATGTAGACCTAGCAATATGGAGGAGAAAAGAAGGTTTAGCTTCTATCTTTCCAGGTGGATTAAAAGTAACAACGGTAGAATAATGCTTGGGTCTCCAAACATTAGGCACAGGGGGCTTTGCAAGCATCAGCGCCCCCTTAGGAAGAGGGATTTAAAAACTAAGGAGAAGTAATTGCAAAGAGTCACGTATTGCTCAACTAGTGATCAGTTCAGAGTATTGGCAGGCAGCACCATATGCAAGCCTACTTTAATGAAATCGGCTACAAAAATACCAGTTGGTGTCGCCATGAAGACTAGTGGTAAGCCGCCAATAAACAGGGAATGGCAGCTGAAAAAAAAAATGAACAGGGAAAGAAGGTTTGTCTTGATTGGTATTAAAAAAAAATGTTTTACATTCTAGAAAATTATAGCTTTGATGGGGACCTCCTACTAAATTTATTTTTAACTGCTCTATTGAAAATTCTGTACCACTAGTCAACATTATCTCTCAGTTGCTCAGCACAGTGTTTCTTTATTAAAAGAAATAGGCACGAATATTTTTGACTGAAAAATTAATAGCTTTTGAATTCATACACAGCAGGTTTTCTTTTGCAAAGAAGTCCAATATCGCTGCACAGCACTTCTATAACCATTTATTTAGAGTCCAAGTAAAGCCTTTGACAGCCAGAGCAGTGTTACAAGCCAACATAAAGAACTCCAAGATGTAAACCAACAATAGGCAGTCTGTGTGAGGTTTGCCATTGTCAAATACATAGATTGTTTGGATTAGTTTATGTAAATGTACTGTTGTATTACCCTTTGAAAAAAAAAAAGATCACATTTGTATATGAAAAGTGGTTTCCTTCACAGGCAGCATTATAAATTCCTTATCCTTTAACTTACATGTTAGAAGTAAAAATTGGTGCCTGACAGGCCTATATTGTGTGACATTCTGTTGTTGGATTGAAACTGCCTTCTTTTCATTTATTGAAAAATAGAAAATTTTATTATAGATACCATCTTATAAATCAGAAATTATTAAAATATGTATAGCTGGAGCATCTGGAAATTAATTATAAAATGTCGAAGTATGGTATTTTGCATAAATTTTGTCTTCCTTGTGAAAAAAATACACATGCCCTGCAAACTCCCAAGTCTTTTAACTTCATGGTTCCAGGGATATCTGGTGACCATGTCTGTTGGATGGAACTTTCATGAGTGGTTAATTTATTCCTCCCCAAATAATAGAATGCTAGATGTAGGTCAGGATTAGTATCCATATGTCTGTCTCTTCATTTTAAACCACTCGTTATGAATGATTCAAACCCAGCAGAACATGTGGACTCGTATTATGGCCTATCCAGTGGCAGGATAGTTTACTAAAAATATTTTTACTCTTTCTAGCTAAAGGACTTGTGTGCTTATTTTTTTCACTTGTCAGTAACTAGGTGACAGAAAGTGTAGTCAAGCTTCTTACTTTAGGAAGAATGCCGTTTGCCCAACTTTTACCATTCATCCTAGTCAATTGTCCTGTACTCCCTCATTTAGTTGCACCAAATAAGATGCTATAGCACTTTTGGATACTCTGAATAGCAGCGGATCGTAGACTTCTTTTTGACTTTGCCCATCAAAGCAAGGTTACTCCCTGCTGTAGTTGTTTTTTTCCCCCAAATCCATAATGTTGAATAACATATTTTTTACTCAGTTTGTTCCTCAAGACCTTGGAAATGGGGCCAGCGTCTTTAATCATTGGTGGGTTGAGTTGGCTTGGTAAGTTTTCAAGTCAATTCAATTCCTGCTTTATCCCAGGAATTGTGGTAGATGCTTTGGGATACACAGACCAAACCAAAGCAGGCCCCGCTTTCATGGTGCTTACCTCAAGTTTCCAAGGGGTGACCCTCCACAATTCCACTTCCACCTACCTGCTTATACTTTTAGAATTCCCTAATTAAGAATAAAACCCTTCCGCACGATATAGAAAAATGGCTTAAAATGAAAAATACACTTAAGAAGGTGATATATTCACACTGGTGTATGTGACTCATCTCAGAGACTTTCATTAAGGCATGAGAGGACTTGGAGCACCTGAAATTTCAAGAAAATAGAAAGAAGGAGGAAAAAAAACTTAAGGTGAAGGGGAAGTGAGACTAGGAGCTTCTTAGAGAAGCTTCCTATTTGTCAAGCATTGCCCATGCGTGGAAGAACATTTGATGTTTCATTGGGATATGTAGCAACAGTTGTTGGTACGTGCAAAATATTCCTTGGAAGATACTTTGTTGGTGCATGTGTGCACATACTTAGGAGGAATTCCACTGTTTTGAGTCTTTCTGCTCAGATCCATTGAGAGCAAATGAAAACTTTTTCACTGGAGGTATTCATGCAGAGAGGGGATCATTTTGTCCTGGATGTTGTGAGGAAGGTTTTTGTTTCAGGTAGAGGTTGGATTAGATGATCTCCAGGCTTTTTACTAAGACTCTGACTCTACAATTCACAGTAAGATAAGAATTTTGAAAGTTATTGTAATAAATTTGGCTGATGTCTGTTGGTCATAGAGGCTCTGAATGCAGTTACATTGTCAGCCCAAATGAAGGAAACATAACTGCATATTGTTGGGAGGCAATTATCTCCCTCTTTGCCTCACGAGTTCCACCTTCAGCTCCTTCAAAGTAAATGGTGTCATCAGTAGGGTATAATCCACTGAGGTTTTTCCTTAGTGTGTTGTCCACAACACAAAACAATTAACAACAACCAATTGTATCTTCATTTTGACTTTTTTTCTAATTAACTTTTTAAAAAATTTCAGTGGACATTACTGTGTCAGGAAAACCATAATGGTATTTTATAATATCGGTTAAAGTTTCCATCTGCTTTGGAATATTACTTAACATCAAAGAACAACTCCCTATACAAGGGGAAAATAGCATTCTTTTATACCAGTGGACAAGTAATTATGTATACCTGGTAGTACATCCATCTTTATGAAATTGACATAAAACATTTACAGGGGCTTGGGCATTTTAAATGAAATGCACAGTTAGATATTCCTTTTTTTAATGTATTTTCTTTTACTCTACCATAGCAATTAGGACTGTTTGGAAAGTGTTTTTAGCAACTGTAAAAACAAAGTATCCAAAAAGCCTTTTAACTGTTGAAGTAATGACTGAGCATTCTAGTTACTGTAACTATACTTTATAGTTTGAAAAATAATGTTATACTGCAATGAAAAGAGATTCTCAAATACTGCGCACAAAAACCGTTTTTATATACTGTTTTTCATTAAGTCCCACTCCTCAACTAAGGTTTCTTTAGTATCACTGCCAATAATAACACCTGCTAAATGATTACTCTTTGCCAGAGCCAGCATCTACTATAGCAATGTGTCCAGACTGAAAGCGTACAGGAAGACACCATCTCCTGACAAAGCCTTGGGCCACCACCCACTGCACTGCCCTCCGCTCTGTGTGGGAACTCCCCTGCTGCCTTTAGAAACAGTCTTTAAAGAAGAGTGATTAATGTCCAGACATTCTCAGCAGTTACACAGCATCAGCTTTAGCTCTGATCTGACCAGCAGTGCTGATGGCAGACAAGCTGGTTCCCCAAACCAACCATGCGGTCCTACTGTTCTGTGCAATTAGGACACTTGGTATTTGAGTTTCAGTCTTGTCTTTTGTTCCTGTAAGACATGAAATGAACACAAACAAAAATAAAACTGAGTTCTTATAGCCACTCAAAACAAGTCCATTTCTGTCAAGGGGTTGCCTCACTGGTTTGTTTATGAAAATTGTTGGTGACTCACACATCATCTTTAAAAGGGAAGGAAGGTTACTGTTTAGCAGTAAAGGTTAATAAAGAGTATTAAGCAGGATATTGAAGGTTGATACAATCATGATAGCTTATGGAAATGCTCTATTAGTCTATGTTTCCTTGCTTGTTATTTCGCAGCTCGACTGCCAGGAGAGGAGGTCTGTCTCCCAAGTATAAATAACTTTCTTAATACAAAGAAAATAATAAAACTTGGGAGTTTGTTCAGCCAGAGTCAGGGACGCAGATCTTTCAAAGTTTCAGAGAGGCTATCTTAAGCCGAAATCACCACATGATGGAAACTGCTGCAAACAAAGTATTAGGTGTTACCAACTTTTCTAAACATAGCAACTTCTTTTTAAATAGAAAATGAACACAATAAGAAAAATCGGGTTTCCATCAGGAAAAGAAACCCTCCCAGTCCAATCCCTTCCTGCTCTTTGCCCCTGTATAATTATCTTCTAAAACCTTAACTGCAATCAGAAACCAAGCACACACACTTTCATTTCTAATTGCTGATTATATTAAGATTTAATAGTTTACAATTAAGATGAATATTTCAAGATTACAACAAAACCAACACTATTCATAATTTGTGCTAATGTTCTTAATTCCATGATTAATTTGTGTCTACATTTTATAGACACCCCTTAATTAAAAAAAGGAAGTTTGGGATGAAAATAGAGCCTGTTTCTAATCCTTTCCCCACCCTCAGTATTCTCTTTCCTGTGACCTCAGCCCTATAAGATCATTCCCTCTTCAAGGCAAGTTGATAGTATCGTCAAACAGAAGTACAGAAGTAAAAATTGGGCAGCACCTGCCAAGGTCGCCACTTCCTTCACTTGAGAGTTGGTCCATTTCACAGATGGTTATGGGAGAGGAAGCCCCCAATATTCTGGAGTCCCAGCCTCGTGTTCTTTTCCTCACAGACTGCAGTCATGTTTAATTTGGAAACTGGGCTCTTTTGGCAAATTAGCAATTAGAACAATTTTGTGGGAATATGTATATGTGTCATTAGTTTTCCTGCAAATTAATAGCAAGAGCAGAGGTCAGGCAGAAATTTTCCACTTGACTGCAGCTCCTCTGTTGAGATTTGGCACTTTGTTTTGGAACGGCCACAGCTGCTCCAAGCCACACTCTTCCTCTAGGAACTGTCTTTTAATTAGTTTACCTCATAGCCATTATTACAAATATTACTGCCTCCCCTCCTTGAAATAGAATTACTGTTTCTACAAAATATTCCAGTGACATCTTGCACCACTGCACATTGATGGTGGGGGTCATTCGAATGCAGCGTTTAATCATTAGATCACCTCCATAAGCATCTCCTAATTAGAGTCCTTACAATACAATTTTATCTGGTAATTAGCTGAGATTGGCTGCTTCCTCTGTAGCTTATTAGTAGCAACCCAGCAGTGGGTGTGAATCACAGTGTCATTTGTCAAGCCTGTTAAAGTCCCCTCTTCCCTCTCCTCTTTTTCAGTATTTATTTCTAGTTGCTACCTGTACTCCAAAGCCTGAAGAAATGTTACTCACTTTCTGTTCTTTCGGTGGAGAATACTGACCTTTATGGGTTTGGGGTTTTTTTTTTTTTTTTTTTTTTTGGTCTTCTAGTAGAAGCAGACCAAGTGTTAGGTTTTTTATAAAGTAGAATAGTTGAACGCCTTTTGAAATGGATGAAATGTTATCACTATGACTTTTCCAAAAGAAGAAATCATCAACTGTCCTTATATATGGACACCTAAAATGCTTTGGGTTTGCTGGCAGTTATCAGATGTTTCAGTGGACTTTGATTTTGTGCAACAGAAATAAAATCCAGTGGGTTTGATCTTTTTTTTTTCCCCTTATGAAATCAGACAGTGCTGGTATGTTATGGCATGATGGAAGCTAATATTTACTCCATGTTAATTTTTAATATCACTTTTTTCCAAATATATAAATGACCTACTGATTTATGAACCACTAGATAATATTTGTAAATTACAAAGAAAGAAAAAACCAGCAGTATAAATGCAAACATTTAAAAAAAAACAAAACTCTCCAACAAATTAGTTCCAAGGGGGAGCCTGTAAAGTAAATTAGGAGTGATAATGATTTGTTCACTTTGTTAACTTATTATTAAGGAAATCATAAGATGAGCTCTGCCCTTTTAGGAGCCTGTCTGCCACCATATTTTTTCCAAAGCGTTCCAAGCAAGAACTTCTGGCACAGTCACATCTGCAGAGGGTCTTGGTTTCGTGAATTAATTTCTTTGGAGTTTTGCTTGAATTGATGCTTATGTGGATGGTGGCGGGCTAGCTCAATTGCTTTCAGTATGGTGCAAATGAAGTCAAGCTCATGAGTCACATCCCTGTGGGAGTCAGTTGGCTTTACACTTTTCCATAACCATAGTCTGCTCCCTTGACCCTGAGCAGCTATCAGGTAAATGTGTGCCACTGAATCACAAGGGTAAGCCCTTAAGGAGGTTGTGGTTGGATAATTGCAAATGTACCAGCAAAAAGGAGAGGGGGTGGGTAGGGGACTGGTAAGAGAACTACTCTAATTGATGGAGGGTCACTGGTGATATCTTTCCATTCAAATAAGTGCCTGAAGGCATCAGAGATTAACACACACACACACACACACACACACTCACTCACTCCTGACTTTGGGGAGCAGATATTTTATTTAAGGGGTATATAAAGCATGTACATAGATGAGTAAACACAAGGTAATTTGATGAAGAAGGGAGTGTTAATGGGGTAAAGAGCGAGGAATCCAGGAAGATTTCCCCCAAGAAGTGACACCTGAGATGAAGAAAATCTCTGAGAGACAGAAATAAGGAAGGATGGGTAGGATATAGTCTAGGAATGAAGGGAGCAAGAAGACTTAGTATAATTTAACTGAGGTGGGAGATGAAATGTGGAGTTTGGTAAACATCTAGTATTCTACATGTGGGGAGTGTATGATAGAGTAATGTATTAAAATATACAGCCCCTAAATATTTTAATTGACAGAATTTTTTTTTGATGTAAGAAGCTTTTCAACAAATAAGCAAACTACCTCCTAGAAAAGCATATATCTACTGCAAACCACTATGTAGGACTGCTTAGTGGAATAATTGCAATCATGTTAATTTCCACTTTTATTTTATCATTTTTGTTGAGATTGAGTTTTGTTGCCTTTAAGTCTGTCTTCATTTAAGCTCTTGCACACGTCATTCTTTTGGCCCTGCTTCCTTCACTCCACATCAGTTCGCATGGGACTCCCATATTTCTCTGAGTTAAGCTTCCTGCACCAGTACGCCACCATTCGCTAAGCCCTTCCTCAATTTTTTTTCCTCCACTTTATTGCTATTACAGATAGTACTGCCATGAATTTTTTGGGGGGAGAGGGTAAATGCAAACCTTTTCTTGCTGTTAGTAACCCCCTTGGGTTTAAACTCAGTTGATTAAAAGTGTGAGTAATTCACTAACTTTTCTTACAAAATTCCAAAATTGTTTTCCAGAACCAGTCTCTTTTTTTTTTGCTACTGTATTTTACCTTAGAAGTTAATATTTCCTGAATCTTTCAGAATTTCTCTTTAAAATAGAAAAAGTACATAAGACATTAATCTGTGTTGGAATTCTAAATACAATGTATAGGGTTTTTTGTTTTGTTTTGTTTTAATTATTTCTACAATGTCATTAGAAACCAAATAACTGTTTATAATCCCTAATATGCAAATATATTTCGAGATTCTTTTTATAATGTAGAGGTAGGCTCTTTTAGATATATTTGTCCATTTGCATATATTTTTATTTTAATCATGTATCGATAAGATGCCGCACTCCCAAAGAGCCCTCAATAAATGGCATAATAACAGAAATATAGAGACAAGTAAATCCTTTCTCTGAGTGAAGTTTATTATGAAGGGTCTTAAAACTGTTTTAAAATTATTTCACCAACAATGTATCAAGAAACTGATTTCATCAAAGTAGTGGTGTGGAACTTCTTTCAATGCAGACCTCAGTCCGTCTATAATTGATAGCCTTGGAAATTGTAAAGCATAAATTAATGAAGCATCTAAGGTTTTTTGTTTTTCAGTTGTGTGTATCTGAGCATCAAAACATATATGCTTACTATTATAATAAGTGTATTAAAACTAGGTGTCATTTTTATTTTTTAGAATAGCCAAGTTGAAATTCTCCCTCCCCAAACCCTCATCTCTCACACGTGCACAGAAACATCCATAGAATCATGACAAATACTAATTATTAGAGCATTTTGTACAGAATAATGGCCAAAAGATTTTGATATAGCAAAATCCAAATAGCTGATAGCCTGTCTGAGACATTTGTAATAAAATATCTTGCTTTTCTCAAGCAAGTCCTCATCTTGCCCTTCATAGCTCTCCGTGTACCTCCTCCCTACCTTCCCAGTCTTATTTCCTATTTTCCCTATCCTGGCTTCAGTGCTTCAGCTAGCCTGCTCTTCTGGCTGTGCCCCAGAGCTTTGTACATTCTGTCATTTATGTCTGAAAGGCACTTCCTCCTTCCCTTCACCTCAGTTCAATTAAGCTCCTACTTTGTGCCCCAGACACTCTGCTAAGCAGTGGAGATACAAAGATTAAAAACAAATGTCCATGCCCACCACGTCATTTATTTTCTCCATAGAATCTGCAGCTTCTTTCAGTGCTAGCACAGGTCCCATTGCCTACATGAGGCCTTTCATAATGCCCCCTCCTTCCCAGCTGTTCTCTCCCTCTTGAAATTACTTTCTGTTTTAAAATCCACTTGGTATTTACTTACCTTTGATCATGTTGTGTCTACCCAGTAGAATGTAAATCCCTTGAGGGCAAGGACTCTCTTTCATTTTTGTCTTTATCTCCCACCCAGTAACACAGTGTCTGACACAAAGAAAGTGCTTAATAAATGTTTGCTAAATTAGTAAACTCAACAAAATGAAAATCTGAAGACATACTCACCTCTATAAATATCATTGTAATGTTAATTAGTATACATAGTAAATAATGTTTTCTGGGTATTTATGCAGTCATACATTGGAATCGTGAAGAAATCATTTTGTGAAAATGTCATTAGTTTTAAAGAAAAACTCATGTTCAGAATTCTCTCAGCAGTTATTTTATTATAGATTTTCGTTCTTTAGTCAGTGAATTTTAGTACAGTTTGGTTTCAAGGATATTGTTAGGTTTGCTTTAAAGGGAAATGAAGATGCTGAGTTCTTCCTTAGTCAAGTGTTTAGTTAACTCTTCCTTCAGAATCAATTCAAGATAAAGGTGGGGTGGGGGGGACAAACTGATCCGTTTCCCAGCCAAACCTCTATCTTCCCACAAGATCTTGTCCAGGACTAAGAAAATGATTACCATTTTTGTCAATCAAAGATAAACCACCACAGATAAATTGTCTTTTTCAGTGGAAATTCCCCTTGGGTGTCCATTGACAATTTCCTGTTCTGCTGATGTCTTCACAATAATAAACCTAGATGTGTATCCATGGCCTTATTCTTGCATGGCTTTCGATGGGTTTCATGTTATGAAGGTCTTTCAAAACAGAATTTCTCACTTTTCTTCCTAGTTGAATCTGGTATCAAGTGTCACACTCTCCAAAACAGCATCGGAGGCTTCTCCACAGAGCTTACCTCATACGCCTACTACCCCCACGACACCCATCACTCCTGTCACCCAAGGACCTTCTGTCATCACTACCACCAGCATGCACAATGTGGGACCCATCAGAAGGCGGTACTCAGATAAATACAATGTGCCCATTTCTTCAGGTAACTTCTTTACTCCTCTTCATTTTAGATCACTACATGCTAGCATTTTGATTTTTGTAGATGCGAAAATTAACAGGACAATGATTCTTATTTAGCAGATATTGCGCAGAACCAAGAATTTTATAAGAACGCAGAAGTTAGACCACCCTTTACGTATGCATCTTTAATTAGGCAGGTAAGTAAAATCCCCCAAAAGAGAACCAAAAAAAGCACACATGTCTCTGTACATCTTATATTGATGAAATAGATTTAAAACCGTTTAGTATGCAGGCATGCTCAAACCTTTTCTATAAGGTTTTTTAAAACTGCAATATATAACATAATTGCTTTTGATTAAGTATTACAATACGATGTGATTATTAGGAAATTCATTTCACACAACAGTGAAAATGAGCCTGTTTAAAGATGGCAAGTCAATTATCACAAGCTACAGTAATCTCTGATCCCTAGAATTAATCTGAGCTCTAAATAATTACTGAGCTTTAATCAGCTAGTGAAATGTTTTGCATTTCTCTTTGATTCTGCTTTATGAATGACTAATAAATTAATATTTCTGTAAGGAAACAGAAATAAAAACTCAAAACAATTAGATAATTCCATTTTGAATTTTGCTATTGAACTGTTAAATACAACCATTAATCTTAGATCGTTCTGTGAAAGTCTTCTTAGGATTTTTGCTCCGAATCACAATGGTTTAATATTTTCAAAGAAAGGTGTGATGGTGATTGTGATGAAATGGTCATAAATTCTCTTCCATTATTATTCATGTCATAGGCTATTCTTGAATCTCCAGAAAAGCAACTAACCCTAAATGAAATCTATAACTGGTTCACGCGAATGTTTGCTTACTTCCGGCGCAATGCAGCAACGTGGAAGGTAAGCCTTTTCATACACCTTCCTCTTGTCTTTGGTTTTTATCATGTCTAAAATAGACACCGCCAACAGATGACATGATACAGTTGTAACACCACGAGGGCATTAAATCTATATTGCTTGTTTTGACACACAAAAACGATCTCATCCACAGGAATGATTTGAGATTTGGCAGGAAACTTCTTCCGTCTTTGAAAAGCACTAATTGAAGCCTCTCATTATTGGCTTTCTCTCCCATGATTATACCAGTTCATCTGTGGTTGTTGCTCTTAGCAGTGAAATTCTATCTTTCCAGCTGGAATATGTAGGATAAAGGGATAGAGTGTTATATTGGGCTTGTCTTGTGACTTACACAAAGCTTTCCATTCTTCTAGCCCTTCACCCACAACCGTCATTAGTGGAGATGGATAATTTGTTTCTCAACCGATTGATACCTGGGAAAAAATATTCTACCATCTTATCACAACTCTCTGGTTTATAATTAGGTTGGATAAAAATTAATGCATGGGATGGGAAAAGGCCAAAATGATATAAGCTAGGCTATTTGTTTTTCAAGTGACTGTTGGTTTTTTTTTGTTTTTTTTTTTTTTTTTTGGATTATGATGGACTTGTCTTTCACAGCATGAAGTGGCTTCAGACATAGTTAACACTCTCCCTCCCCAAACAAATGTCTTTTTTCCTTCTGAATAGAACAAGAAAATACTGGAATCTTCCTATAGCTCCCTTTGCAGTGATCTCTCAGGGTTTCATTCAGCTACACTGTTCTATGAGTTTATATGATTAAGCTCAGGATAAAGCAAATTCATCTTGGACACCCTATTTAAAGTCCCCAGGGAGCTTCAATTGCATGGTTGTCTCAGGGCAGTTCCAGTGGACTCCCCTAAGTTTCTTTCTCATTTTTTTTTTTCTGAGCCAATTCCTGGGAACCAAAGAGCTCCCTTTCAGATAAGGGTGAGCCATCATCATGGGTGTTACCTGGAGCATTAGATGCTGAATTTTGTTTAATTATTTTTTCTTAAATGATGATGGGATCTAAAAAATAGCTCATGCTCTAAAAGGGGATAAGTATTATTTGTTTTATCCAAAATACACAAAATAATCCCATTGTTATTTCCTAATGATAACTGTAATGGAAGAAATACTATTTTGTGTCAAAATACTTTTGGAATTTTAAAAATTCTGTTACTTACGATGGATAGGATTAACTGAAGACCATCATCTAGGCTATGCAGACTAAGTAGGTAGACCCTCTAGTGAATCAATGATAAGGAAACATGGTATCTGAGGTAAAGATACAAAGAACCTTGAACTTGATTGAGAATTTGGGCCCAGTACCATCCTGGTCAAAATTGAGGGAGCTATAAAGCCTAAACAGGAAAGAAAATAATTTACCTTTATTTGGAATGACAAAAACTCCTAGGCATTGACATAGTATTTAGACTTAGGTTTTCAGACTTAACTTTTTCCACATGCAAAAATTGCCAACATAGGGGCCGTTAAATAGTGATGATCGTAGTTGGAATGATTGAATACCTAATATATGTGTCTTTAATTGTACCCACAGTTCCTTATTTACATTATCACCCATCCTAGATGCAGAATTAGATGACAAGTTAAGGTTATGTTTGAGAGGAGCCAGTATGTTCAATATCTATTATCTTTTTAAAGAAAATTTGTTTCAGTTAGTTTGCATTATGAAGATGTGTGTATGTGTACACTCACACACACACACACACACACACACACACACACACACACACACACACCCTTAGCTAAATTTCTGTTTTTCCTTTGCAAATTTATATACATAGTCATGAAACTGAGAGAGTGCAACCACAGTGTGTTTTTTAGGAGACATTTTCTCTTTTTACCAGTTGGTACTCTACGTTTTTTCACCCCATTTAGTTGCTTTAAAATGTCAGATAATGATTGGGAATAAAATATAGCTAGTATTTATATAGCGCTTTGAGGTTTGCAAAGCACTTAACAGATTTCTCATTTTATCTTCACAACATTCCTGGGAATTAGGAACTATTATCGCCATTTTACAGATGAGGAAATTGATGGAGAGAGACATTAAGTGACTTGCCCAGGGTCACACAGCTAGTAAGTATCTGAGGTCAAATTTGACCTCAGGTCTTCCTGCCAGGTGGCTCAATGGATAGAGTGCCAGACCTGGAGTTAGGAAGATTGATCTTCCTGAGTTCAGATCTGGTCTCAGACACTTAGTAGCTATGTGACCCTGGTCAAGTCACTTTGCCTTGTTTGCCTCATTTTCCTCATCTGGAGAAGGAAATCACAAACCACTCCAGTATCTTTGCTAAGAAACTGCAAATGGGGTCATGAAGAGTTGGATGTGACTGAAAATGACTGAGCTACAACTTCCTGACTCCAAGTCCAGCACTCTATTCACTGCACCACTTAGCTGCCTCACCCAATAATTATTCATGTTACTGTTCATTCTTTCCATGTGTAATCTATGCCTGGATTTGTTGTGAATGTTCTTTTTAATTTGTTTGATACTTTACCTTGCACATAGGAGTGGTTTCTTATATGATATATGGGCCATGCTTGTCAATCACCTCTTTGGAAATTGCCTTCCAAGCTTGTTTCCAAATCACATGAACAGAAAAATAAAATACCTCTTTACTTTCTTGTCATAGCTAGTTTTTTTTGAAAATTTATTTACAATGTTTGGGGGGAGGGAGGGTGGTCTGTTACAGCAGAGTTAAATGCAACCACAGGGACCATTCAGTCCAACCTCTCCATGAAAAATATCTTACTTGATGAGGGGTCATCCAGTTGTTGTGATCAAGTAGAATTCTCACTGATCTTAATTCACTGAGACTAGGTTCTAAATGACTTTTGCCTATTAAAAAAAATCAAATTCACTCGTAAAGAACAGTTGCCCACATTGATGGTACATGTAAGAATGTGTGACAAGGCTTAAAAGGCAGCTCCCAAAGAGGAGATCAAGAAATGTTTTAAGAAATGAAAAGTAGTATCATTGGACTATATAGTCTCTAAAGGTGATGATTTTGAATTGCATAGTACTCTTGGTTTGTCATGAAATTTTGAGGGATTTGGCTTAAAAAAAATCAGTCTTAAGGAACTTTAAAACCATATATTGCCTAGCAGGTTTTGATGTGCGTTTCTAGAAGGAATACCTTACTCAGAGCACTCAACAACAGTAAAATTACAAGCCCAGTAAAAGAAAAAACAAAACAAAACTTCTAAGCCCACCTCCCAGGAGCCACCACCATTTTCCATTGAGATTGGAAAGTTTCAGTCTTGGAGCTCACAAATTGGTGATGCGCCCACGTATCAAGACTGTGCCAGTTCTGAATAGCTCACCAACTAAAAAACAAGAATTCTGGCTCTTCTGCTTTCTAGCTATATCCCTTGGCCTCAGTTCCTTCATTTGTGAATTAAGGCTAATGATTCCTGTCTTGTCTGATACCTTCCAGGGTCAGTGAAAGTGCTTTGAAAACTATAAAGTGCTTAAAAATATGTAAGAGTATTATTCAGTTGAAAGGTTTTGTGGGGGAAGGGAGTTGTAAGCCAAACAAAATTAAGAAACCTCTCAAGATAGACAATAAGGACTGTCCTTCATCCTGAATCCAAGGAAGGGTATAGAAGAATCAGTGGTTTACACCTTTGCTTTAAAGTACTTTTAAAGGACAGAGCGTGAGCATCTTAGCTTAGGAATGACCAGCAGAAGGGCACTTTCGACCATAAGGAAGAAACATGTGTCTGTAACAGCAATCAGCTGCAGGGATCTCATCATTTTGCCACCAAGAGCCCTTCCCATGTGTTCTTTTGGCTCTTACTCAGTTCAGTAAGTCACTTGCCAGCAGTGAGGGCCAACTTTTGTTTCTGTATATTAAGGGAAGACGTGACTTAATGATGGATGCTGATCTCTGGGGTGAAGTAGGAATTGGAGGTGTAGGGGTGGTAGTGGCAAATGCCATTTAAAGTGAAAGTTATCTCATCAGCAACATGTGGAGAAAGCCTTTGATTCCTCAAATAAAACTTAGGATGATACTTAATAGAAGTTTCTAAAGCCAAAACCCTCAATGAGTATCTGATATTGTTAACTCAGAATTTTTTTTTTCTCTGTTCTGTTAAAAAACTGCTTTTTTTTTCTAGGAGAGGATTTCATGGTTTAAACAATTTATATTTTGAAGATATATTAACAGTGCTGTTATATGTTTTGTAATGTGAAACCTACTGTTGGTTGGTGTGCATACACAAAAAAAAATTTTTACTCGTTATAATTTCAGTCTAGTCACTGGTCATTTCTAAAGTACTAATTCCTAATTTTGGTCCTGAGATTTTATTTTCACCTTTGGAAAAGAAAATTGTAACTACATACCAGTGGTCCACGGGGGTGGCAGATAATGGGATGATTTTACAAATGCAGACTGTTAGGCTGAATTTACTGCTGTTTTTGGACAATGACAAGCCTTTTCTTATAGAAAATTCTGAATTTTTTCTCTTTTATACCTGCTGCAGAATGCAGTGCGTCATAATCTTAGTCTTCACAAGTGTTTTGTGCGAGTAGAAAACGTTAAAGGGGCAGTATGGACAGTGGATGAAGTAGAGTTCCAAAAACGAAGGCCACAAAAGATCAGTGGGTATGTCCACCATGTTTGAACTTCTTAGCCTAGCTTGGATCATGCTTACAGTTTCACGTAGAGGCTTTTGGCTGCTAGACGGCATTAGACGAAGAAGGCGGTTTCACGTTGTTTCAGTTAAGGGAACAAAAAAGCATTTCATCACTACTGTTTGTATGCCCACCAGTCTCCCTGACCCTGCTTGCTTGGTGTCCGTTGCATCACATGCTAGTAGCTTGTAGGCGGCAATGCATATTAACCCTCACAAACCATTTGCTTATGCTTATCGCATTTTATTTTCTTTTTCCTTTTCCTTGTATTTGATGTCTGTTCTACCCCCAATCCCGCGTCCCTTTGTTTCCACTTCATCTCCTTTGCTGCTGCTCTTGTCCCAGGGTGCCATTCGCACCAACCTCTCCCTGCATAAGTGCTTTATCAGAGTAGAGGATGAGTTTGGGTCCTTTTGGACTGTTGATGATGAAGAGTTTAAACGTGGCCGCCATATTCAACGAGGCCGTCCTCGAAAATACTGCCCTGATGAAAACTTTGACGAGCTTGTTGCACAGTAAGACTTTTTACTTGCTTTTATTTTTTTTTCTGCTGTTGCTTTGCTTTGCATGGTTGACTCATCTCATGTAGTTTTGCATTTCACCAATAGTGATGCCACACGTTCTTACAATGGAACTAAGTTTTGTGATTGTACATGTATTTCTCTTGTTTCTCTCAATACCAGTGCCTTGAATAATGCTTTTTTGACATCTTTAATGCAAATGTGGGTTGTAGCAGGATTCAGCAACTTATTGTGACCCTCTAATTGAACAGTTGATAGTGACCCTGTAATTGAGATATATTGTTCCAAGTGGAAAGGCAACTCTTACTTAGGTTTGGAATTTGCATTTAATGAGACTCAGGTTAATCTCTTCCTACTGTTCATTCAGCATAACAATATAAGTGTAATGAAATGAATGATTAAAATGCTCCAAGCATTGGAAACAATTATTAACTTCTAAACATCTTAAAGATGCAATTTAATTCACAAACATTTCTTAAGTGCCTACATGGAAAGATCACCAAATGTAAGCAGTCTTCCTATTGGAAGCAGAAATTTTCCCCATTGTGTCTCTTGTGTGCTGATTTCATATTTTGACTCTTGTTAAGCCATTGAGATTTAAATACTATCTTGACCTGGTCCATTTAAAAAAAAAAGTCAGTGCCAAATATCCTTCTGTGAAACTCTTGAGTTACAGAACAGCTGCAGATCTGCATTAGTAAAGGAAGTTTCTTCACTAGGATGTATTTTATATATACATTTTTATATTATATGGTATTATGCTCTACTATGTTGTACCTTATTATACTATGCCATATTATAATCTTCTTCCCAGGTTTGGACCTAGTACCAAAGTTTGGCACAAAATGAAACCTTCTGCCATCCCCAGAAATATCCTCCTTCCTATGTCCTGTTAATAACTAAATGGTGCCCCAGAGGCCACGGCCGAGGACTAGTCCACTGTTTCCCGACCAGTGGGTTCCATACATTCTGGCTTTATTAAGTGTCCAAGCACTTGCTCCATCAGCCTTGCTCGTCAGTGTCATTAACTAGTTCATGGCAACATACTTACTGCCCTACATCGGCTGGAGCTTTCTTTTTTTTCCCATCAGACTTTTGGTTTTGATAGAGTTTTGGGATGGAAGGATGTCCTGCAAGATTTCTTGTTTGTGATAGCAATTCCTTTCTCCAGTGGACAGCCAAGACTCTAGTACTACTACATAATGCTTAGCAAGGCTTTCAAGCAGGTGAGCCTTAAATCACAAATGCCCAGTTTCTAGGTTTCTAATTCATATGAACAAATGTAACCTAAATATAACAGTTTATTGATGTTGTTGTTGTTGTTGTTTTTCTGGGAGAACCTACCAAATGTGTATTTTTCTGGTTTGGAAGGAAAACCAACAGACTTGAAAACAAAACTTACAGAGTAAATGGAGAGTTGATTTTATTTAACTTTGAGTTTTTATCTTTTTCTTATGCAGTAACCCTTCTCTTATTAAAAATATACAGAGCAGCCACGCCTACTGTACACCTCTCAATGCTGCTTTACAGGTAAGATTAATGACTGTACCAAAGATACAACAGAGGCATGTGTCTTCCCCACTCGTTTCAAAATATATTAGCCTTGCTCTAATTAGATATTAAATTTTAATTCCGTTAAACTTTTTTCTTAAGTGCACAAAGCATCATAGTCCCTGGAGGCAAACACATATCAGGCTGCTTCGGCATTAGTCGGATGCTTAGCATTTTGAATATTGTGGCAAAAAAATTAAAAGTTCACTTATTAATATTTATCAGCAGTATCATAATTTCCATCCTCTTATTTCAGAATTTCACTTGAGGCAAAAATACCACAAGTGTAATTACTCTAGCACAGCTATTAATGTGCTGAATGATAGGATACTATGTCACATGACCTTCTATTGTTCCTGGCTTTAAAGAGAAAGCATATCTTTTTTCTTTTAAAGTCTATTTTAGCATGTTTTTCTTTTGTTCTGAAATCACTGTTTAGTTCACTCTGTAAAAGTGAACTGATGATACAGATGTTTTTGTTTAAACTATAGAGATGTTGGAGAAAACGTCTTTGGATTTTGTGCAAAACAGGCAAGGTTATGTAACATGCCCATAGAATTTCATGTTGCCTATGGGTTCAGAGCACATTACATAATCTGCATTTCAGAAGAAGAGGACGAGTCAATATTAGGCCGACAGAAGTTTGCTTCTGTCTCAGGTATTACCAGGGAAGGTTAGTGGTTGGGCATTCCTTCCACTGCATCCTCATTCTGGTGTGTTTGAGCCTATGTTAGGATGAGAGGGAGTACAATGTTTGCAGAGGGTGAGCGGGTTGTTTCCAAACCCTTTAAAAATACTCATGTAACTTTTAATTAAATTACCTAAAGAGTATCTATTCTAGGTCCTCAGAAATTCCTCATCCATGACCAGGCTACTCCTGAGGAGTTGGGGGTGTGTCAATGTTTCGCTTTTTTTTTTAAACATTTGACTTAGCAGATTAGTTCTAATGAGTTTTCAAAACTTTTAAATAACAGTTTCTAAAAACTGAAAATGCAAACAAAGATCAGGAAAAAGCATTAAGTGGTTAGTGATTTGCACAGTGCCCCCCAGCTCTCTGTAGGGGACAGGATCCACACATCACTCAGTTCTGGATAAACTCTCAATAAAGGATTAAGTGTATTGTGCACAATTAAATTTGGGAGGGAAATTGATCAGACTTATCATTTAAGCAATTTCATTTTTTTCCCTAAGCAGGAAACAAATTAATCGGAGAAATGACTTTCTGCATTTCTTTTAATTATTTTAGTTGACACAGTAACTTCAGAAAAGCAAATGTGAAAGCATGTGTAAAGGCAGCCACTGTAAATACCATTCATTAGTAACTTATTTTCCCTGGAGTCGTATGAAGTGTGAATTTAAAGGCTGCTCTGTCTCTGGAATAGTATTAAGATTACAGGCACATTTTACATTCATGAGGCTGAAAGGCAAAAATGAAATGATCCTGCATTCCTCTGGATTCTGTTAACTATGTGACTAATTTCAATTAGTATGCTTCTCATTACAGAACTGTTCATGTTTTATTTCTGAAACATGTGGTGATGTCGTCATCTTTATCCATTCCTGTTTTCTTTGATAACCCCAAAACTATCTTCAGATTTTCCAGGAGAGTAGATTCTCTCTCTTTTGCCCACAGTAGGTCTAGATGAATGAATTAATTCTGATCAAAGTCTTAGGAGTTTTTTTCTCCTCTGCTATTTTGGATCCTTGTGAATAGACAACATCATAAGACACCTCTCTGCTAGCTTAATTAAATGAAGGAGCTAAGCAATGTGGTCATACTCCCAGTGATTCTTCCATTGTCATCCATTTCCAGAGCGAAGCAAAAATTTTAAAAAATGGCATAATCCCTTTTCCAGAAAAAAAATGAAAATCTTAAGGAACATGATGTGGCATTCAGCATAGCATGGTACACACCATATAAAGTGGGACCACATGATCTACTACAGAAATAAAGCATGGAACTCATTAAGCCTAGGAATCGTGATAGTAACTAAGGGTAACAGTAATGCTTTGCATTTATAGAGTTCCTTTTTCCAGAGGATCGCAAAATGTTTTACTAACATGGATGGGGAATATTTCAAGTGCTTCTGAAACATTATTCAAGCATTTCGGTTTTTTGGCAGACATACAAACCCTGAGGTGAACTTATAGCCTATACCCTTTTTTGGGGAAAGCCCATAAGAAATTAAGTCCATTTCAGGAAAAAAAAAATTATCCACCTGTGTCTGTACTTATATTCCAGCTAAGGAACTGTACTGTAAGCCACAGTCAGTTAAAGTGTTGAATTTGGGGCCATTGGTCAGGTTATCTTTACCTTTAGCCTAGGTCACGCAGCTCATCCCCTAATCACAAAGTTCTCATGTGTTCTAGAAAAGTAGCATTAACTCTTCTCCTGTCGGCTCCTCTTTTCCTGGAGTCAGAATTTGTAGGCTTCTTTTCCATTCTGTGTGCCACGGTGTGAGTGCATAGTGGTCGGGCGTTCTTAATTGGAAAATATGTGCGTATGTATTTATCCAGGTTTTCCCAGTCTTGGCTATTCTTCCTCTCCTGAGCTCCTTTTACAAAGGTAAAATTAGAAACTTCCTTTGTAGAGCAAGGAATGAGATTAAGGCAAGGAAGGAAAGTAAACGATTGTCCCCGGAAGTGGTTGCCCCATCTACCTTCACCTCCTGTATTGGGGTAGCATAGAGACTAGTCTCTGAAGACTGAAAGAAAAAAAGTGTTCATCTTATCCCTCCTGCTGCAATGTTTCTAGAGCACTGGCGGGATTTATAATTAGCCTCCCTCCACCCCTCAGAAGTTCTTCCAATAAGTCTCAGTGCTGATGCCGTTTTGCTCTTTGGCTTGAATTCAAGATACCGCCATCCTAAGATGGAGGCTCTATCATTTCTGCCCAGGTTGACACCATGAAGTAATGAAAATATCAGGAGAGAAACCTGATCTCGTGACATTCCCACTTCAGAGAAGTTGGAGTAATTGTCCCCAAAGAACTGCCCATTATTTGCTGAGGCGTGACCATTGGGTTTCAGCGAAGGCAGCTAGGAGGGCTCTTGCCCAGCTGCAGTTTGCAAAAAATAATTCTGGCAATTGCTTTTTCTCCTTGCTCTGCCAAAAAAAAAATGCTTTATTGCAATTACAAGAGATCTGTATGGAAAAAGTACTTGACTTAAATTATTTCACAAACTGTAGGAAAGTAGGGAGTGCTCCGAGTTGCTGTTCATCAAAATGAGTTCACCACATTTGGAAACAAAAACAGAGGAAATAACCCTCTGATTTCTTTTTTTTAAAAAAGGCAGCTATATAAATTCAAATGTGGAGAGGAAGAATCTAAGGCTCTCAAAGAGACTGGCCTTGGCACTAGTCCATCAGCCCCAGCTGTGTAGGTGAGTTAGCTTAGCCCCCCAAATACGTGGCATGTAGTGGGAAGTCGTTTATGGATTGGGGGTTTATACCACGTGTGAGGCTGGGATCATTTTAATAGGCATTCATTCTCCTTGCTGCTCAGCTACACAACTTCACATCTTGTTGCCTAGGGCCTCCCCCCCTCCCCACCTCACCCCCCATGCACAAAGGAAAGCTCTTCTTTTCTTTGGTATCAGGATTTACCCAACTCTCTGGGCCTATCGTGGAACTTTGTTCACACAGGATGGAAAATCAGGCCTATACTGTAGGATCAGGGAGATGCTTTTGATCATTTCTGATCTCTGACTAGGGTTGCTGAAGCTTATCCTCTGCAGAAAAGTTCACTGGGGCACTGTAACAAAACAAACTATTTAGGTACAGTAGTGTACTTAATGATTTCAACCAGTGTGGTGTCTCATTCCCCAAATTATAGGACAAGTATTAAAATTGGATGGGAAGCCAGCAAGAAAACATAGCATGTTGAAGGGCTACATTTCAGGTCTTTTTTTCTCATTTTTTACTACTCTTTTTCTTGCCCTCCAGAGTTGCCTCATGATTCTGGATCTCTTTGTCTACTTAAACGTGAAAAAAAAAATCACATACTTAAACACCTAGGAGAGAAGAGATATTTAACCTGCCTCCCTTTTTTTTTAAAGGACATAAAATATTTCAGAAAATATTTTGTTACCATCAAAAATTCACCTATAATAGTTATACATAATTTTTTTTTTAAAAAATCATTAAGCAGGGGAAATATATATATATATATATACACACACAAATATATGATTCATATTTTATAATCTGCTTCCTTTCTGTAGGGTAAATGTTTATGGAAGTTCTCATAAGTTGGAGCTGTGCAGTCAGAATAATCCTATCAAATCTATAATATCCAATAGTGGCATTATAAAGATGGATAAAGAAATGAAAATTGCATTATATTTCACTGTGATCTGTAAATATTCAATTCTTCTTGAAAAGAAAGCACCAGACAGAAGCCTCATATTCTGTAGTCCCTTCTCAGCCATGCATTAGTACTAAATGCATGGAACCACTCAATCGGGGTTAGATCCCATTTGGGGAAGGGAGGCTTCCTTCCTCAAGCCCTCCTCACAGGTGTTAGTATCTGGAGAAAGACATTTTCCTGTTTCTTGGGGTTAAAGTATACAGTGATAAGAATTTCTTCAGACTTAAAGCTTGAAGTATAATGTAACATTTAGAGTTCTTGAATTTATTTTCTTTTTAAGCAAATTATACGATTGCTCTGACTCCAAATCCACTAGAAGCTCTGTTTGCCAGGAAGCAGCGCCTATGAAAATGAGCTCATCATGATTTAGTAAATGAACCTATAATACACCCCACCTATTTATCATGTGTTTGTCTTTCTAAGCCTTATTTCTTCATAGACTCTTTCTGTGTTGTTGGCAGGCTTCAATGGCTGAGAATAGTATACCTCTCTACACTACTGCTTCCATGGGAAATCCCACTCTGGGCAATTTAGCCAGTGCTATGAGGGAAGAGCTGAATGGTGCGATGGAGCATACAAACAGTAATGAGAGCGACAGTAGCCCAGGCCGTTCCCCTATGCAAGCAATGTAAGTATAGAAAAACATGGGCAGCTAGATGGCACAGTGGACAAAACTCCGGCTTTGGAGTCTAGAGGACCTGAGTTCAAATCCAGCCTCAGACACTTGACACTTACTAGCTATGTGACCTTGGGCGAGTCACTTAACCCCAATTGCCTCACCAAAAAAAAAAAAAGAAAGAAAGAAAAACATGGCAGGTACATTCTTGACACCGATGACCGGGGAAATTTTGGACAATGATCCTATTTTCTATCAGAGGTGGGGAAGGGGAGAGTTCCTTTTCTGAAATTCCCATTGACCTAGGTATTGGTACAAATTGGAGTTTCTGGAAATGTTTTGAGAGACTTGAGGATGAAAAGAGGCCACTGAACACCTTTCATATAAAGGTAGTGGCATTATCTCATTCTACAACTGCAAACAGAGATAAAGTTAACTCATTTGCTCTTCTCTTCTTTAAAGCCTAGGCCAGCATTAGTGCAATATCATCATCATCATTACTATTGTGCATTTCTATGAAAATATTTTTGATTTGCCCAACTTTTCAACATCTCAAGATTTGGGCCTCAGGTAGATTAAAGGGGAGAGGAAGGAGAATGAGTAGTACAAGGAGGGGGAAAAAATATGCTTGTTTACTAAGTTGTATGATAAGCTTAAACTAACATTCCAAACACAACATAATTTCCAGGCATTAATGATGGCATATAGGAAAGGCTACATGATTTATAGATTGCTCTTAAAATATCAAAAGGAAAATTAATAGGAGCATTATAGCAGCAGACGGCAGTATAATGAGTGCATATATAACTGAATGAAATAATGGGAGCTTGCTGTCCATGCTAACTGTGAATGGCAACCAGGCTGCTCTGTACAATAGGAAAGGGTAAGGCAGGAAGGGTGTGATGCCCCTGTGGGTGTGTGCAGTATTTATGGGGTGAAAGAAGTGAGTTTGTGTGACTGTAAATAACCCTGTCCCTCCCAAAAAAAGACCAGAAAGAAATGATTATTTGAATACTTGAGAAGGAAGCTGGAGTTCTAAAGGTCTCAAGATTCGTGTTGATTTGGGGAGTTGACCTCTTTAAGGAAATGAGGCATTTTCATGTTTGTCACACTCTCAGCACTTGGTATAGTTTGCTTATCAACACTTTTAGCAAGTGAGCAAACCTTAGGCCACGATTTTCCAGCCACATTTTCCAGCATCTCGTTTTAAGGTCATGTCAGCGACTGAAATGAAACAGTGGGAAAAGATTTAATCTGTTGTGGTTAGAATCAAAGAGAATCAACATATAATGATGTCCCCCTTGCCCTGTTTTTTTTTTTCCACCTCCATATTCAGGGTAGGTGGGGAGGGAAATCTAAAACTCAACATATTTTAATATTCTAGCAGTATGACTTTACCAGCAGCAGGACTCCTCAGAAGAGCTTTAAACTGGCAATAGGCATTTTCAGTTAAGATGGACAGACCCATTTTAAAATGTTGATGCTGCTGTTAGTGACACCAATAGTTTTGTGTTCTCCAATGCTAATGTGAATATATGTTGTTTTCATCTTTATCATTGATGTCCCTCTGCCTTTAAGATATTGAGGTAGTTTATTCTCAGTTGTGTAGCAGTGATTAAAGTCCCCAATATTTAGTTGATGGAGTGACCCCAGATGATAGGCAATCTGGGAAATGTTCCCATTGATCACCGATAGGAATCAGGATAATGTGCGAGCAGCATTTTGGGAAAGCAGACTCAGAACTCATATCCACTAAATACGGTCCATGCAGTCATGCCATTTATTTAGGAATTTCATGTTCACCCAGCCAATTTCCAGGTGATATTTGGGATCCTGGAGTTTAGTTCTGTAGAAAAATGTGGTCTCTGAGTTTCTAGTGAAACTTGGGTTTCAAAATGCTTTTGAAAGAAGGCAAAATGAGTACAGAATGTTGCTCAAATCTCACAGGTTTACCCTGTTTGCTAAATGTAATTATATGTCAATAGCAGATTTCCTCTGTCTACTATCAGTGTCATAGACAGTTACTCTTTGTGACCTCTTATTTCCATTAAGTGCATTTTCTAATGGCATTTTTTCATTCTCCTCCAATATGCACTACCCTGCTATGATGCAAATTGTTTTTTAACTGTTCCAGGATATTGGAATAAATCAAGCCTTAAACTTTATCACCGAGTTTAAAGGACCTTGTTAGCATGGCAACCCAGCTAATATGTAGCAAGTGCTCCAACCAAAGTCTTCATTCTTCCCAGTTTTTCTGACACTCAAATACCACTACTTTTATTTCTCTTTTGAAACACTAGAAAGGGGTCGTCTAATTACAGCTTCAAGACATAACACTTTCATCCCGATGTGCTCTAAAAGGTGGCTACAAAGCAAACTGCTTCATGCTGTGTATACCACCAGAACGCCATTCCTTTAAACAAATTAGTTTTATTTAGAAAAAAAGAAAAGAAGCTCCCTCTCCCAGAATGGACAAACAAAAGAATTACTCAGATGTCAGAAGAAGGGAAAGTTGTGGTTTATCACGGTTGCTCTTTGTTAACTCTTCTACAAGCAGTCTTTCTGTTTTCAAAAAGAAGAGGGGAAGGGAAATGTGGATCGAGCAGCCTCTCCCTTCTGTGTCATGGGTGACTTTCAGTGAAACACAGTTTTAAACTAGTTTGGGATATGTGATTTATCTGGAATGAGATGCTCTGCAATGTCTCATATTTTCCAGCCATGCACTTTTTATTATCTAAAGCAGTACACCCCATGTCTGGTTTTGTGATACCCCAAGATGTCTAGTGATATCTTATCTCAATCTCAGCCATGAATTTTAATTTTGGTTTCATGTTAAAAATCAAAACAGTCCACTGTGCCATTTCAGGGTAAGAGAGACAGAGGGAATTCATTCATTCAATAAGTATGTATTAAGTTTCTAATAAGTATATGGCACTGAAATCAAACAAAGTAAAGAGGAGATGCTTCCCCTGGCTTCACACATCTGCAAATGCAGCATTTGAGTTAGGGCTCTGAGATCACAGAGAATGGTATGTCGTGAAGTATTCAAAGATCATACCATCCTTCTTCATATTTCTATGGAGCAACTTGTGCAGGTCAGCCCCTCTTCAGTTTTAGGGAGTGTTCTCTTTCCCCCTCCCCCCAGCGTCCTAAAACAAAACGAATTTCTTCCCATTTTTTTTCTGATGCCATGACTCAACTCATCTCATTTTCAGAACTTGTTACAAGTAAAATCAAAGGCTTCAAAGTCTATTAGTACTGAAAAACCAAAGGGAGGAAAGTAACAGTATCATCTGTGCTCTTTATAAATGAAAGAGAACAGGGCAACCTATGTCCTTGACTCTCTAAGATAGTGGAAGGAATGAGATGAACACAGAGAGATCAGATGACTTCACCTGCATGTGGCATAGCTGAAAGTGTAGTAGAGAGCTCTGTTAAATTTTTGTTTAAATTTTTAAATTTTTTGTTCTAGTTATTCATGAGAGTATGAGCTTGCTTTAAAGAAAAAAAAAGTCTTTTTTCTAAGAACCATTCCTCAAACTTTATCCAAGTTGCATTGAGGTTGAAACCATTTAGTGATTGAGAGGTTTCTATCTTCCTGAACAGTCCAGGGCAGGGATTCTTGACCTGGAGTCCATGAACTCTCAAGGGTGTCATTGGATGGATTTCTTGGGGGGGGGGGGTGCATCTGTGAATTTGTGCTTTTAAAAATATTTTAATAACTGTATTCAGTTTGATCAATCTCCTTTGTAATCCTGTGTCTTGTATTTTAGGCATTTAAAAGTATTGTTCTGTGAGAGGGTCCATAGAGGCTTCCTCAGACTGCCAAAGGGATCCGGAACACATCAAAAGGGTTCTGAATCTCTGGTCCAAAGTTATATTCTGCTTGTTTTTAATATGGTTTATCCTCTTTGTTTAGCATTTGTACTGACGTCAATTATTCAATAAGCCAGTGGTCTCCATTACTGTTTCTTAGTCCTAATGTGTGATAACGTCAATAAAAAACCAGTCCTTTTCCATTGATAGCCCCACCAAGGAGACCATGATAACGCAAATGGGTATTTTACATATCAAAAGCCCCAGAACAAAAAAAGTAATTTGTATTTGTAAAGGATCGGTTGTAAATATGATTTACGAACAACATTTCTCAATTGTTATCATAGCAGTTTTGTATGATCACCCCACACTCCCCTGCGGGTTATTCATGGGCTAGTCCATAATGAGAAATTTGGCAGATCTCATCTCCGTAGAGCATGCTGGTGCCCACCGTGAAGCCGGGGATCGTGTCTTGCCTTGTTTACAGCTGACAGTGTTATTATTCTCGTTAGGGTTCTGCTCTCTTATCATATTGTTGTGTCGAGCGGGCCTTTTCCTCGACGTTTGTGTTTCCTGGCAGGGCTTTTCTTCCCTTATTGACAGTTTGTAAAAATATGCATTAATTTGGAGTTTCAAGCATGTATCATGGTGTCTCTTTGCTGTGTTTGCTTGAAGTTGATTAATGATAGAACCTCACTTGGGGTTGTCCTCTGGAGAGTTGTTTCACAGGTTCTGCATGTTAACTAGAGAAACAGAGCACACAGCTCGCAATGATTAGCCCAGACTCCGGGAGCTCAGTGGTATGACAAACCAGCATTTTGTTGTACAGATGTTTATTTCACTTATTTATTTGAAGATTGTATTAATCAGTCCAGTGTGTCTACCGAGAGCGTAATCTCCAAAGGGCTGAAGAGATAATCCAAAATAAAAAGGCCTCTTTTCAGGGAAGTTTTTTTCTGGGCACCAAGTCATGACAGAATGACTTATGTGTTCCCTAAGAAAAAAAGTAAAAAGTTTAATATTCTCTGGAAAGACACAATTATACTAATAATCTTACCCATGGAGTACTCCTAATTAAATTGGAAACTTTGCTCATTGGTCATGTTTTTCCTTCCTTAGGCACCCTGTGCATGTCAAAGAGGAACCTTTAGATCCAGACGAGAATGAAGGTCCACTCTCCTTAGTGACAACAGCCAACCACAGTCCAGATTTTGATCACGACAGAGATTATGAAGATGAACCTGTAAATGAGGACATGGAGTGAATGTTTGATAACCTTACCCTGAGAAATGAAGATTGGGAAAAAAGAAAAACAAAAACAAAACACGTCAAAGTCCGCTGTGAAATCTCTCCATTATTGTACAGTCTGGGAGATTTTCACTCCATTTTGACAACTCTGAAATGTGTTAACTCTTAGTGCCATCAAGTATCCCATTTGGGAGTATTTTTGATTTTTCTACTTTTTGTTGAAAAAAGGAATTTGTACTCTGTGCATTGGATGGACTTGTTTGGTACTTGGGATTTTCCTCTCTTACAGTCAATATCAGTGTTGTAAATTTGCTAAACTGATTCACTTACATTTAGCAGCAGACTTTGGACTGCAGTCCTGCCAATCACAGACACTGAGGACGTCAGACTGAGCATGTTCACCCAAACTGCAGATCAAGCCTTTGCCCGGATTTTAAGGATTCCAATGGACCACATATTTGCACAGTACTTACTGCATGCTGATTATCACTGCCTTTACTCCATTTTTTTTTTTTTTGCTTCCATTTGGGATGGGGAAGACCTCTGTGTGTGTATTGGGGGGTGGGGTTAAAGAATAATTATCCCAAACTTTTTAATGTATTGCTTTTTTTTTTTTTTTTTTTTTTGGCTTCTACTATACCATTTTAAGTTCTGACCTCAGGCCTCAATTTGGGCCCAGGGCCTCTTTGAGGCTTTAATGTTTTCTGTACTCTGTGATGAATGTTAATAGGTGTTTTTATTATACAAAGCTGAATGTCATTTTCTTGTTTGTAGTTTTCTGTCATTCATTCCAATTTCCTTCAGATAGCACCTATGTTTTCTTTAAATTCAGAAAACATTCCGTTTTGGTCTTTGCAAGAAGGTCCCAAATGCTGCACTCTGCCCCAGTGAAGGTTGTCCAACTCCAAAGGATGAAATCCTGCAAGAATGAGAATGAATGACAGACAGACAGAGAAACACTGTAGAAAGCAACGCAGATTCATTCCACAAAGCAGTATTTGGGAATTTTGTCTTAGGGTTGTTTTCTTGGCAGCCACAGTGATCATAAATGCCACCTCATCTGTAACATCACCAGGATATTTAGCACCAATTGAATTCAGTAGCAGCTAGTATCAGTCAATCAAAAAGCATTTATCTTGCAAGAGCCTACTATGTGTCGGGCACTATGCTAGGCACTGGGGACACAGACAAATAAGAGTGCAGTGGCAGACACTCCCTTGTTTGACACAAGCTTGGATGGACCACCAGCTCTCTGAAGTAGTCGTAAGGATCTGTGTAGGGTACCCACATGGGTTACTTTGTCTGCAAAGTGGTGAAAAATGTCACAGACTTCACACAAAATACCATTCCTGAAAGTAGTGGTGTGGTAACTTAATGTAGGCATCCATCCATCCATTAAGGACTGCTTGGTGGCATTAATCTGCTTGAATGCAAATTCGATTTCAGATTGAACTTGTTATGGAAATTGTTAAGGACTGAGCCCAGGAAATGTTAAAGTGTTAACGATTCCAATTGTGCAAATTCTGTACTACGGTTTTGTTGGTTCTGCAATATTTCTATGCCAACTCGGCTCACACAATCAGAGTGAGAGATATAGCGGCGGTCTCAGGACTGGAGCTTGCCTTTTGGAGCTCAGCGGTTGTCAGCACGCACCATCGGGAGAGAAAGCTGGAATTCTCCGTCAGTCCCTTCAGTCACGAAACACCTGAGCATGTTCATTCTGCAATCACCGTTGTCACTCAGTTATTTATGTAGGATGGTAGCTTATTTTTTATTTTAGTTTGAAAGCCTTTCAGAGCTTAATTTATATTCTCCTTTGTACTTTTTTTCTAAAATTACCAAAGATATTACACAAAGGTAAATTATGTTCTCTGTTATATGCTTTATCTTATGAAGCCAAATATCCTCTTCTTGTTGATCAAAGGAGGTGAAAGAATTTAGTGGGAAATGACAAGATATGGGCTATTGGTCACCTGAGAGAGAACTGCTCCTTTATTCTATAATAAATTTAGAAGGCCAAGTAGGTAATGGAACCAAAGTTGTTGCTTTTTTTTTTTTCTTTTTGTGCACCTCTACAGTGACTGAAGCTCACTACTGTAAGGAAAAATTATGGGGGCTATCAAGAATCAAAGTAGGGAACCAGTATTAAAGGAACTACAGAAAGGAAGAACTCTCCCATGACAAAAAAAAAAAAAAAGTGAATGTATGTTGCAGAAAATTAGTGTATCCAATAAAGGAGACAGTTAAATAAAATTCAGAGAGAACAAGAAAAGCTTCCATGATTGAACTGGGACATATAATAGATTTTTCTCGGGGGAAAATGTTTGTTTGACAGATTGTATGCCACTTTATTTTTTAAAGGATTGTGCTCAGATCACATCTTGAATTTTGGTTCATCTTGGCATAATTTCTCAGTTTTTGTTCTTTAGGTTTTGTTCACCATTTTCTACAAAGAAATAACACTCCTGTCCACTCATAAACTTGGTACAAGAAATAGAAACTTGATTGGCAGTTACTCTTTGGAGCTCCATCCACTCTGCTCCCCACCATACAAAGGGCAGTCTGTGGTCATTTTAACTTACCCTGATGTGCGGGCAGTAGCCCGATGGGATCATGAGAAGTGGGCCCTGTGTGTCTAAACTGAGTGGGTTGCTGGCTAGTTCGGTATTCAAAAGAGGATAAAAATCTGGTAGATTAGTTCATTCTCAGCATGTGTAGCTAGACATGAGTAAAGAGAACAGCATGAGAAACTGTTAGTTCGCATACCTCAGTTCAAACCTTTAGGGAATGAGTAAAAGAAAAATACATTGCACTCAGTTGCACTTAGTTGTATGTCTTGCATGCTTAGTCTAAAGACTGTAGCAAAAAATAAAATAAAAAGAGAGAAAAATTAGATTTTACGTCTCTTGCGGGTGTCATGGCCTCGCAGAAGAACCAACTGAAAAAAAAAAAATCTCAGGCTTTCTTTCCGTCAAGCAAACTTCACTCTGGTTTTTACAGTTCTGATTCCGTATCCCTTTGGGTACCCAGTTGCTTCTTTCGGGTGGGGTTTATTATGTTGTACATATATAGCCCGCTGTGTCTGTGTGAGCCTTTGTCTTTTTCGGGGGAGGGCGGAGGGAGGTTCATTTTTTAGATATTGTTCCTA
Organism: Vombatus ursinus; assembly: GCF_900497805.2. Taxonomy (NCBI): domain Eukaryota; kingdom Metazoa; phylum Chordata; class Mammalia; order Diprotodontia; family Vombatidae; genus Vombatus; species Vombatus ursinus. The sequence continues at coordinate 17,585,476 of NW_020954551.1, read as the reverse complement.
AAAAGGAATAAATGCATACACCTGTTTGTCAAAACACCTTTCTTTTTTTTGTGCAACTGCTTTATATTAACTATACTAAAAATAGCTTTGGAAAAAAAAAACCTACTGTATGTAATGGGATTGCAGAGTGTGCTGCACATGTATTTCATTTAGTTATCCTTGCTTTAAGAATATTGGATGACATTTCCTGACATGTGGGAGAAAAGCCCTGACCCTTTTTTTTTTTTTTTTGGCTTTTAAATTGTAACATAGTTGACAGATTTTGTTTTGTGTTTTTTTTTTCCTGTTATCATTGATTGAAGCATTTTGTACAGTTGTGGTTTTTTTTTTGTGTGTTAAGCTGGTTTTTTTGATACTCCCCGCCCCCCTTGTGTTATTCTACCACTGACATTTCTGGCTGTCTTCAATGAGTTCCTAACATTTGAAAAGGAAAAAAAAATGTTGTTGAAAATGTTTTCTCCTGCTGCAGTAAATATTTTGCATGATGAAAGTCCAGGGTCACACTTTCAAAGTTTATCAGTGAAGTAGTGATTATTAATGGGGAGTGTCAAAATATTGAACTTTTTGTATAAAAAAAAAAACTTTACAAGGTGCCAAGATGTAAAGACAATTTGTTACATGTTTTTTTTCTCAAAGAAAAGCGTACATTATGAAAGTAGTACCATGTATCAGGTAAACACGCTGTCAGGAATGAGGGTCCAGCCTTCCTTGTCCCCAGAGTTTGTAAATGTGAAACCTGTTTGGTTTCTGCATTTGACTAGCAGAAAAATGACCTATCAAGGCTTATGTAGAATAATTGTGTCTACCAAGCTGGCTGTCACTTTTTTGATGCTGACATAGGATGGTTCTTACCTAATTCCCAATGCTCTGTCTCAGAACTGCTATGGGATACCTCAGATTTTCAATCTACAACTACTGTGTAAATCACTAGATATTTTATCCAAAAAAAAAAAAACCTTTTTTAAGGGGGGGAGGGGGAGAAGCCTTGAGAATTCTTGTAGTTTTCAGATTACAGGTGAGCCCCGTTTCTTAAGAACACAAAGACTGTGCATAGAATGGTTTTAAATCTCTTTGGTACCTTTTAGTTAATAACTTACACCGAGTTTTGGGGATGTTTAGAAAAGAGTTTTAGCTTTCTTATCTCAAGGATCAAATTGACAGCTCCAGTGACATTTCATGGGCCTGCCATAGTTTATGAAATATCTGCTACACATAAGCCTTGATGAAAATGGTACAGTCTAGACTGTTAGCATGGTGCTGTGTGTGTATGTGCTGCCAGTAACGAGATTTTTTTTGATAAGGCATAAAAGAAACTCATTCCTTACATCAACTGTAATTCCATCATTCCATGTCTGTTGATACAGACAATAAAAAAAAAATGTTGTGTAGTCAGTACTAATTACTGACATTATAGCATTCTCAAATGCAATAAAAATGCTGGTTGTTCACACTGGTCGTACAAGTTGCCACAGACTAAGTTTTTTTTTTTTCTTTTTTTCCTCCCTGCCCTGCTGTTATGTATTAGTCGAATTGCATTAGGCTCCATTACCAGCTGCTTCAGTTACCTAATTACTAAAGTCAGCTTTCAAGAAAAGAGGGCGTGAAGCAACTTCTCCACACTTAGTGGACACACCAAGATCAAAGTAAAAATGTCCACTTAGAAAAACTTTGAGAAAGGAACTGACTTTTCTCTTGATTACACACACACTTATTTTCCTTATCAAATTTTATAAAGAAAAAATAAAGTGTTTAATAACTAGCATTAGTAGCAAACTGAAAATTCAGAGGAAAGTGATTTCATGAATAATTCATTAAAATTTCACATCTGCAAGATTAGTCATCCAAATAAAATGCTAATGTCAAAAAACATGCACCGTCTATAATATTCTCATCAAGAAATCTTTTGCATATAATGATAAATGCTTAGATTAGAACAAATGATTTTATAAAAATATTCTTATCATAAAATTACACTGGATAAATGTTACTTTCATGGGAAAAGAGTAGAACTTGAGTTACTAAATATTCTATCAAAATCATCTTGATTTTGAAAATTTGGTGACCTATCTTTAAAAGAAGTTGCTATTTCTCTTAGGTGTCTATTCTTTGGTGCAGATTTTTAGAGAAATATTTCAGAAAACAGACATCCTTTTTAATAAAAGTAAAATTGCCAGTGTATGGATGAGCAGCATTAAATGAGTGCCTAAACAACTATAACATAAAACCAAAGAATAGGAGACTTAGAGCACATCACTCAAACCGGTAGATGACTTTGAAATTGACCTTGCGTTTTTTATTTAAGCAAAACACCCATTGACACGAATGGGAGCATTATTGTTTTCCCCCCTTTCTTTGAAAAGAGGTCTTAAAGGGCATATTTGATAATGTTCTGGAAATCCATGTGCCTAACCTTAAATTTCAAACTCGCAGACTGTTCACTGATGCCATCTATACTCCAGGAACCCTTCACACAAGTATAAAACAAAAGTTAAAATAAGTTTATTTCCCATCCTTACCAGTGTACACACCATATCAGTGACTATTCATGGAAGATCTTTCATGTGGTCATTTGTATCCAAAGGGTCCTGGAAGTACGGATATTACAAATACAGTATTTGTAAAATCCCCAGTTGGTTTATACATATAAACTAGTTTATGCAAATCAGTTTATATGTATAAACCAACTATACGTTTTGCAAACATTTAATGTGTATGTGTATATACGCATATACACACACAGATGTATACATGCACACATACATGAAGATGTAAAGACAGTCTCCACTGATAGGTGGTTCTTTTAAATGTTGGCATTGAATTCAAAAGAAGTATCCCATAGTAAGTTTAATTCCACATTATTAACATACATTTATTTCCATGAGTTGCTTCAACCCCATTCAAAATGAAAACCAAATACAATTAGTTTTTCTTGCCCTATTAATCAGGCTATCTCTTCAATGATGATGTGACCTATTGATGTTATAGGATCTTAATTAAGACTTAATCTTTCATTACTGTTGTGATGTAAAAAAAAATGCCCATTGTGATATATTGTGTTGTTTCTTAAAATCTTGGATGTGTGTAATTGGTGAAAGGTTTAAGGGAGAATTCACTTTTATGGGTTCAATAGGTCCACGTTCTCTTTGTTTGGAAATGAAATACAATGCAAAGAGTATTAGTTTAACTCTAAGAAAATATTTGGTTTACAGAAACCATTATGACAGTTTCAACCTAATAACAGCAACTTTCAAATAAGCCTTCTTCAAAACTAATAGGCTTTACCAGTAAAGCAATCTGCAGGCAAGCTTTCAGAGAAATAGTTCAGGAATTGGAGTCAGGAGATCTTGGCTCAAACCTTATCTCACACACTTACTAGGTACGTGACCTTGGGCAAGTCACGTAAACTACTTCTGAGTAGGATTTCCTGTAAAATTAGTATGGAAATATTCACAATCGCAGAATTTTCTCGTTAAAAAGGAATACTTAAGTTACATGCCTCAGAGGGCTAACTACTGCAGTGAGGATTGTTTTTCCATATTGTTTGGTTTAAAAAAGAAAATGACAAACAAGAAATAATATTTTTCCTGCTCCCCACTCTTATGCCGATAGAAGGGTGACATTTAGTAAGTGATTCTTAGAGAAAATACATCCATTTGAAATTATTAGCAGTCTACTTTTTGTTTATATAAGTAGCAGAAAACACTGGAGGAAAAATAAGCTTCGAGTTACAACGTTAATTTGAAGGTAACCGGCCTTTCAAGAATTAATTTCAGCCAAGGCAATAATCGTTATTTACCAGCATCTGACATTTTTATCACTCATCATATTAGCAAATTTCCATTGAAAATGCTAAAACGGTTCGTCATAAGGCAGATAACTGCTTTAGCTGTAAAAATGACCAACACAAGTGCCGGTGCTCACACATTAAATTATACCGTAATTAATAAAGACAGTTAAGCTGTCTACCAGCAACAGCAATTTAGGTAACCATATTTGATCGGCTATAAATTATAACTACATTAAAATTCCAGAAATATTAGCAATATGGATTACTTGATGGAAGTAGGTGCTGATGACCAACACTCCTTTTTCTTTTTCTTTTTTTTTTTTTTAAAGAACGGAAGAACGGGTCATGTTGGCCACGAAACCATGGGCGAAGATCAAGGCTGAGCACTTTTAATCTTGTGAAACAAGCAATTACAAATAGTCCCATCGATTTGTTAAAAAGCTTTAGGTGACATAAATTGTTTCCTGTTTAGCTTATTGCTCTGATACATAAATGTCACAGAGTATAATATTAATTAGGGCCAGGGAACAACCAGGGGGCAAGTGATATGGCTTCCAGTCAAGGATGTGTCAGGTCTTTGGGAAGGCTTTTTAGAAGGCGACCTGAGCTATTGGGCCTGGCCTTCTTGTGCCCTGCTCTTCAAGCTTCTTGGCATAGCAGGACAAAAGAAAGAAAGGGAAACTCTTCTACCCCCAATAAAGTCATTATTTTAATACTAGTTTAATTTTATCATTTAAGCTAAATTGCAGTGTTTTTCAGAGGCATTCCCTTGCCATCTGACATGAAATCCTACACTTAAAAAATTGGTGTCAACAAAATACAATAATGTTTACAAAAGCTTTCTGCTTCAAATGCTGGACATTTCCCCTCGCCCTTCTGGATGTGGCATGTATATGTTTCATTTTTCCCCTTGGGTGTACGTTTCTACACTTAAAAATCCATTTTCAAATGGGTTGTGCAGGTTATTTACTTAACATAAATCAAATGTATCATGTACCCTTTCTTTAGGCTGACTTACAACTTAGAAAAATAGATACTGAAAAAGTCTGGAGAAAATTTATTAAATATACGTTTTTACTGTAATACAATATTAATGTAACCCAATGCTCGTTTCCCATTAAGTTGATCCCTTTTTTTTTTTAATACACACATGCTTTTTATTATTTTGCACTCATGCAAAAATTCCACATTCAAAGACTTTCCATCCAGTCAGGAATGTCTCTGGCAAAAGCACAGTACGATATCCTGACCTAAAAAGAGACAGAAGACATCATTCACAGGGAAAGATGGTGTACCACCAGTCAAGGCGAGCAGACCCCAAAAGGAAAATGAAAGGTAAACTCAAGTCAACAGTGCTGGAGCAGCAGAAACAATTACTCTTTAAATCCCTTCTCACAGCTACTCCAGCGCTGCACAGATGAAAATGTTTGATTTGCAACATAAAAGATTCATTAATTACCACTTGAATATTTAAAGCTATTTTGCAGCCTAACAGAGATAGATAAAGCAGTGAATTAAAACCTCTAATAAAATTGTAAAAATATTTCAATAAGTTTACCAGTGTTATGATTTAGGGAGATATTCAAGCATTCTTAACCGAATAAAATCTTAGCAATTTTTCAAGTGTGTATTTGAAGTAAGATGTTGAGATTTCAGAGAATAATTTGTTTCTCATTTTCAAATGTTTACTAATACGCTGTTTTTGAGCCAGAATTGCTATTGGTAACTTTGTTGAGCTAAAAAAGACACCTTATCTCTAGGTGGGGATATGCCATCCCCGTTGGAGTTAAGGAATTTCTTTTACAAGTAAATACGATTCAAGAGGTATGGCCCTGTCCTCTGGGCGCTTCTGTTCTGAAGAAAGGGCAGCTAGGTGGTGGAGAGGATAGAACTCCTGGCCTCAAACATTTACTAAGCTTTGTGACCCTGGGCAAGTCACTTAACCCTGTTTGCCTCGGCTCCTCACCTGTAAAATGAGCGGGAGGAGGAAACTGCAAATCATTCCAGTGTCTCTGCCAAGAAAACCCCAAATGTCTGACATGACTGGATCAAAGGACAGTCTGGAGAAAGTAAAGGCTGCTCACACACAACCCATGCAACACACCCACCCACAAAACAATGCATTCTGAATACTTTGCATTCATTCAACTGTTCATTCAATCCTTATGGGAACACCTATTTTGTTGGGTTCTGGGAATTTTAAGACAAATAAAAGAAGGAAATAACCCTGCTTTCCTTGAGTTTGTATTAATCCAATTAGGGAGAAACAATTTGTATTTGGAAGGGCAGATACAAAGGTTTAGGCATTGGGATGATCTGGAGGGGTTTCCCGCTTTGGGGGGTAAATTGAAGATTCTGGGCAGAGGTGAGGAAGGAATGCTTTCGAGTCACTGGGGGGAGAAATGGCACCTCATATTCTAGGCATTAGATTTGCATTATCTATGACTATGTATTACCTAGATAATATGTATCTATGCATTAGATGTTCATACCAATCTATCTAATACCTTTCTAACAGGGTGCTAAAAGTACTCAAATCTAGATTCAAATTCCAGCCCTTAGGCAAATCACTTGGACCTCAGTTTCCTCTGCTGTTAAAAAAGAAAGAAAGAGAGGGCTGGACTAGATGATGTCCAAAGATTTCTAGCTTTTTGTCTGTGGAAAGTATCAAAGGATGTGAACAAACTGTTCTCAAAAGAATCCCAAACCCATGTGAAAGAATGAGCCAAACCATTAATAAGAGAAATCCAAATCAAAATAACTCTAAAAGTTTCACCCCACACCCTGAAAATTGGCAAAGATGACAAAAGATGAAAATAGTCAGTGTTGAGTAGGTGGTAGAAAGACAACACACTAATGCTTTGTTGGTGGCACTGTGATTTGGTGTAACATTAACTGCAAAGCAATTTGGAATTGTGCAAAGTAATTAAAATGTTCATATCTTTTGACTCAAGAATTTCAATGCTAGCCATAACAACTAATATTTCTACAGGGCTGTGAGGTTTGCAAAGCACTTTACATAGATTAATTATCTCATGTCCTAAAAAGGTCAATAACAGAAAGGTTCCATATATATCAAAGTATTTATAGCCATACTTATTGTGGTAGCAAGGAAACGGAAACAAAGTAGGTACCTAGTGGGAATGGCTAACCAAATTCTGGTTCCTAGATATGATAGTATGCTACTGTGCCATCAGAAACAATGAATACAGAAATACTTGGGAAAGCTCATAATGAATTTTTACACTGTGAGAAAAGCAGAACCAGGGAAATGATATACACAATGAGTACCACCATGTAAATGAAAATAAGAACAAGAAAGCAATTGAAACTGAATGCTAGAAAAATATGATTAAGCTTAGCCCAAAAGAAGAGATGAGAAAGCAACTCCACCTCCTCTGTCATTTCCTCACCCCCACCCCCCAAACACATAATTGAACGTGCTGGGGTACTATAAATGTGTACCACTACTTATAATGTTAGGGGTTTTTTGGTTTTTTATTTTGGTTAGTTTTCCTAAACTTCTGTGCCCTTTAAAAAAAAAAATCTTTGTTTTAAGTGATGGCTCTCCGGCAGGGAGCAGGAGATAAGCTATATTTGGAAATGTAGAAGATAAAAAAAATTAAACACACACACACACACACACACACGCACACACACACGACTTACTATTTGTATGACCTTGAGCAAGTCATTTTATCTCTGGGCCTCAGCTTCCTAATCAATAAAATGAGAGGCTGAACTAGGTGACCTCTTAAGGACTCTTCCAGGTTGAAATCTGTGACCCTAGCATTCTAATGTGGAACTACACATCGAAGACCAATAGAGCAACATTATTAAAAACAAACTCTCTTCCTTGTTGAATCCAGGCCAGTGAGCAGTCTCCTGTCTTGGCCTCTGCTTGACTAGAGAAAAAAAAAAGTGACTAATTAGGATTGTTCTAGAGGTTGTGTGGTATACAACACTGGATTCGGAAGCAGGAAAGTCCTGAGTTTGAATCACTCAAATACCAAGAGAAAATAATTTTTATGGCATTGTCAAGTATGGTAATACATTATTGTTTGCTTTCACCAAAGGGCTGGTTAGTAGTAGAATCTTAAGCCATTTAATATTATTTAATAATATGACAAAAATACATTGTGCCTAATTAAAAAGTACAGGAAAAACACTTGATAAAAACTAGGAACATTACATGAATAATAAGAATATAATGACAGTAATGTTTTCCACTCCACTCTTGAAACAGAAAAAAAAAAATACCAGAACCTATGTTTGAATCCACCTCAGACACTAACTGGGTGACCATGAGTGAGTAATTTAACGCCCCCCCCAATCTATTTTTTCTTATCTGTAAAATAAAGGAATAAAACTTAAAGGACTACTAAGGTCCCTTCCAGCTTTAAATCTAGAATCCTAGACAAAATCCTGAATTCTTAACTTTTTGTGTCATGGACCCATTTGGATGTCTGGTAAAGCCTATGGACCCTTTTGGAAATAATGTTTTGTTTTGATAATTGAAGAAAATGCTAAATTCAGTTCTAGTAAGGATAAAATGCATTTTTTTTTCCATTTTAATTCACAGATCCCCTGAAATCTATCCACTGATACTTTATACACAACCCAAGTTAAGAACCCCAGTCTTAGAAGAATACTTTAATCTGTACATTGATCTGTGCGTGAGCTCAATGTGGATAATGACTCTAGGAAAGCTAACTGTACCCCATCTAAAGTGTCTTGTTCCATGCCAGTCTTTGTCTGTCTTCTCATAAATCCAATGAACCCAAAGTGGACCCTCCTCTTGCTGTCTTGATGAAACACAGTGGCTTCCTATCACCTATCCCTCACTCCTAACACATGACTAACTGCTCCTTTTCCACTCACACCTCTCTCTTGATGTACTTTACCCTGCTTCTCTTGAACCATTCTTGGTTGGTGATGTGTGTTGTAGTCTATTCATGTCTACTATGTACTTCTCCATTGCCATCTATGGGACTATCGACTTCACAAGTATATTGACGTATCCATTTTTGAGAGGCAGATATGAAGTGTACAGCTATGTAGTAATATGTGGAGTTGCACATCATCTTTATCAATTGCCATAGTATATTTCCAGTCCAGACTGATGTCATTGGGAACAGGTCGGGAAAATAGCGAATTGGGTCTGCAGGATGTTAAGCACTCATGATTTTAGATAGCTTATGACATTTGTCTTCAGGGGAATTGGGACTTCTTTCAGATATCTCAGCTTATAATGGGTGTTGCCGGAATTCCATGCTTTAGTCAGTACATAGTGTCCCTGGAGGGTCACTAAGAAGATCAATGGTTTTGTCTTTGGTTAATATGATGGAATGGAACTGTCCGTGCCTATATTCTGTTTCTTTGACCTCTCCACATCCCCTTCTATTGCCCATCAATCAATAAGCATTTTTAACCAACTAATATGATTCAAGCGCCATGCTAAGCACTGGCAAAGAAAGACCTCTATCTAAGAACTGACACAAAAAGACAAAAACATAACCTCTATCCTCAAAGAAATCAAAAGATGACCACGTGGAAAGCAAAATCCATTTCCTTACCCAGGTCTTTTATAGAATATTTTTGGAACTCTAGTAGAGCACTTTGTCCATACTGATGTCCCTATAAAGAAGCAAAGATGATTACCCATCATTATAGGCCCTTGCCACCAGATCCTTAAAATGATGGGATGTGATTTGAAACCGAGTATGATAAAATTCATAGAATAACAAGGTGCTGCTTTGTGAGGTTTGCAGGGTCATCTGACTAATTTCAAATAAATTTCCTTTTTTTTCTATATTTAATTTAATTTCTACTAAGACTTGACATCCATGGGGAGGAAAAGTTTGCAACCTGAGACTAAAGACAGAAAATCATTAGGTTTTAAGAATTGGTATTAACCATATTGATGATGGAGATAATGCTGTCCTTTATGTACAAAGATTACATCACTTTAAGTTGTTTTTCTAGTAGTCAGAGATAGATTTGCCCTGATTCATTCATACACATTTGCCTAGTTCCCCCTTGAGACCAATGGCATTCAACGACTGAATTAGAGGTTTAGTCTCTGGCCATGGAACAGCAGGAAACTGGCTAGCCCATAGGACATTGGCCTCGTTAGCACTATGTTCTAAGTAATGGGACTCACTGCCAAAGATAATTCAGAGTATCATTCTATAACCAAATCCACATGAAGGCTATTTGGGGTCTTAACTTCAGCTTCCTTGGCCCCTTTTTTATAACCGTTTGGTCACATGTTCTAAAAACAAACAATATGGTAAAGAATGTTATTTTGGTCCAAAGAGAATTGGCAACATTTGCTTCATGTAAACAGACTCTAATTGAGGAGGGAAAAAAAATGTGTAGGTTGAATTCGTTAAAATAAAAGGGAGTTTGGGGATAGAAGAGAGTCATTTTTCCACACCGAGATACACATTCATTTCCTTGACATGCCGAATCAACTGGAAATTGATGTACTTGGTCAGGTGTCTGTTATTCTAGCCTTAAAGGAAATGATGTTGTGACTACTTAATGTTGCCTTCATAAACCTTTAAATTTAAATTTGTAAAATGAGAACTGAAAATTTACAAGGCTAACAGCTCTTAGCACCAGCAATCATTTCCTGGGTTGTACATTGGCAAATACTCACTAATTTAAAAATAAACATTTTGAGAAAGATCAGGGATTAGGCTGCTAACTGCAAAGTTCATTCTCCCTTAGAAGTTCTTCCTTGATTATGAAAACTGCATAACCCATTTCCTTTGGTGTGCAAAAAGGTGTGTAATTAAACCATCAGCATAATACCTATCTACATGTAAAACCTGCACTTATGAACTTTAACTGCTGAATAAAAACTCCTATTACATGACCATTAAGTATTATGAATAAAGCCAGTCATCATAGTACTTGATTAATTTTTATGCACTGAGGATTGTGTTTAGCAGAAATTTGATTTCAGTGGTACCCCTCCAGGGCAACTCTTTGGACTTCTGTGGTCTAGTGCTGAGTATGCGCTGAATTGCAGGAGGGGGGACAGGCAGGCTCTATGGTTAATTCCTGGGACTGGTAGACTTTGAACCACCCATTGCCTTGTTAGACGGCTCAAGCTTGGACCAAGAAGTTGTTTGTCATCAACACAAACAATGCAGCAAGAGCAAATTACAACCTGCCTCATTAAAGGGATCATTTATTTACTTATCTATTTACACATGGTTTGTACATTGATGCCTTTTAATTTTTACATCATAGTCATAGATATAGTCCTGTCCATCCTCACTCTGTCACTCTTATTTCTTGTAGCAAAGAAAAATAGTTAAGTCACACGAAGTGATGGAGTCTGACAGTGTAGGTGCAATATTTCCCACTCATCATCCATGCTTTTCTAGAGGAGAAAAATGTGTTTTAGAATCATCTACAATATATAATACAATAAAACAAACATTCATTAAGCCCCTACTATGTGTCAGGAACCATGCTAAATGCTGGGGATAAAAATAAGAAAGAGAAAGATAATCCCTGCCCTTTAGAAGCTTACATTCTAATACGGGAGAACACACAAAAGGAGGCTCCAGCAACAATAGTGGTCATTACAATTCATCTTAGTTCAGTTGTCTTTCCAGCAATTGATACTATAGTAGCCACTGTGTATGTTGCCTTCCTGTTTTTGTGTTTTGTTTATTTTTCTGCATCAGTTTCTATTTCTTCTCATGTTTCTCTGAATCCCTTGTATTTGTAATTTCCTACAGCACAGTATTATATCCATATACCACAATTTGTTCAGCCATTTCCAAATCAGTGGACACCCACTTTGGTTTTAGTTTTATTTCATTGCCACAAAAAGATATTTAACATATATTTTCCATTAAATAAAAAATCCTTTAAGAATATTTTGCACATTGAAGCAGATCCAATATCAGTCAAAGAAAAGACATTTATTAAGCATCTACTATGTGCCAGGCACTGTGCTAAGTACTGGGAATACAAAGAAAAGCAAAGGACAGCCCTCTCCCTTGAGGAGCACATGACTTAATGGGGGAGACAACAAAGAATAAATAAGAAATAATCAACAAAAAGAAAACAGTGGAATTAAGAGGGATTAGGAAAGGCTTTCTCTAGAAGGTGGAATCTTTGCTGGGACTTGAAGGAAGCCACTAAAGCCAGGAGGCAGGAATGAGGAGGGAGAGCATTCCAGGCATGAGGGACTGCCAGTGAAAGTGCCCCAAGTGTCTTGTTCTAGGAATAGCAACTGGATTGAAAAGTATGTAGGAATGCCAAATGGAGGATTTCATATTTGATCCTGGAGGTGATAGGGAGCCACTGGCATTTATTGAGTAAGGGTGTAACATGGTCAGACCTTCACTGTGCTTTAAGAAAATTACTTTGGCAGCTGTACCAACCAAAGAGAAGGTCATTATTTATTTTAAAGATTCATTGATGTCTTTTGTTTTTTCTACCATAATGATTTCTAGATGTTCTAATTCCCATCCTCTGGAACGGAATCCTCCCTTGTAACCAATAAAAACGTGAAAGCAAAAACAGCTCTTGTTCACATCTGGCAACATAGGTAATATTGGACTCCTGTAGTCCTGCACCTCTGTACTGGGAGGATTAGAGGATCACATATTTAGAGCTGGAAGAGCTTTTGAAGTCGTCTACTCCCACTCCCCTCAATTTAACAAGGAGGAAAGTGAGGCCCAGAGAAAATAAAGAACTTGCCAAAGGTCACAAAACAAGTGCAGGTAGAGATGGAACTTGAATTCACACCCTCTAACTCCAAATGCAGAATTCTGTCCATTGTACCATGATGGAAGGAAGTGTGCTTCATTATCTGTCTTCCAAAACCCAACTGGATATTACAGTTCCTTAGAGTTTGACTTCCTTTCTTTTTTAGTTTTTGTCGTAGTTTTCATTTACATCATTTTAGTCATTGTGTATATTGTTCTTCTGGATCTGCTTACTTTACTCTTCATTACTTCATGTACGTCTTCCCATGGTTCTCTGAATTCCTTATAGTCATCGCTTCTTACAGCATAATCATATTATTCCTTTACATTCACCTACCATAATTTGTTCAATTCACCATTCCCCACCTGCTAAAGTACAGCAATGAATGTTTTTTTCTTTTGGGGGATTTAAGGGACCAGTTAGTCTCATTGATATCAAAAAGCATTTCAGAGGAATTTTCAAATCAACATATCCATCCTTTTGTAAGAGAGCGGGACAGATACCTCCAATCTCCTTGAAAGATTCTGAATTACCATGTACCAATTCTGTCATTTACAACATGCAATCACCAAGTACTTGCTGAGGATACATTATGTATCCAGCCCTCTGCTAGGTATCATATCCATACAATATTGATCATCATAGCTGGCATTTATCTTTCAGATCTGCAAGAGATATTTTACTTATATCATCATGTTGACCATCACTGTAACCCTGGGAAGTAAGCACTAAAGCTATTATTATGCTTCCATTTTACAGATGAGTAAACTGAGGATCAGAGAAATTAAGTGGCTTACCCTAAGTCAGACAGTGATTAAATCTTAGAGACAGGATTTGAACCCAGGTCTCCCTGACTCCAACTCAGGATTCTATCCACTATACCATTAAGGAGCTTATGATCTAGGTAGGGAAACCAATCTAATAGGTGTACAGTTGGATAACAGTGAATGCTTCTCTCCCTAATTTGTTTTGCTTCATAGTCAATATATCACCGATGTAGCTTCCACTGACATGTACACAGATATGCAAAGGAAGATTTGACCAGTATTTCAAAAGCATAGTCCCTGATGACTTGGAGACCTGTAACATTATTAGGAATGATGATGTATGAACTTAATATTAGTTAGCATTTCCAAATTGTCATCAAATTCAGAGTGTGAGTGGTATTCAGAGTGATGTCAGTTTAGTTCCTACCAACATTGGCAAAGACTATTAAGTCATGTGACCTACACTAAGATAAAGGCCTATGGAGCTTAGGGTTTTTTGTTTTTGCTTTTGTTTTTGTGTTTGTGCTCTGTTTGTTTCTTTTGCCTCAGTCTCTTTCTGTATTCCAATCTGAGCTTTAGTAATTGAAATAACACATCACTTGGGTTTGCTAAGCATCAGGTTTTTGTGTAGGGCATATTTTATTGTTTTTGGACAGACAGCAAACTCTCAGTCCAAAAGAGAAGATGAAATAAATCTACATCTTATTTCCCCCCGTTTTGGCATTTTCCTGGCTCAGGTGAGAGTTGGAATAATTTTCCAGTTACTGAAGTTGTTTACATGCAACACAACTTCCTCTGCTTGCTTTCATGGGCACAGACGGTTGAATTGTCCATAGTCTCTGTTCCTTCTATACCAAACCAAGGCAGCCTCTGCTTGCCAAAGGAAATTACTCACATTACTTGGGAATTTAAATGGCCCTAAAGATTCTCCTGCTCCTGCTTGAAGCTTCTTCTTGGATCCTATTAAAGGCCGGCTTGTGGCATGGTCTAGGATCAAGCATTGACACAGTTGGGTGGAATAAACCATAGGAAATCACAGTACTCTTTAAATTGCACCATCCCACCATAATTAAGCACCCAAGACCTAGATATTGGAAAATGGCAGCATTCAGTAGAAAGAGCATTGTATTTAAAGAGCTCATTTTGAATCCTGGCTCTACTCTTTACTGCCAAGGGACCTGATGTTAAGTCACTTCTTCTGGCTGGGACTCTATTTAAAACAAGGAGGCAGGGCTAGATGACATATGCCTAAAGGCCTTTCCAACTTTCAGTTCCCATCACCTCCTCTTTCCTTCAAGACTGAAGCAGAAATTCAATTCAATTGAACAGACATTTATTAAACATTCACTGCGTACTTTGGGAATAAAAGACAAAAAGAAAGCAGTACCTGCTCTCAAGGAATGTACCTTCTACTAAGTCAAAACACAGCTGGAAAGTAAACAAAAAGCAAGTGATTGCAAGTGGGAGACAGCACTGACAAGCAATGGAGATCAGAGGTGGAGAGCTGGGGAGACGATTTGAAGGTCTAATGTAGCTTGTCTTGAACCTCAGTAGATTGTTGTAGATCTAGCTAGATTTAAAAAACAAACAAACACAGAAATACTTTCCTAAAAACATTTGTTGCTACTTATGATCATCGAATTGTATGATGATACCTTCACATATTCAATCAAGCATTGGGTACCTAGACCATGGAAGGGTGCAAAGACTATACAGCATATTTAGCCAGTACACACACACACACACACACACACACACACACATTTGTGTATACGTATATATACATACATATATATGAGTATTATATATATATATGTATATTTATATAATGTTTAAATAGCATAAAACCTTGCGAAATGCATAGGAAAGGTCAAATGAAGGACCTCATTTGATGCAGAGAACAAGTGGGGCAGTGAAATCAGAGAGGGAAGAACCAAGACCAGGGAAATTCCAAGCATCACAACTCCACACTCCAAGGCTCCCACTCATCTTGATGGGTTTGATGTTGTCTTCTTTCTAGAACATTATAGGCTGTTTAAAAAATAAACCACAAATTCTGAGAAACAAAGATAGATTTCTTTCATTTTACATAAACATGTTACATAGGACTTCAGATTTTCAAAGTTTGTACAGAAGGGATTTTGGTTTTTTCATGGTGACTTTTGCAAAGTATAAAGTGAAGGAACCAGGGGTCTGCATGCTCTGACACTTATTAGCTATGTGGCACTGGGTAAATAATATCACCTTTCTAAACCTCATCTGTGAAATGGGTCAATATGCCTTGTTCTCCCTACCTCAGAGGAATGCTAAAAAGAAGACACTTCGTAAATCATAAAGTACCAAATAAGTACAAGCAGTTCTTCCTACTAAAGAATTTCTCATACTATAGTGCTTTATGGGGCAGATTCATTGGCAACAATGCCTCCAGATGAACAGTGAATTAATACCCTTGCCTCTGTCAGACACAATAAATTCTTAGTCAACAGAGTAAGTAGAGGCACAAAGTTGGGGGAGCTACAAGTGTGGATTGATGGTGTATTCAACCATAGGCTAAGTTTTTATGACCTGTAACGGGACATTTAGTAGTGGCGGGAGAGATACCAGAGCTAGGAAAATACTATTTAAAAAAAAAAAGAATGAATAGCCACTGTAGGAAAAGGAGCAAGGAGCTGAAATCCCCAAGTCTTCAGGATGTTGGTGTTCTGTAGCCAGTCTATCTCCATTTTGATCTCTTCCTCATCCAATCTTCCCAACCTGGTAATTTAGGAAATATTTCCTGTGGAAACTCATATGATGATAGAATCGTTATAGGCCCTCAGCTTTATAGCTGGAAGAGACCTTGGGGTATATCTAGCATAATCTTCTTTTTTACAGATGAGAAAATGGAGATGCAGGAGAGCAAGTGACTTGTGCCCAAGCAGTAAAGAGCAGAGTCAGAATGCAAATCAAGGTCAAACCATCCCAAGCCCAGCCCATTTCCCACAAAACCATGGCTATGCCTAGCAGTGGCTGCTCCTCTCCCAGTACCCAATCTATCCTTCACTGTGCTGTGGGACTGATCTTCTTCAGTGATCACTTTCACCATGAGTGGAGGCAGGATTCCATTCTAAGGCTTTGCTTCTGGATACTCTTTTTATATTCTCTCACACAGCTTTCCAGACAAGGGGATGAATAGAATAGTTATCTCTTCCACATCATGGTTTTCCTCATTGTGGTTTCAATATATTGTGGGCTGTCATAAGAAATTAAATGGGAATTTAGGGGGAGTTTTGGGGAAGCAAAAGACAACACATGAAGGCTAGCAGATGACATAGAAGTTTAGAAACTCAGAAATTCATAAAATATTGCATAATATCAACATATTTTATCTTTTAATACCATAATAATTCAGACCTTCTCTGGTATGAAGGAAGGGCCAAAAAATTCTACACAGGTTTTCCAGATTGTGGGGACTCCATGCCCCTAACCACCGTGATACGGAAGGGATTACTGTAATTGAATCCCAGACTTACAGATGGAAGAAATCTTATAAGTCATGTAGTCCAGCCTCTACTTAATTATAATTGAGGAAGCAGAGGTTAAGTGACTTGCCTAAGAACACCTGGATAAAAAGAGGCAGAGCAAGGATTTGAATCCAGGATTTCTAATTCCAATTGAAGCACATCTTCATCTGATTCCTTTACCAGACACAGGCTGTCACAGTTATGATTGCAAAAACAGATCTACTCAGGAAAGCAAAGGATTGAGGATGGGTTTCAAAGGGTGTGTGTGTGTGTGTGTGTGTGTGTGTGTGTGTGTGTGTGTGTGTGTATGTGTGTGTGTGTATATTCTATCTGGAGCCTGTGGAATTGTCATTATTGAAGGTAGATCTTAAAAATGAACCAGAGGCATGATGACCCTGTAACCCACTTAAAAATATGTCAGCAGAGCCAGCCCCTCTATGTCCCCTGTCAGATGCACCTTGATAAAGGCAGTTGGAATCCAATATGGCTTCCAGGGCCCAGAACATTCCCAGGCAACAAGACACATCTCAATGTCACTGGCAGCTCTGAACACTGTGCATCGCCTGACACTGGAGGCATGTTTGCGTGACATTTGAGGTGTCACTGTGTGCTGCATTATACCTTGCCTGAGCTGGGATAGCAGGAGAATTGAATAGAGTCACCAGACAGCTCTCCTATAGATAGCTATTATCTTCTTAGAATAAAGAACGCTTGAGGTTGAGTGCAATGTCAGCAAACCTATAATTTTTCTAGTCTGTTGGCTGTATGTGTTCTCTTATCCACAAAGTGTGAGATTTGAGTTTCCCAGCTCTCCTTCCCTCTGTCAGAGCAGCCCACCCTCTGACGATTCAGCAG
>NW_020954551.1:17476268-17567815 GCF_900497805.2 Vombatus ursinus | reverse complement strand
ACCCTCTGACGATTCAGCAGTCTCTTGGCGGATGACCTGTCTCTAGTCTGTTGCATATTCATGAAGCAGCAGATTTCCAATTCGTATTCACATCTTCATCTTCACAGGAGACACTATCCCTGTATGAGTAGTGATAATCACCCCTCTTAAGAAGTCAGTGCAGGAAACCTAGGCTGTTGGAGAATTGGCTCTTGGCTTGTTGGGAGTGTGTAGGCAGAACAAGGCCAGATTCCACAACTTGGTCAACAACAAATAGCCTGAGGAGCAAGAGGTGAAAAGAGGAGGTGAGCTGTGGGAAGCTCCATTTAGAGGCAATGATGAACCACCATGCTCTGGGAACTGCCAGGGAAGCAGGCATCAATTCTAATGCATGTGCACGGTGGTAGCAGGAGGCAAGGAGTACCCTGATCACTATCAGACATGTAGAAATGAAACATAATTGATTTTATGCTTTCTTATTTCTTGATTTGCAACTACTAATCCAGGGGTGGGGAACCTGCTGCCTCAAGGCCACATGTGTCCTTCTAGGTGCTCAAGTGCTGCCTTTGACTGAATCCAAACTTCACAGAACAAATCCCCTTAATAAAAGGATTTGTTCCCCATCCCTGTACAGCTAATCCAATCTTCTCTATTTTTCCTTTCAGATGTCTTTGGGGATCTCTTACATTCCCATCTCCACCCTTCTCCCAGTCTAGGATCTCCTGCCATAATGATTAATGCAATTGCTCAGTCAACAAACATTTATTAAACATTCATTATGTGCCAGGCTCTGTGATAAACATTTTTCCCCTCACCCCCATTTTTCCACTTTTTTAAAAAAAAATATCTTTTCCTTTTATGTCACACAGATTAATCCCTGTATCCCTCCTTTTCTCCCTCCAGACCTTACATTCCTATCTTCCCAACTGATCTCCCTGTTTCCCATTCAGGTCAATTCAACATGTGCCCATTATCGCTACAATGGAAGAAGAATTCCAAATACACTGATTTGCAATCAAGAGGACTCTAGGTTCAAATCTTGTTTCTGATATCCTATGTGACCTTAGACTAGTCACTTCATGTCTCTTGGACTCAGTTCCCTCTTTTGTAAATGAAGAGGCTTTACTACTTGACCTGTAAGGCTCCTTCTGGTGCTAATTCTTAGACTAACCTGGAATTTAGGTTTGGACTAGAATCGGCCTGGAAAATATAATCTAGTCTACAAAAATCCTAAAGAGGGATGGATAACAGTTGAATCTGCAGGAGTCCAAGGGAATATGAGACTTTGGGGAGATTTCCTATGGGGAGGTTGAATTGTTTGATTCTTAGAAGGAGAACCTAAGCAATATATAATTACCCCATTGACTTCAGGAAAATGTCCCAAATCTTCAGTTGGCATCCAACACATTTCATTGATACCAACTCATCTTTCCTATCTCAGCACCCAGTGACCCCTTTGTTTTTTTGTATGTTCGTGTGGTTTTTTTTCTTCTAACAAACTAGTATGCATTGTCTTCCATCCCTTCAAAAAAACTGTTTGTGCTTTTTTCCCTCCTGTGCCTTTACAAATTATGTTCCCTGAATCTGGGATGTCTCTTGCTATCACTCAGTTTCTCTAAATTCTACCCAACTTTCAAATTTAATTCAAATGCTACTCTTCTGTGAAGTTATCTGTAATCTCCCACAATGAAGGAATGAATCTTTGCTCCAACTGATTTCCTAGAGCCCTCATTATCCATGGTTTACTGAGCAAAAGGTTTTCTTGTATTCAGAAAACAGAAACTACAGCGGGATCTTCTAGTCTCTATACCTTCAAGTAATGTGTTTGTGAAGATGTAATCCATCGTAAAATATTGCCTTCTAAGAAAGTCCCATATGCTCACTTGTATCTATCCAATCATTCATAACAGTGCTTTTTGTGGTAGTATAGAATTAGCTTCCAAGGGAGTAACTATCAATGAGGAAGTGGCTGGATAAAGCAGATGGATATAATGAAATAACATTGCAGTTTAGAATTGATATCTATGAGGAATTCAGAAAAATATAGGAAGATTTCTACAAACTGATGTGGAGAAAAGTAAGCAGAACCTGAAAAACAATCTACACAGTGATTATGACAATGTAAATGAAAAGAACAATAAAATAAAGCTAAATTATCTATAATTATAATGCCTAAGGTTGGCCCTGGGAGAAAAAGAAATAAGGAAATAAACCTTTTTTTTTCAGTGAAGAGATGGGGAATTGTGGATATGGAATTCTGCATATATTGTCACATGTAGTCCGTGGGCCATTTGGTTTTGCTTAAAATTAAAAAAAAATTTATTGCAAAGGGAAGGGTCACTTGTTTGAAAGGGTAGGAATATATATCTAGAAATTACTACGCCATTGAAATAAAATTTATTGAGGTAGAGCCAAGGTGGCAGGGTAGAGGAAGTACTCAGCTGAGTTCTCCCAACATTTCCCTTCAAACAACTTTAAAATAATGTCTCTAATTGAATTCTGGAGTGAGAGAGCCAAGAAAAGGTCAGGGTGAGACATTCTTCCAGCATAAGACAAGTTAGGAGACTGGAAGGAGATATTTGTGACATGGGGCTGTAGCTTGACCCAGAACCCACATGGATGAAACACCAGTAGTGGGACTAGGTTACAGAAGCAGCAGCATTTTTAGGAGCTCTCAAACCAGAGATGGTAAAGGGACTTGGCAGTTCATCAGAAATAGATTATAGGAGATCCCTTTGCTAGTACTGAATATAGAAGTAGGGGCTACTATTTTGACTTCATTGTCTTCTTCTGATTTAGTGTCCTGATCCTCCTTGTCATTATATTCTAAAAATCAAATAAGGGTGATAGAGGAAAAATTAGATAAAGAAATGACAGTGAAGGAAGAAAATTATGAATAGACAATAGCTTGGTTAAAAAAAAGGCACAAAAATACTGAAAAAAATAACACCTTAAAAAACACAATTGGCCAAATGGAAAAAAGAGGTATAAAAGCTCGCTGAAGAAAATAACTCCTAAAACTTTAGAATTGGGCAAGTAGAAGCTAATGACTCCATGAGACACAAAGAAACAATAAAACAGAGTCAAAAGAATAAAAAAAAAAGGAAGAAAATGTGAAATTTCTTACTGGAAAAACAACTGACCTAGAAAATAGATCCAGGAGACATAATTTAAGAACTATTGGCTGGGATAAGAAATCACTATTTGACAAAAACTGCTGGGAAAACTGGAAAAGCATATGGCAGAAACTAGGCATAGACCAAAATCTTATACCATATACCAATATAAAGTGAAAATGGGTACATGATTTAGGTAAGCAAACTGGGAGAGCAAGAAATAGTTTACCTGTCAGATTTATGAAGAACAGTAGAATTTATGACCAAACAAGAGATAGAGAACATTATGAGATACAAAATGGATAATTTTGATTACATTAAATTGAAAAGTTTTTGCACAAACAAAGGCAATGCAACCAAGATTAGGAGGGAAGCAGAAAACTGGGAAAGAATTTTTTTCAACCAGTGTCTCTGATAAGGGCCTCATTTCTATAATATATAGAGAACTAAGTCAAATTTATAAGAATGCAAGCCATTCTCCAATTGATAAATTGTCAAAGAATACGAACAGGCAATTTTCAGGTAAAGAAATTAAAGCTGTCTATGGTCATGCTCTAAATGCTCTAAATCATGATTGATTAGAAAAATGCAAATCAAAATGACTCTGAGGTACCACATCACACCTATCAGATCAGCTAACATGACAAAGCAGGGTAATGATAAATGTTGGACAAGATGTGGGAACATTGGAAGACTAATGCATTGTTGGTGGGATTGTGAAATGATCCAACCATTTTGGAGAGCAATTTGGAACTATGCCCAAAGGGCTATAAAAACGTGCATACTCTTTGACCCAGCAATAGCACTTCTAGGGCTGTATCCCAAAGAGATCATAAAAATGGGAAAAGGACACATATGTACAAAAATATTTATAGTAGCTCTTTGTGTGGTGACCAAGAATTGGAAATTGAGAAGATACCTATCAATTGGGGAATGACTGAACAAGTTGTGGTATATGAATATAATGGAATACTATTGTGCTATAAGAAATGATGAGCAAGCAGACTTCAGAAAAACCTGGAAAGACTTGTATGGACTGATGCTGAATGAAGTGAGCAGAACCAGGAGAACATTGGACACAGTAACAGCCACATTGTGAGATGACTAACTTTGATAGACTTAGCTGTTCTGAGTAATGCAAGGATCTTAGACATCTCCAAAAGTCTCATGATGGAAAATGCTATCCACATCCAGAGAGAGAGCTATGGAGTCTGAATGCTGATTGAAGCATACTATTTGCTCTTTTTTTTTTTCTGTTTTGTTTTGTGTTTTCTTTCTTGTGGTTCCTCCTATTGGTCATAATTCTTTTTTTACGACATGACTAATGTGAAAATATTTTTAATAGGAATGTATATGTAAAGCCTATATCAGATTGCATGCCATCTTGGGGAGGGAAGCCAGGAAGGAAGGGGAGAAAATTCAAAACTCAAAAGCTTATGGAAGTGAATGTTGAAAGCTAAAATAAATTAATTAATTTTAAAATAAGAAATGAAAAAAAGGCCTAGAACAAAAATAAATAAATAAATAATAATAACAATAAAGAATTATTGGATTACTTGAAAGCCATTATCAGAGAAAGAGACTAGACATCATATTTCAAGAAATTTGCAAGGAAAACTTCCCTGCTATTCTTGAACCAGAGAGTAAAATAGAAATTGAAAGAATCCACCAATCAACACCTGAAAGAGATCCTAAAATGAAAACTCCCCTCAGTATTATAGCCAAGATACTGAGTTTCCAGCTCATGGAGAAAATATTGGAAACAGCTAGAAAGAAACCATTCAAATACTGTGAAGCCAGTCAGGATCTCATAAGATATAGCAGCTTCCACAATAAAACAGTGGAAAGCTCAAAATGTGAAATTCTGGAAGGCAAAAGAACTGGGATTACCACAAAAAAATATCCTAATCAGCAAAACTGAGTATAATCCTTCAAGGGAAAAAGTGGATATTTAGTGAAATAGAAGACTTTCAAGCATACTTGTTGAAAAGACCAGAACTAAATAGAAAATTTGACTTTTTTTTTTGGCTAGGCAATGGGGTTAAGTGACTTGCCCATGGTCACACAGCTAGTAAGTGCTACGTGTCTGAGGTCGGATTTCAACTCAGGTCATCCTGAATCCAGGGCTGGTGCTCTATCCACTGTGCCACCTAGCTGCCCCTGAAAATTTGACTTTCAAATATAATACTCTAGAGAAGAATAAAAATATAAACAGAAAAGATAAATTATAAAGGACTCAATAAGGGTAAACTTTTTATATTTCTTCATGGGAAAGTGATATATATGAATTCTAAGACCTTTATCATTATTAGAGCAGTTATAAGGATTCTACATAGACAGAAGGCACAGGGGTGAGTCAATTATGTTGGGATGATATAAAAAATGGGTGGGCAAGAAAGAAGGATGACCTCAGAGAAGGGGAAAAGGAGAGGAAAAATGGGAAAATTTATTTTGCATAAAAGAAGGACACAAAGAAGAGCTTTTATAGTGGAGAGGAAAATTATGGGAGCAGGATCAGCAACACTTCAACCTCACTGTCATCTAGATTAGTTCAAAGAGAAAGTGTGTGTGTGTGTGTGTGTGTATGCATGTATGTATGCATACACACACAATCAACTTATTATAGACATCTGTCTTGCCCAACAAGGAAGTAAAAGGGGAAAGGGATAAGCAAAAGGGAGAGCATGATAAAAGAAAGGGAAGATAAAGAAAGGCAGTTTTCAGAAGCAAAACAGATTTTAGAGGGGGGACAAGATAAAAAGAAAGAGAGAAGGATAAACAGAAGAAAATAAGTTAGAGGGAAATGCACAGTTAGTAATTATAATTGTCATTGTGAATGGTATGAACTCACCCATAAAAAGAAAGTAGATGGCAAAATGGATTAGAAACCAGAATCTAACAATATGTTTGCAAAAAATGCACTTGAAACAGACACATGCAGAGTTAAGATAGGTGACTGAAGCAGTATCTATTATGCTTTGACTGTTGTAAAAAGGTCAGGGGTAGCAATCACAATCTCAGTAAAAACAAAAGCAAAAGTAGACCTAATTAAAGAAATAAGCAGGGAGACTACATCTTGTTAAAAGGCACCACAGACAATAAGGTAATAGCAATACTAAACAGACAGGCATCAGGTGGCATAGCATCCAAATTCTGAAAGGAAACATTAAATGAATTACAGGATGAAATAGATGGTAAAATTATACTACTGGGGGATCCCAACTTTCTTATCTCAGAGCTAGATAAATCTAACTATAAAATAAATAACAAAGAAGTTAAGGAGATAAATAGAATCTTAGAAAAAATAGATATGATAGATCCCTGGAGAAAACCAAATGGGAATAGAAAGGAATATACATTTTTCTCAGCTGTATATGATGCCTTCACAAAAATTATCATGCATTAGGTCATTACAAACCTTAAAACCAAATGCAGAAAAGCAGAAATATTAAATGCACTCCTTTCACATCATAATGCAATAAAATTTATATTCTATAGAGGAAAGTGGAAGCATAGACTCAAAGTTTATTTGAAACTAAATAATCTAATATTAAAGAATGAGTGGGTTAAAAATAAATCATAGACACCCTCAGTAATTTCGTTAAAGAGAGTAACAATAATGAGACAACATAACAAAATTTGTTGGACGTAGCCAAAGCGGTACTTAGGTGAAATTGTACATCCCTAAATATTAGCTGTAGCCATAAGACAAGAAAAATGAAAAAAATATGAAATTAAACAATGAGGAAATAAAACTAATACTCTTTGAAGATGATATGATGGCATACTTATAAAACCCTAGAGAGTCAACTAAAATAGTTTAAACAATTGACAGCTTTTACAAAGTTGCAAGATATAAAATGAATCCACATAAATCTTCAGAATTTTTACATACTACCAATAAAACTTAGTAGCAAGAGAAATTCCATTTAAAATAACCACAGACAATATAAAATACCTGGGAGTCTACATGCCAAGACAAACCTAGGGACTATATGAACGCAATTAAAATTCTTTTTTGTACAAATATAGACCTAAAATTAGAGAAATATTAATGTTCATGAGTAGGCTAAGCTAATATAATAAAATTGACAATCATACCTAAGTTAATTTTGGGGCAGCTAAGTGGTATAGTGGTTAGAGTGCTGGGACTGGAGTAAGGAAGACTCATCTTCCTGAGTCCAAATCTGGCCTCAGATGCTTACTAGCTATATGACCCTGAGCAAGTCACTTAACACAGTTTACCTCAGTTCCTATTCTTTAAACTGAGTTGGAGAAGTACATGGCAAACCACTCTAATGTCTTTGCTTAGAAAGCCCCAAATGGGGCTACAAAAAATCAGATACTACTTAAATAACTGAATAACACCTAAGTTAATTTATTTATTCAGTGCCATGCCATTCAAATACCAAAGGATTATTTTATAGAGCTAGAAAACATAATAACAAAATTCATCTGGAAGGACAAAAGGTCAAGAATATCAAAGGAATTAAAGAAAAATGTTTGAAGGAAAGGCAACCTAGCAGTACCAGATTTCAACATATTTTACAAAGTGGTAATTATTAAAACAATCTAATAGTGGTTAAGAGGTAGTGTGGTAGATCAATAAGATACATTAGATATACAGTAATAAATGACTTAGTAATCCCGTGTTTGGTAAACCCAAAGATCTAAGATTTTGGGGTAAATACTCACCATTTGACAAAGATTGCTGGGAAAACTTGAGAGGAGTTTGGTAGAAACTAGCCATAGACCAACAGCTCACATCTTATGCCAAGGTAAGGTCAAAATTGCTAAACGATTTAAACATAAAAGGTGATGTAAATAAATTAACGAAGCATGGAAAAATCTATGGATAAGGGAAGAGTTTATGACCAAACAAAACATAGAGAGGTCATAGGAAGAAAATGAACAATTTTGATTACATGAAATTGAAAAGGTTTTATATGATCGAAACTAATGCAGCTAAAATTTAAAGGAAAACAGGAAACTGGGAAAAATTTACACCCCACTTCTCTGATAAAGGTCTCATTTCTCAAATATACACAACTGGCCAGATTTATTAAAGTAACACCCATTCCCCGGTTGATAAATCATCAAAGAATAGGAACAAGCAGTTTTCAGAATTAGAAATCAAAGCTATCAATAGTCATATCAAATACTCTACATCACTATTTATTAAAGAAATGCAAAATAAAATAACTCTGAGGTACCACTTCTCATCTATCAAATTGCCGAATGTGAGAGAAAAGCAAAATGGCAAATGCTGAAGGGGATGTAGAAAAAATTGAGACACTAATGCATTGTTGCTGGGGTTGTGAACCAATCTAACCATTCTGGAGAGCAATTTGTAACTACACTGAAAGCACTATAAAACTTTGCATATCCCTTGACTCAGCAATACCACTACTATGTCAGTATCCCAAAGAGATCAGTGAAAATGGAAAAGGACACATATGTATAAAAATATTTATAGCAACTCTTTCTGTGGTGGGAAAGAATTAGAAATCAAAGGAATGCCCATCAATTGGAGAATGGCTGGACAAATTGTGGTATATAATTGTGATGAAATGCTATTGTGTTATAAGAAATGGTTTGCTATAAGAAAAGGAGGATGGTTTAAAAAAAAACCTGGAAAGACTTGTATGAACTCTTGCAAAGTGAAATGAGTAGAACCAGGAGAACATTTTACACAGTAATAGCAATATTAGAAGAATGATCAACTGTGAAAGACTTAGTTTTTCTGATCCAAGACAATTGCAAAGGATTCATGATGAGAAATGTTATCCAACACCTGAGAGAGAACTGATGAACTCTGAGTGAAAATTGAAGCATACTTTTAAAATTTTCTTTATTTTTCTTGATTGTGTGTATGTGTATGTTTTCTTTTGCAACGTGGCTAGCGTGAAATATGTTTTGCATGACTTCATATGTGTAATCAATATCACATTGCTTGCCTTTTCAAGGGGGGCAGGAGAGAAGGATAGAATTTAGAACTCAAAATATTTTTTTAAATGTTATTTTTAATCTTTTTTTTTTGTCTAGGCAATAGGGTTAAGTGACTTGCCCAGGGTCACACAGCTAGTAGGTGTTATGTGTCTGAGGCCGGATTTGAACTCAGGTCCTTCTGAATCCAGGGCCAGTGCTCTATACACTGCACCACCTATCTGCCATAAATGTTATTTTTTATATAAAAATTGGGAAATATTTGATTAAATAAATAAAAAATATATTTTAAAAAGTGAACCACCAAGAAAGAAATTCTACTTAACTTTTAAAAACATGGCTATTTTAAATCTTTATTCAGTAAGAATAAATGTTCATAAAAAAGAAATAAAAGTCATCAATAAAACTATTTTTAAAAAGCTGGCTACTTCATATTTTCATCAAGGATACTGGGATGCGTATAGATTATTCTCAAGGATTTTAGAGATGAGAAATTAGACATATGACTCAGTAATTGCTGATATCTGCTTGCATATTTTTTCAGGGGGGGGGAGTAAATTATCTGTATTTTTTCCATTCTTTTAGAATCCTCCCCTCTCAAAGATATATTAGAAATCCATGCTAAGCGCTTCTGGTATTGTATTACCTCCAAAACTGATTTCTTGTATGTGTATTAGGTCCAGTTACCATTCTGGATCTGTCTTGTTAAAAGCCATTTCTACATCCTCATTTTGGGTACTGAGGGATTGTATTCCAAATGTGGTTGGTTTAACTGCCATGATAGGACCCCTATATTTCAAGGTTCTTCCCTCCCCCTCAAGATGGATTAGTCTACTTTTTCCCTGAATGAGGAGAAAGCTATCTCTGAAATTTGATTGGCCCATGGGGCTAAGGCTCAAGCTGTGCCACCCTTCACGATGTTTTATGGCAGCTAAATGCTACTTTATTCCTGCTGAGAATTTTTTCTATATTGGGGCCAAGTAAACCTCCTTTGGTTAACAGTGAATGAACTATGGGTGCGTAATTTAATTCCAACATCAAATCTAAACTACCAGGATACTGGCCTAAGCCTGAGTGAGCATTCCCATCCCATCCCATAACAATGGCCATTGAAGATAAAACTAGGTAACTATAGACATACTAGCAAACAAGTACCATTTTGATTTTGTTTTACCTCCAGGTTAATCTATAAATGTTCTTATGGCAATATGACTTGAATTTATTTTTCATTTTGTATAATCCTTATCTATGTGTCTTATTTCCCTACTAGACCGTACATTCCAGGAAGGAAGGGACTCTGCTCTTATCTTGTACCTCAAGTACTCAGAATTTAGCACAGTGTTCCATACCTGGAAGAGGCAGGTGAGTGGCAGAGTAGACACAACACTAGGCCTGGAGCCAAGAAGACCTGATTTCAAATCTGTTCTCAGATACTTGCTATTTGTGCAACTTTGGGCAAGTCAGTTAACCTCTGTTTGCCTCAATTTCTTCATCTGTAAATTTGGGGAAATAATAGCATCTATCTCCCACGGTTGTTGTGAG
The DNA here is from genome assembly GCF_900497805.2 of Vombatus ursinus. Lineage (NCBI taxonomy): Eukaryota > Metazoa > Chordata > Mammalia > Diprotodontia > Vombatidae > Vombatus > Vombatus ursinus. The sequence goes on along the minus strand of NW_020954551.1, from coordinate 17,557,232 downwards.
GATCAAATGAAATAATAATTGCAAAGAGCCTAGAACAGTACCTGACACATAGGAGGTGCTATGTGTTAGATATTATTATTACATGGTGGGCAATTAATGTTTGTTGAATCAAATAGAATATGACCGTTAGTTCCATGAGGGCAGGTACTACCCTATAATTTTTTGTCAACTTGACAGCCCCTAATGCATTGCCTTGAACATAATAGGTAATCAATGCATCTTTTTGATGGATTGATTGCTTTTACTTTATGCCCATCTTGAGGCAGTAACTGGAAAACTCCCTTAAATGTGTCCCTGTATGAAGGATAGGAAATATGGGACACTTATGAGTCGGCTAATTTTTCAGTGTTATAATAAAAAAGGCATCTCTAATATCTTCCATTCATGATAAGAGATTATTTTATGCTGAAATAACTTTGACAACAAATGTACATCTACTAGTATGCCATTCTTGGCATAATTTAATTCAATTCCCTTGAATAAATGTTTATTAAGCGGATGCTAGATACTAGGTGCTAGGGATTCAAAGACAAAGATGAAACATGAGCTGACATTCTACTGGGGGGAGACTTGGCAGAGGATACAACATATACACAAATAAATTAGAGGAAAGGAGAGCACTAGAATGTGGGGGAGTCAGAAAAATCTTGACCCGCTAAATAAGAGCTAAAGTTGGACATTGAAGATAAGTCTTCTGAGGAACAAAAGAAAGGAAAATGTGTTATAGGAGAAGACAATTGACTAGGTAAATGTGTAATGGCGGGAAATAGAAAGTTGAGGTTAAGGGAGGAATGGTAATGCATTGGGGCTGGAAGTTTGAGGCCATGAAAGACCAGATTCAAAGTGTTCAAGGCCCCATCAACTTTGATGAGGAATTTGTGTTTAACTTTGGACACATTAGAGATTCAGTGCGATTTTTCATGCATGAAAATGACATGGTCAGACATGGATCTTAAGATTATTTTGAAAGCTGCATAAAGGATGGACTGGAAAGATTGGAAACAGTGAGACCAATGTGCAGGTTTCACAATAGATAATGAACTTGTGAACCAGAGTGGTGATAATGTGGATAGTAGGGGCAATGGATAGAGTGCGGTCCTGTAATCAGGAAGACTCATCTTCATGAGTTCAAATCTGGCCTGACACTTACTAGCTGTGTGACCCTGGGCAAGTCACTTAATCATGTTTGCCTCAGTTTTCTCCTCTGTAAAATGAGCTGGAGAAGGATATGACGAACCACTCCAGTGTCTCTGCCAAGGAAACCTGAAATGGGGTCACGAAGAGTCAGACATGACTGAAAAGACTGAACAACAACAAATGTGGATAGTGGAGAGGTCAGCAGGAAGCATATAAGGATTGACGGGACTTAGCAATCACCTGAATATTGAATAAAAGGGAGAGAGAAGAGCAAGGATGAAGACAACTTTAAGGAGGGCAGTTTCAGGTGAGATGATAGTTTGGATATGTTGAGACTGAGATGCCAGCAAAACTGAAAAGAACTTGGTGGAGCTAAGGTGAGATTTTTTCCAACCCCTGTAAGGTCCCTGCTTTCTATGTAAAACAACTGGACAGTAGGATTGCCAAGCCTGTATAGAATCAGAGAAGCTACAGATGCCTTCCTCCCCAGCAACTAAAATCATTGTCCTCCCTACTCCAGTCACCAGGTACTCAGTTTATCAAAGCAGAGGATAAAAGTGTTAATGGTGATACTTTTTGTGAAATGTCATATAACATTGATCAGGCCATTGATCAGGCAATATAGAACTATATCAATTCACTCTTTTGTCTCTCTTCATCACAGTCTTTGAAAGGCCTGGCACCAGGGCCAGGTAGGTTGATGGTGATAGAGATACAGAAAACCATATGGTTAAGAAGGCCTCTAGAACAGGGCAGCAAGCAGCCACTTCACACTACTGTACTATTCCATCGCTATCCAATGAGTGTCTGGGGCTATGGCTAAGGCTGGGGTAGTGGTAGAGACACCCATCCACATAAGAAATATGATCATGGAAGGGCTAGATGGACAGCAGGGCAGAAGAAGAGACATCAGTGATGCTTCCTCTTTGGGGCAGTATCCCCCACCTACCTAGACCATTAGTGCATTAGGTCCTTAGTGGTGACAGACGGCTGAGTGGGTATTGAGTTTGAAGATAAAAATAGCAGGCAGCACATAGAGTTAGTTGGGGAGTAGTTACATTGCCTCTTTCATCAGCATTGATGCCCAATCTCACCCCTAACCAATACAATTTCTATTACATATGTGACCAAATGTGATAAGATTCTTCAGTACTGAATAATTCTGAGCTTTTCTGGATAGAAACACTCCACTCATAGGTCTCTTCTGACTTGTGTATCTTGACAGAAGAAAGCTCAAAGTACTCAGCCTTATCACTCTCCAAAAATCCCCATGGTTGTAGAAGGCAGATTCATAGGATCCCATGCTATGGCCACTAGTTTACAATATCAGGTACCCAGAGCTCTAAATATTGTGTATTCATCTTGCAACTGTTAGAAAAGAGATACCTTAATGTTTCAAGATAGACTATCAGCCCAAGCAATTTAATCAATCAATTCCTTTTTTATTGACTTTGAAGAAAATGTCACTGTGAGTACTGTCAATTAATAGGCTTTGTACCTACTAATGGCTTGATGGGTTCCTATGATGTTAAATATCACAGAGAATAATCACTCGATTGGAAGAAGCAGAAAACATGTTTTATCACTTGAAAATGAGATTCATTTTTAAAGGTAAGAATCAATGGAGAAGATTGATCTAAAAGTCCAGGGTTAAATAGCTCATTAGTGTTAAAAAAAATCCAGGAAAATTCTGAGTTTTTCTCAGTAGAACCCCCCACTCATAGAAAGTAGATTCTTTTTTTGGGGGGGGGGTATAGGCAATGGGGTTAAGTGACTTGCCCAGGGTCACACTGCTAGTAAGTGTTATGTGTCTGAGGCCGGATTTGAACTCAGGTAGAAAGTAGATTCTTGAAAGTACACTGGGGCTGCCCTCCTGGTTAAGACCCAAGGAGATATTGTCATTGCAGGAACCATGATAGCTGTTGTTAATTACATAATGGGTTTCTGTACAAGAGAGAAATTAGCCGTTTTCTGTTTTACCCCAAAGAGTGGAACTAGGAATGTTGGGTAGTTGTTACAAAAAGGCTTCCTCAATCCGATAACAATTAGGAATGGTCCAAAGGGGAATGGGCTATCTTGAGAGGTAGCAAGCTCTTCCCTTAATGAAATTCTTCCAGAGATCATACTGAAGCACTGTATTTGTACCGATCTTGATGAAAGATAAGTGATGACAAAGATGATAAAGGTCCTCCATTTTTGGAGGATTATTTCAGGATCCCCTGCAAATTAAAACAAAATCACAATCTTTCTTCTTTCTTCTAAATCTACACTAGAAAGAAGTTAAGTCAATAAGCTTTAATTAAGCAGCTTCAATATGGCAGACACTGTGCTGAGCATTGGAATACAAAGAAAGGCAAAGAGAGGTCCCTGTTCTCAAGGTGCTCACAGTCTCTTTGTGCTCAAACACATATCACTGGTTTGGTTAATTGACTTAGTAGGAGTATAAGGACCACTTAGTCAGACCTGTGACCATTTATAGGATAGAGGTGTTGACCATGTTGGATTCCATTGACCATGACTGATCTGTATTTATCCCACAGTTTCCTTAGTTAGGACTCTAGTGATTCTGAGTCCAAGAGGAATTTTTAATATGCTGGAGGGTGGAGGAAGAGAGTAGGAAGGATACAATATCTCAATTGTGGAAGCTGAACATCAACATTGATTTTTTAAAAATTCTCCATTACAAAACTAACAAAATGAAACATTGACATGAGAGTTAATGTTCAAAAACAAGGTCCCCTGGCAGATTGCTTATTTGGTCTTGACCCACTGCCAACAGCTCAGTCTTTTATTTATTTGCACTCATAGCCACCTCAGAATGATAGAAAAGGAAGCAGCCACCTGAGTAATCACCTAGATCAATCACTCATTTCACAAATGGGGAAACTGAGGTTCAAAGAAGTTAGGTGACTTACTTAAGGCCATACCAATTATTGAAAACAGTCAAGATCAAAACTCAGAGCTCCAGTCCAGGTTTAGTTCTCTTGTCATATGGTTACTTGATTTTCTTTGAGAATAACTTTACTTGGGGCAAAAACATTTGAAGAAAGGGGAGAAAAGGGGAAGATGAGGGAGCTGATGGCACAAATTTTAGTCCAGGTTTGGGTACAATCACACCAGGAAAGGGACTGTCCAAGTTGCAGTGCTTCTAGCTCTTGATCCTCCAAAGTTTGGGGGTGGGGAATAATTTGAACCCCGTGAGAATGATGCCATAGCAATGGAACCCCAGAAGTTATGGAACAAGACGGTACTGGTGAACAAAACACTTCTGGGTGAAGTCCCAGGCTAGTAATTGAAAGTCCATTATGATGAGGAGAAAACACACGCTCATGGATGTTAGTAACCTAGAGAAAGCACCATTTATTCATCACGTGTTAGTTACACTTCTGCTGTAGGCTATCTGAGGCTCCCTCACTCCCTTCCTATGTGAACCATAGATTAGATGGCCGACAAAATACCCCTCTCCTCTAGTGGAGACAGGGGCAAGGGCATCTGGGGAAAAACAGGATAGTATTGCCTAAGAGGATATGGAAAACAGCACCTCTCCTTCTCTCTTCCAGTTTCAGCACACATGACCAGGTCACCATTATCTTACTGTAATAGGGATATGGCGGAAAAGAATATTTTCCCTTAAGCTTAAGGACAAAAATGGAGTGAAAACCAGTTTAGTCTATTCTGGGCTACTCTTGGACTACTCTGGCAGAGTCCAAGATATCCTGGACCTAGAAACAAGGTTCCATTTGGAAGTGGCAGTTCCCCCCCCCCCCAAAAAAGATTTAATTTCTTGCTACACAAGAGATCAGCTGTTCCCTCACTGTGATTCCGGCATTGACAAAAGCACTGTAAGAGACTTGCAGAGTTCTTGCCTTTATTATTCTTATGGAGCACAGAATTCCTGCTTTATTAATAAAGGAGGTTGTCACAAAGAACAGCTTTGTGGAATTTCGGACGGTACACATCCGTTTTTATTGGCTTAGATCTGTTATGAGCTCTTGGAGCTATTTATAATGTTGTTGCACTGAAAATTCCTTTCCATATTGTCATTCGTTCTCCTGCTCCAAAAATCTCCCCTCCAAATTAAAACAAAATCACAGTCTTTCTTCTTTCTTCTACACCTACTTAAATTCAATTGAAGCTGGCATCTCCTGGGAATGGGTCCATCTCTTGTCCACATCTGAGATGTCTCTCTCTTCCCAGCAGGGGGAGAAAATGATGCTCTGTTTGCTCTTGGAACTTTAGGCCATCCTTACTCCACCTTCTCGGTCAGACAAAAATGCTGCTCTGCTCTTGTTCACTTTCTCTCTTTCTTCTTAAGGCCATGGCTGTTCTTCTCCATAGTAATATGAATCTCAGTTGCTTACTGTTCTTGATTATTTTCCACGTGGTCACTTTCCCTAAAAAATTATTGATGCCTTTTCATCCCAACCATTTCCTAATATAGTCTACCCCATAGAACCTTTCCTTGGAATGAAGAAATTGGGCAAAACCAGCAGCACTGGCAACAACTATAGTTTCCTGCCTTTCTACTTAGAAGAGGGATATGTGCTTCAGCATCTCTTTTCTAGGAGCAAAGCTAGTCCTGGCAAGTGATCAGAATCCTGCTGCTTTTCAGGGTTTTACTTATACATACATACATACATAAATACATACATACATACATACATACATAATGTGTTATCTTTTTCTTACATATTTTTCTCTTGATTTTGCTTTGTTCTATGCCAGTTCATAAGAATCTTTCCACATACTTCTCTTTTCCTCCTATAAGTCAATTCTCATGGTACAACAATATTTCATTGCATTCATATATCTCAATTTGTTTAGCCATTCCCCAACTCTCAAGAAGAAATCCCAACTTCTTTCCAGAATTTTTTCTACCACACAATGCTGCTATGGATATTTGGGTAGATAATGGAGGTCTTTCATTTTCTTTTTGACATACTTGAAGCATATGCCCAGTAGTGGGGTCAAAGGGTATGAACAGCTTAGTAACATTCTATATATAATTCTAAGTTGTTTTGTAGGGTTGGGCCAGTTGAGTTCCACCAATCACATATTAGTGTGCCTGTCTTCCCACAGTCCTTCCAACCTTTATTGCTTCTGTCTTTAATCTTTGTCACTTTGGGCATGGTAGATCAACTTCCTTCTTTCCCAGAGTGTCATACTGCCAGTCACCAACATAATGTAAATATACACATCAAATCTAGCATTTAACTAAGAACTTTAATATTGTATGGACAATCTTCATTCTGCTGTTGAATCCATAGGTAGGTGGCATAGTAGATAGAGTGCTGGGCTTGTAATCAGGAAGAAGTGACTTGAAATCTGGCCTCAGATACTTACTAGTTGTGTGACTCCGGGCAAGTTATTTAATCTCTGCCTTAGTTTTCTCAACCGTAAAATGGGGATAATAATAGCACCAACATCTCAGAATTATTATGAGGTTCAAATGAAATTATATTTGTGATAATCATAGTGCCTGGAACTTAGTAGGTGCTCCATAAATTCTTGTTCCTTTCATCTCTCATGGGTCAACATAATGATATTTATATAGCACTTTAACAACTTCAAAGTGCTTTACTTGTGTAAACATTAAGCCATGCTTGAACCTTAGCTGAACACTTCTGCTCCATTGTTCTGAGGCCCCTTCATCAACCTTTGTGGAGATGAAAGAAAGAGAACTGGGTTGTTCTTGAGGTGCAGGGAAGAAAAATTCTCTCATTTTTATAAAAAACTGAGGAAGATTTCCCAATAATTTAATCCAAACTTTGGAGTGCTGGGGTGGAGGGAGAAGTAGACTGATTTTCCTTTAAACTATACTATCTGCCCTTTAACTGGACTACTGGAGTGATAGTTATAAATTGCAATGGCATATATGAAATAACAGACCTTTCCTTGGCATCAGTGCTGAGGACTGCCTGGCCATCCCAATTCCATTGTCTATGGCTTTCCTCTTTAGACACTGGAATAGATAAATACCCTGGAGGTAGAGGGACCTGACTGTTTTTCCACGAACTGTAAATTCTTAAAAATTTAAATCTCATATGACAAATAATTATTACTTTTCCCTCCATCCTTTGGGGGAAATCTAATTTTTAAAAAAATATAGTATAATTTTTGCTCATCATAGTAGGTAGATCAAGGCCTAAAAGAATTTTGCTTCCCAAATTTTGTCTTCCACATATAAGGGTGGAAACAATCTTTCATGTGTTTATAAGTGTTCATTCGCATTAAGCAAATGGTGGTCATATTAAGTCCACTGGCTCCAATCCTCCTCCAAAGAGGTGAGCTCAGCTGAATGAGTTAATTCTCTGGAATTGAAACTGCTAATGGGCCTTGGGGGAATTTCAAAACAAAATTACAAGTGTTTTTCCACATTTCAAAGTGATTGGAAGAGAGTTGCCCTAGGTACTTCATTTTTCAGACACTGTCAAATTCAAAGATTTTATTCTAAAAATAATTACAGAAAAATCTATAAAGTGCATATGGCTTTGACAGAACTGCAATGACCAAACTTTTTTTTTTGTCACTTCTGTGACTCTACACATATTCTCATATAGGTCACAAGGCTAACTTTTCAAGCCTTGGGAATAAAGAAGGGCTCATTTGCTTCCTTCAAAACCTGAGTGGAGAATTGGCAATTATCCAGTAAATTCAGCCCATTCAGACAGCCAAACTGGATTGTTTCTTTTCTCCGTATTGCTTCTCAACACAGTTGAAACTCACAGAATGGCAATCAGTATTTAAATTCTCTTCCAGCTGTGTAGAGATAGTGAAAGGGGGATCTGAGGCAAAATCATTCATCTGTTTACATCAAATATCAGTTGAATCCAACTCAAATCAAAAATCACTTAAGTGTGTACTGTATACCAAGTATTGTGTTACATGCATTGAACTCAAAAAGAAAAACTCAAAAGCCCTCAAGGAACTGATATTTTACTCTTTCAAGAGTAAGACAATGGTATTCATTGCCGAAATTTAGAGTTCATTGGCTTGGCATTCAATTATTCACAAATATTTATTACATATCTATCATGAACAAGGGACCATGGTGAATGATGAAAATAGTAAGATTCATATCCATTGAACAAGCTTTAATTAAATGCTATGTATCATTGAATAGAGGTAGCTAAGTCATGTAGTGGGTAGAACATAAGGCTTGGAGTCAAGAAGAGCAGAATTCAATTCTGGCCTAATGCTTACTAGCTGTGTGACCCTGAGTAAATCACTTAACTGCTGTCTGCCTCAATTTCCTCAACTGTAACATTGGGATAATAATACCACCTAAATCCCAGGGTTTTTGTGAGGATCAAATGAAATTATATTTGTAAAGTACTTAGCACAGTGCCTGGCACATAGTAGGTACTTAATAAAGTGCTAGTTCATTCCCTTCCCCTATCAGGCACTGTGGGGATAAGACAAAAAATGAGACAGTACCCACCTTCAGGAAACTTATATTTGAGAAAGGCAACAGGAAACATCAAATATGTACAGAATAAATCATAATTAAGTCACTGAGCCTTTCTATTATCATCTTTCAAATGGAAATTGTAATGCTTAGATCAGGAGCTTGTGCGAGATACTACTAGGTGTAAAGTAATTTATCAAAGCACTTTGTGTCAGCTATTATTACAATGGTATCTAATTTGTATGTACTTCTACCTACTTATAAATTTAAATGTTGTTTCCTTCCTTAGAATGTAAGCTCCTAGAGGGAAGGGATTATTATTTTTTGTTTGTTTTCTTTATAGTTAACAACATTTAGTAAAGTGCCTGGCACATAGTAAATATTTAATAACTGATTTTTGGTTAGTTCATTGATGGATTAGAATGGTCATGGGAAAGTCATTTAACCTATTTGAGCCTTAATTTCCTCTTCTGCAAAATGGACATAACAATACCATTAGTATCTACCTCACAGGATTGTTGAGAAGATTATATAAGGTCATATATTTAAACTGCTTTTGTAAACTTTTGGGTGGTATATAAAAGCTGGCATTATTTTCAAAGGGAGAGGAAGGATTCAGAAATGGTACTGAAAATTAAATCGCGCTTCTTTGAGAGAATGGCGATACAAAAATTGGTAAGTTAAAAGCAGGAGCTCATTTCTGAAGAGAGATGATGGCATGCTGAGACTCACCTAGTATTGTCTGTCTTAAGGGCAATGTCTTTCTCTGGCAAGTCCCCAAGCTAGCAACTCAGCCCCATATGTTGCTCTCTAGGAAGAGTTCCTTATTTTTCTTCCATGCACCCCACCTCCTTCTGCCTGCCATGGATGGCAGCTTTTTCTGTTCTCTCATCTCACCAATTACTACAGGGATTTCCCAGCCACCTGGAGAACTTGGAAGGAGGATGGGGTTGAATTCTCAGGGTGGGACACACTCAGTGAATGTTGTCTGGACAGGTTCTCCATTTGGATTGCACAGATGCAAAGGACACTACCCACAAAACAAAGAATGCATGATATGGATCCCAAGAGAATATGGCTTCAGACAGTTGAGAGGCAATAGAGAAAAGAATAGAGAATGCAGCCCATTATCTCCAAGGATTTTCCCTCTGAAAGAAAAAAAAATTCCCCGGGACATTTTCTTGGCAGGCCAACTTAACCTGCCCTGCCTGATTGCCCTCTATAGGCTAATCTGTTCTGCTTTGCATGATTGGCCTCCAAAGAATGCTTTCACAGTCTTGATTGGCTAATGTAATCATCCTGGTTGTTGTTTGTTAACAAGGTGAATCTTCCCAGGGGCTATCCTGCAGGGACTCACCTGGCACCTTGCTTTTGTTAATTCTTTCAGTGTCAAAAGTTCACCTGGCCATGTGTTCCTTCTCAAGAGTTCCCTGGTTGGGATCTGATTTGACTCAAAGCCCTGGAAATACAGCAGTCATCCTGGCTATAACCGTGCTGACCACTCTAGGTAAAGGTAAGCTACCCTGAAGGAAAAAGAGAAACTTGGGGCTCTCTTCTGGTGGGAATCGGAATTTTGAAAGTTTTTGGAGATTTAAAAAAAAGAAATATCAGTTGGTCAATCTTAACCTTTTGGAACTTACCTCTGCTACTTGACATATTGTACGCTCACACTCACAGCCACTCCACCCAGCCCTCCCCACCTAAAATATACTTAGGACTCATGAATTGTTAGATCTACTTGCCTACAAGCATGCTAATTCCTCTGTTATTAAAAAAAAAAAACCCAACCCAACAACATTTCCCTTGACCTTTATAGTTCATCAAATTCTTTCATCTCTCCCCTTCCTTTACTATCAAATATTTTGAAAGGATAGTGTACCCTAGGAGTTCCACAATTATTTGCTAGTGGTTCTCTGGGAAAAGACATGTAATTATTAGAAGGAGTCCATGGATTTTCTGATCATGAGACAACAAGATGGAGAAGAACAGAGATCTCTAATCTTCGTGACTTCTCAAACCTTCAAAATGTGAATTATGTACAAGAGATAAAGCAATTTGAGCTGTCTCCATCATCTAAGACACTAAGAATGCAAATAAGGTTAAAAAAAAACCTAATAAACTAATAAGGGAAAAAGCTAACAATGCCCAACTCACTCAATACTCCTCCTCACAGTGGGGTTGCAACAACTGACCCGAAGGCTTTTAATACACAACTATACCCCTCTATTTTTCCAATACTAGGGAAAACCAAAAGGCAGAAGCTTGTTCTGGCTGGGAAAATAGCACAGGAGAACTCTGTGTGGTAACAGAGTTCAGTCAGAGAACTGGGCAACAAAGGGAAATGGGGTAGGATGTGTATGTGTGGCATGTGGCACTTCACTAACCTTGAGGGAAAGACCTAGGATAAAACAATTGGAGCTAATTTTTTTCTGCCAGTAATTCATTTGGGACAGAGACTGAGTCAGGTGAAATGTGATTTCCCAGTACAGGAGAAAGCTTGGGGAGACTTTAAGATCTAACTCCCGGGAAAACCACTTTGAAAGAATGAGTCAGAGAGTGAGCAGTAAGGGGAAATAAGGGGGGAACACTAAAAGTTATAAAGATTTCAGGAGGAAGAAAACTCAGTAAGAGACCTTGAGCACAAAGAGATAAACCAACAGGGAAGTTATTTAAAAGTGGAGGGCATCTTGCCTCTATTTCAGCTAAAAGAGTACAGGCATCTATTAACAAATATTGTAAGACAAAGGAAAATGAAACAATAGCGAATGAGGCACAGGACTCTGCAGATTCCCAAGAGAGCATGGAACCATAGCAGCATGCTACTGAATGGTTTAAAGGAGAAATGCAGATTGTAAAAGCAGGATTGCTGGCCTGAACAGTAGAATAATGAACAGAAATGAAAAACTTGAATCCATGGTAGCAAATCTCATCGAAGAAATCAAAGAGAATAACTTACTGGGAATGAAAATACATAGAGAAGAAGGGCAATATGGTAGAGGAGAAGCAAAAAAAAAAGAAAACAATAAAATTAAAAGAAAACATAATCTCTATACAAACAAAACATTTTGATTTCAAAGACAGGATACATAGAACCAACTTAATGATTATAGAACTCCCAGAAGAACATGTCAAAAAAATCTGAACACCATAATGCAAGAAATAATACCAGAAATCTGCCCAGATTTTTGAACACAGAAATCAAAATGCCAATCAAAAGAATGCAGTGACTGCTTCCAGAAAACAAAACAAAACAACAAACCACCTTGTGCTGCAAAATCCATAGTGTTAAACTTAATTTAAATGACAAACAATAAATTCTGTACACTATCATGAGAAAGAACTTCAAATGTGAAGGAAAGGAAATCTGAATAACTTAAGACTATTCAGTATCCACCAGGAATTGTAGGAGGGAATGGAATAGTGTGTTCCAAAGAGTAAGAGAGCTCAAAATGAAACGCAAAGTTTACCCTGCAGACCTCAGCCTAACTATTAGTGAAAAGAAAGCTGGACATTTCATAAAAGAAGCATTTTAATTATTTCTAGAAAGAAAAGCAGACCTTAGAAATTATTTGTTTCACAAACACCCCAGACAACAGAAATAGGAGAAAGCTAAACAAATATAGAAACCAAGAATAACCATAAAACAGATCATTAAGAGACTGCTTTCTAAAAGTACATAAAGAAACAAGAATGAAAGAAGTCGAATCCAATTCATTTGCAAGTCAAGATATCACCTTCCTGACATCATTGGTCCTTTTCAAGAATGAAGGACAAATAACAATCTGTGAGTAGTAGTAGCAGCCCCACTGAGGGCCCAGTTCCAGTTGGACAATGCTGCTACTTTCTTCCTTTCCTCTCTCTTTCCTTCTTTCTCTCCCTCCTTTCTCTCCGTGTTTCCCCTCTGTCCACATGAGAAATCATACCCTTTTCTGTGGATGCTGTGCCCAAAGGAATATAAATTTTGATCACTGAGCCCTCATAAGATATCTTGGGGTTTACAGCTAGATTTTTTTTCTTTTATTACTTATTTATTCTATCATTAAAAAAACTGGGACAATTAAATCTTTTGCCCCATGTGGTTTCATATATGATTTCTTGAAATACAGTACTGGAAAACTGGGTTTTGATAAAGTCCATTGGGAGTCAACTGGACCATGCCTTAAAATCCAAATAACTCTGACTCTCACTAAATGGCCAATAATAGGTCCCAGCCCAAGCCTTACTTGGTCATTGTTTGGGTTCTGATGGCCCAGAGTGAGTGTAAATGGCAATCATTTCTGTTCTGGCCAGAAACCCTGAGGGTCTTCCCCTTCTAAATTGATTTTTTTTTAGAGTAGGTAAAAGAGACCATTTTTTCCTTCATTTCTTACCTAGCCTTAGTCACTGATTGGGTACTGTCTCAGACAAACTGAGACCTGGAAAAGACCTTAACTTTTTTTAAAAAGGGTAAAGTCTTCCACTGCATCTGGGTCCATCTCCAGCTGTCTTAATCTCTCTTGCTACTGGACCCAGATGGCTCTGGAGGAGAGAGTGGGGCTGGTGACTTTAGACAGCCCTCCCTCACTTAAATCCAATTCACTTTCAAGTCAAGACATCACCTTCTTGATGTTGTTGGTCCTGTTTGATAATGAAGGAGAAACAACAACAAGGAGCGAAAGGTGAAAGAAGTCAAAAAGAAGTGATGGTTGAAAAACAAGACTGAATCATCACAGACTAAATCTCATGACACTTTGCATAGAAATAAAAGAATGTTGTTGTTAGTGGTGGTATTTTTTGGGGGAGGACCAGGCTACAGAATGAGAGAGTACATAAAAGATTAGAGGGAAGGAGGAAGATAGAGAATATGTGATATATCCTAATCAAGTCAAAGGTTAACAATGAAGGGAAAATAACTCTGGTAATCTCTCAGCAAGAAGGAAGCCTATAGGAGAATTGGTCAGGAGGGATAGATGGGATTGAAAAAATGGAGAGTACAAGGAGAAATCTTGTTTCAGTGGCAAGAGTGGTACCACTGTTGAATGCTTCTCTTGGAAAAAAAAGAGATATTCTAAATAGGGAGATGGGGACCTTACAATGGGTGTTATTTTCAGGGATTTGAGCTCAGAGAATCTACTCATCCTGAATTAGGAGAAGGGGAATCAGAGATCCTGGGGGCAACTGGCATTCAGAAGAGTGGCAAGGCATATACCCAGAGAGAAGATTTTGAGGCAAATGAGGAAAAAAACAAACATGAAGAAGGCAAGGATTAATAATAATTGCACAATTGGGCACATGGGGAAATTCCTATCATAGGGAAATATCCTCCCTATCACCTACAGGAATTGGTGTTTTAAGAGTGCAGAACAAGAAAAAAATAAGCTATATAAGAGAGGGTGCATAAAAGGGGAAAGAGGAAAAAGACAATAGAGTAGAGCATATGGCATATCATCCACAAGTCAAAGATTAACAATGAAAGGAGAATAGGAGTCTCTCAGGAAGAAGAGAACCTATGAGAGACTGGGCAAGGAAGCAAATGGAGAGAATGAAATAAGAGGAAAGAAAGGAATATTTTGTTTCAAAGGTGAGATGGGGCAACAGTTATGCATGCTCCCATATGGGAAAATAAATGATCTATAAGGGAAGATAGAGTCCTTGCATGGGGTAGATAGGGATTTAGTGTTCAGAGAGTTTGCTCATCTTGCCCTAGGAGAAGGGGCATTAGAGTTGTCTAGGGGCAACTGACATCCAGAATTATTGGGCATGGACATAGAAAGGAGATTTCATGGCAAATAGGAAATAAATGACCATCAGAGGGCAGGGATAATAATAATCTGCACAACCAGGAATACAGGATGATTCCTAACATGAGGTAATATCCTCTCTATCACCCTCAGGAATTGGTATTTCAAAGAATTAGACACAGTAGAAAAATGTGTCTGGGGGCAAGATCTATAAGGTAATAACAGAAAGTACTTAGAAGACAGAACCCAAAAATAAATACCTTGGAAGGTTTAATTCCATGAAGAATATAGAGAATAAAGAAGAACCAAATAAGTATAATTTCCATAAATCAAAGAGTAAAACACTAGAATGGACAGGAAGGTAAGGTAAATAATGAAGACTTGGAGGGAATGAAGTATTTTATATTAAAAAAAGCAAAAAAAATTAAATAAAAAAACTAATGAACAAAATATGTTGATGGGAAAGAGCGGAGTGTTTTATTTGACTAATTGAAAGAAGAAAAAAGGGGAAGAATTAAGTAACTAGAAAAAAGAAAGAAAAATTAACTAATACATTAAGCAAAACTCCAAATCTAAGGAAAAAGGGAACAAATGACAGTATTGCGCTTGAGGATAAAAGGAAGAAAGCTGGGGAGAATAGGGTTGCTTTTAAGTAAGTAAAGCTAAAATAACTGAAGAAACAAAGTACTGCATTTACAGAGAAAGAGGGGAAAATACTAATTTTGAAAAAAGATGGAAATAGAGAAAAATATAAATCTAACTCATAACTTTATATGTAAATATATTAAATTCCCAATAAAATGAGAAAGAGTGACAGATTAGATAAGAAAACATAGTTCCAAAATCTGTTGCTTACAAGAAACAAACCCATAAATGAGGACATCCATAGAATAAAAATGAATCACGGAAAAAATTTTATTTTACATCAGGTATATCTAAAAAATCAGGAGCAATTATGATATCAGAAAATTTAAAAGAAAATTTACATTGTGAAAAGGAACAAAAAAGGAAACTACATTATGTTGAAAAGAAACATAGACAACAAACCAATATGAATATTAAATTTATATACTCCAAATACCTTAGCAGCTAAATTCATAAAAAAAAGGAATCAACTGAACTATAAGAAGACAAAGACTGTAATAAAATGGTAGTAAGAGATTTCAATGTTCCTCTTTCAGTTTTGGATTAGTGTAACAAAAAGATGAATAAAAGAGAAAATACAGAATTGAAAAAATTGCTGGGAAACCAGAACTAAAAGATTCATGATATCTTCTAATTGAATATGCATTTTTAAAAATTAGAACGCAAGGAGTTTATGGATTGGCATGTGGATCCATAAATAAGCACATAGTGCTTCTATAGACTGATTAAATATATCTGGCACATATGTGTACCCCTATTTTTAAAGATGTGTGTAGATCATGTTATGATTGATAGATTACAAATTAGTTTGAAAGAATCATTGAATTAATGGTAACTTTTTTTTTGTCATTGCACATTTTCTCAATCAGCAAATACTCATAGTATAAATACTTTCTATATTGTGTAGAGGGAGGGATCTGTAAATCCTTTTTGACCTTTAAAAAGGGACCATACTTGAAAAGACTGGGAACCACAGCTTGATGCATACTGCATTCTTTACCACTTACTTTCTCAACAAAACCCTCTGAAATTTTGATGCCATTCCCACCACTATATTGAAACATTCCCTCCCCACCCCCAATATCACAGTTGCCTCCTAAATGAGTTAGGCAGAGAGCCTGTGTTGGTCAAAGTAGCACACTGGAACAAGTTCTGGATTTGAAGCATGTGTTGAGTATCAGTTTTTGGACCATTGGCTATTATCATCAATCCACTTGGCCCAGGCAGTGGTCTTATCTTTTCTTCTTCTGCCTCTAACATAGTTCTAACTCCCCAACTCCCTTTTTTGTTCTTAGTATTAACTTTTAGCCTCAGCTCAGGGCTTTAGTACTTCTAATAATAAAATTATTATATGACAAAGTTGCTCTTTTGTATTTACCCTTAGCTTCTTAACATTGGTTCCACATTCTATATATTTATTTTTTAAAAATTTTGAGTATGCTTATGTGTTTTTTTCTAACCACATTGGTCTCTTTTGCCTATTCTTCTTACCCATCTTCATCAAAATCATTTCTGCTTGTATCTTCAGAATTTGATTCTTGAGGATTTCCCATCCCTCTTGGGCTGACTTCCCTTGCAACATCTTTGGCCACTGGATCCTATCTTTTTTTTTTCTTTTCAGAATTTTTTTTTGAAATCAGCTCCCTTAAAATGTAGGGTGTATGTTCTCTTTTCTATTACAAACTTTGATGGTGTGATCCCTTGCTCTTAAAGTGCCTGCTGGGTCTTCAGTAACCACTTACTCTTTGTTGGAAGGATCCAGACTACTGATTGATACTTCAATATTAAGGATAAAATAATCTCATTGTTACTAATCACAATTTGTAACTTTTGGCAGAAGCACAACTCACAGATAAGTACATAACTGAAAACAAATATACTGTTTCTGTTTGAAACTGGGGATGTTTGCCAAAATCCCTAGCATATTCCTTGTGCTCAGGTGGTCTGTAGTATTATGCCATAACAAACTATATCATTTCTTTTCTACTCCTCACACAGAATTCCCTTCATTCTGATTCTTCCCTCAGGTTCTTGGATTTACTCAGGTGAATATGTACATATACAAAGCCACTCTTCACTACTTTTATTTATTATTTTTCTTTGGAATGTTATACCCTTCCAGAGTCAAATCCCAGTCATGAATCTCTTCCCAGTAAGTTTTAGTTCTATCTGCTAAGTGGAATTGACATTCTTACTTTAGAATCTCTGGTTTAGCTTTTTTTTGTTTGTTTGTTTTTTGTTTGTTTTTTTACTTGTACTTGGTGCCTTGGTATAGAAAAAACTGAGATGATAGGTTTTTTAGAATATTTTTCCCAATTACAGATAAAAAATTTTAACATTCATTTTTTAAAATTTTGAATTCTAAATTATCTTTCTCTTTCTCTGCCCTTATCCCTCATTGTGAAGGCAAGCAATCTGACATAGTTTATACATATGCAGTCATCCATAAGATTTCCATATTAGTCATCTTTTGAAAGAAAACATAGACCAAAAAAAAAACCCGAGAAAAATAAAGTTTTTTTTTTCTTTTTAAAGTACGCTTTGATCTTCATTGAGACTTCATCAGTTCTTTCTCTAGAGGTGGATAACACTTCATCATGAGTCCTTTGGGATTTTCTTACATGGTTATGTTGCTTAGAATAGCTAGGTCATCCATCGTTGATCATTCTTACAATATTGCTGTTACTGTGTGTAATGTTCTCCTGGTTCTGCTCACTTCACTCTCTATCAGTTCATGTAAGTCTTTCCAGGTTTTTTGAAAGCATCCTATTTATCATTTCTTATAGCACAATCATATTCCATCCCAAACCACAACTTGTTTAGCCATTCCCCAATGAGAGGCATCTCCTAAATTTTTAATTCATTGCCACCTCAAAAAGAGATGCTATAAATATTTTTGTACACATAGATCCTTTTCCTTTTTAAAAAATCTCTTTGGTCTACAGGCCTAGTAGTACTATTCCTGAATCAAAAGGTATGCACGGTTTTGTAGACTTTTGTGCATAGTTCCAAACTCCTCTCCAGATTCGTTGAATCAGTTTGCAACTCCAATAACAGTGCATTTAGTGTCCCAATTTTCCTACATCCTCTACAACATTTATCATTTTACCTTTCTGTCATATTAGTCAATTCGATAGGTGTGAGGTGGTACCTCAGAGTTGTTTTAATTTGCATTTCTTTAATTAATAGTGATTTAGAGCATTTTTTCCTGTGACTATAGTATACTTTGATTTCTTCTTCTGAAAACTTGCTATTTATGCCCTTTGATCATTTGTCAATTGGAGAATGATTTTTATTTTTATAAATTTGACTCAGTTCTCTATACATTTGAGAAATGAGGCCTTTATAAGAGAAACTTTCTATTATTTTTTTCTCCCTGTTTTCTGCTTTCCTTATAATTTTGGCTGCATTGGTTTTATTTGCACAAAAACTTTTAAAAATTTCTTACAATAAAAAGTTCCCATTTTACATCCTGAGATGCTCTTCATCTCTTGTTTGGTCATAATTGTTTTCCCTTATCCATAGATCTGACACGTAAACTATTCCATGCTCCCATAATTTGTTGACAGTATCACCCTTTGTCTAAATCATGCACCCATCTTGACCTTATTTTGGCATATGGTGTGAGATGTTGGGCTATACCCACTCTCTGCCAAATTGCTTTCCAGCCTTTCCAGCAGTCCCTGTCAAATAGTGAGTTCCTGTCCTCAAAACCTGGATCTTTGGGTTTATCAAACACTAGATTACTGCAGTCATTTTCTACTGTGTATCATATATCTAATCTCTTCCACTGATCCAATGCTCTACTTCTCAGCTTGTACCAGACTGTTTTGATGATTACCACTTTCTAATAGTGTTTGAAATCTGGTATAGTAAGCCACCTTCCTTCACATTTTTTTTATTGATTCCCTTGATATTTTTGACCATTTGTTTTTTCCAGATGAATTTTGTTGTTTCTTTCTAGCTCCATAAAATAATTTTTGGTAGTTTGATTGCCATGAAACTGAATAAGTAAATGAATTTAGGTAGAATTGTCATTTTTATTATATTGGCTTAGCCTACCCATGAGCAATTAATACTTTTCCAATTGTTTAGATCTGAATTTATTTGTGAAAAGGTGTTCTATAATTGTGTTCATAAAGTTCTTAGCTTTGTCTTAACAGGTAGACTCCCAAGTATATTTTATTGTCTATGGTTATTTTAAAGGGAACTTCTTTTTCTTTAATATCTTTTTTCAGTACTTTGTTGGTAATACATACAAATTCTGATGATTTATGTGGGTTTATTTCATATCCTGCAACTTTGCTAAAAAGTTGTTTTTATTTCAACCAGTTTTTTAGTTGATTCTCTAGGATTTTCCAAGTGGAATTTTTTCTTTTTATAGCTTTTTCTCTTCTTAAATATTGCTTCTTCCAATCTCATATTCTTCTTTCTATGTAGTGCCTGCTCTTCCCTGTGGTACTAAGCTTTGCAGGTATATGTGATGAGTTTTCCCTCTCCCTTTCCTTTCTTAGTTTAAAACAGGAGTTCTTATTCTTTTTGTGTGTTTGGTAGTCTGGTGATTTTGATATTCTGGTGAAATCTGTGGATCTCTTCTCAGAATGTTGTTTTTAAATATGTAAAATAAAATACATAGGATTACAAAGAAAACTAATTATATTAGAAAACAGTTATCAAAGGATTTTTTAATAATATATTCTAGATTAGGAGCAGCTAGGTGGTGCAGTGGATAGAGCTCTGGCCTTGAAGTCAGAAGGACCTGAGTTCAAATCTAGTCTCAGACTGTGTGACCCTGGGCAAGTCACCTAACCCCAATTGCCTCACCAATACACACACACACACACACACACAGACACAGACACAGACACACACACACACACACACACACACCTTCTAGATTAAAAACAGTGGTTTAAAACCATCTTGATTGGATTCACAAATCTTTAGGCAAATGTATTTTTACTGTTTCTCATTTAGTGTCCTCTATGAGCCCATCGTTGGTCAAAAATCCAAATCCTCTTCTCAGATACTATCTTCTTAAACAGATAGATGTTTATTTCCCAAATCAACATTTATTTCTTTTGAATATTCTACCTTTAATTGACAGTAAATTGAACTCCTCTCTATACTATTACAATAACCTTCTTAAGATTGAGTATCTCTGCCCTTTTTTTTGGCCTTTTCACCTGGTTTTCACATCTTAGGCTGTAATTCATTATGGATTTTAGCTTTCTGGTGTTTCCACTTTATCTCCATTATATTCTTCACATTCTTTTTGAATTCTTAATGCTAAACTCAGGCCCTTCAAAGGCCAAACTAAGATCTAGCCAAAGCATTTTTGACCTGAGTTGAAGGGTTCTGCATTTCTGTAGTCAGTAGTTGTGGAGATGTAAGCCTTAGTCAGTCATGCCTGTCATAGTTGAACCACTGGAAAATATTCCTGTGAGTCAGAATCAGAGATAGCACAAGTCTAATTAATAACAGGAAATATTGTTCTTCACCAACAACACTGTTTTTCTGGGGACTGGGTTCGTACTACTATACCAAATGTTGGTATTCATTCTTTTCTTAAGATGAAGTAACCAACCCAATTGTTCTTATGTCTAGTCTTGGGGAGATAACATTTAATACTAGGTTTACCTTTCTGTTATAAACTGCAAAGCAATAATATAATATTTCAACATTTCATTGATAGATTTAAATATCTGTAACATAAAATGCCTTTAGAGTTCAAAAATCATCCTTTTAAACGTATGAGCCGAACTATCATTATTTAGAGGAAAATTCACACAAGGAATAATAAGAGACACATCTTTGTGAGAGGGATATTGTCTTTTCAGCCAAAAATCTTAATTGAGATGGAGAATTTTTCAGATGCCCTGGATTGCAACTTTCTGACTTACATTTCAATAAAAAATATTTTAAACAGGAAAATGCTGTTTTGCTTATATTGTGACCTATTTGATGATAAATCATGGCCAACAAAAGGTAACCAATGAGTAAATTGGTGGATGCTGAATGATTTTTAATTTAGTGTCTTTTAATTGATTTGAAGAATTCTTTTGTTTTTAAAGTTATCTTTATTGTCTGGATCCATGTCTCATTCTTAAAAGGAAGAAATACATTTGCATCATTTAAATTTCATTTCCAATAATGTAACTTCCAATGAATTTGTTTCCATTGCTGTCTTAGACAATTGATAATTTATAACATGATTTTATAATGTCTTAAGCTCATGTATTATGGATCATTTTTCCTTTTTGTTACAACAATTAAGGGTGTGCCCTTTTCATTTGCTGCTGGGCATTAAACAATTTCTTAAAAAACAAAACAAAACCAACCCAACAAATTTGGTCTACACAAAGAAGAGACAAATTTTTCTAAAGGAATTTGTTATTTGACAGTACACATTTCCTCTTTTCTCAAATTTGCTGCTCTATTGGAAGCAAGAAAGGGATTGAAAATATGATAGTAGGTGAATCTTTACACTTTTTCAGGTTATCTACAAGATGGCAACACAATTGGTTGAAAAATGAAACACTGAGGCAACCAACTGTTTTATCCAGAAAACCAATTTGCTCAACTCGTCACTAAATTTGCTTTCTTGGGTTATGTATCTTTAACCGAAGTGATAGATTGATGCACACACAACAGTCTGTCTTTCAAACATTTTTTCTTAATGTCTTCTCTTTAAAATCAGTTCTATTGATTCGTACTTCTACTTTGGATATTTATTTATCATTTACATATGGTAAACATCTTGATTAGCTGCTAATAACACATTGGGACTAGAAAAGTCTCAGGAAGATAAATGTAGTTAACTGGTATGTAACTAAATATACTGATTCCAACTTAATAATAATAATAATAACATGAATTCATTTCAACTTAAATATATATGTTCATATATAGGTATATGAACACTGTACAAAGCATTAGTTTAGTAATAAAAAATTAAAAATAATTTCTGTCTAGGAGTTTATATGTTCTGTATGGTCAAATATAAAGTCACTTATACTAAAAGTTGATTCTATAATGTAACATAAGTGATTTCATATTGGATGATAGAGGAAAGAAAATACAATGCTAACCATCAATTGTGGAGTTCCCGAAGAAATTGTAGAATATGAATGTAATAGAATACAACTGTGTTTTAAAAAATGAGGAAGTAGATGATAGAGAAACCTGGGAAAGACATATGAACTGATTTAGAGTGAAATGAACAGAACCAGGGGAAAATTTATACTCTAAGAACAATATTGTATTACTCCCAGAGGACAGTTCAATAAATCAATAAACATTTTAAAGAGGCTACTATTTGTCTGACTCTGTGCTAAGAGTCAGGGAAATGATGAAAAAGAAGGTCTCTGCCCTCAAGGAGCTTACAATCTAATTGAGCTGACAACATGCAAACAAATATATACAAAGCAAGCTATCTACAGGATAATTAGGAAATAATGAAGGGATGGCATTGTACTTGAGAGGTTGGGGAAATCTTCCTGTAGAAGGTGGGATTTTTGTTGGGACTTAAAAGAATGCTACACATCTCTTTACAGAAAGGTGATGGATTTGACATGCAGAAATAGACACACATTTTTGAACATGGCCAATATGAAAATCTTATTTGCATGACTGTATTTGTTAGATGGGCTTTGTTTTTTTCTTTTTTCTCCTGGGGCAGAGGGGAGGTGAAAGGGGACAAATGCTTGATAATTGAAAAAATTAATTTAATTTTAAAAGATAGTAAATATGAAGTAATTTGAAGAGGAAGAGACTGCTAAAAAATGCTTGGAACTCAGGAAAGCTTCACAGAGGAAGTTTACTGAAGCTGATTCTTGAAGGAAGATAATGATTTAGAGGGGTGAAGTAGGAGAGACTGTGCTCCCTACATTTGGAAAATGATTTTTGCACATTTATGGAGGTAGTAGATTGGATGTTGAGTTTGGGGAGCAACTTTAGTCCAGCTTTCCTACAATGTGAAGCATATAAGGGAAAGGAATATGAAACAAATTTGGAAAGATGAATTGGAGCCAGACTGCAAGGGGTTTTACAGAGTCATGATTGGGGGCAGCTAGGTGGCACCATGGATAGAGCACCGGCCCTGAAGTTAGGAGGACCTGAGTTCAAATTCCAGCCTCAGACCAAAAACACTTGACACTTACTAGCTGTGTGACCCTGGGCAAGTCACTTAACCCCAATTGCCTAAAAATTAAAAAAAAAAAGTCATGATTGTATGTTTAATCCTAGTGGCCATATAGAGTCACTAAAGTGTGGGGTAGGTTAAATTTGGGAGGGACAAGATTGAATCTTTCTCTTATTTTGGAAGCTGAATGAAAGAGAGTACAGAGAGGGAAGAAAGGCAGGGAGATTAGTTAGTAGTTTTTTTTATAATAAACCAGGTGAAAGGTGATTAAAACTGAACTAGAATGATGGATCTGTGAGAAGGGAGAAGTGGAGGGGTATGAATGATGTTGAGAAGGTAGAATGAATAAGAAATGGCAACTGATTAGATATGGGCAGGGTGTAGCAAGGGAGAAGAAGAATGTAGAACAACTCCAAAGTTACATAATTAGGCAACTGGGAGTATGGTGGTGCCCTCAAAAAAAAATGAACCTTTGGTGGATGTCTTGGTTTAGATAAGAAAAGAGTATGTTCACTTTTAGACACATAGACTTTTAAGTTGAATAAAAAGCTTTAAGCTTATAAGTTACTTTCCCCATCATCCCCTGGTGAGGTAGATAGTACAAATCTTATTATCCCTATTTTTACAGAGGGGGAAAAGAATCTGATAAAGATGAAATTGCTTTCCTTAGATCATACAGTGAGGAAATACATGGCCAAGCTGGGATCTAAACTCAGGCTTCCAGTTTTCTTTCCAACTAAACTACATTGCTGTGAATTCACGTCATTTAATTCTTTCCCCAAAAACCTTCTCACTATCCTGTTGAGCTATTTTAGCCTTGCTTGATACCATTTTTAGACTATATGTTGGTGTAGGTATAACTGAGTTACAGAACTTTAGAAATAATGGGGATGAGAGAAAGTGGCATTTTTTTTGCTTGTTTTATTCTCTTTACCAGAACTGTGATTTCTACAGTATCAAGAGCTCCTATCTCCCTTCACTTTGGCAAGAATGTCAGATGTTAACTCATTATTTGATAAAAAAAAAAACCTTCTGGGAAAACTGGAAAACTGTATGGCAGAAACTGGGTATAGATCAACATTTCATACCTTACACCAAGATAAGGTTGAAATGGATATGTGGTTTATACCAACAGGGTAACACCATAAACAAGTCAGCTTTATGGATAAGGGAAGAATTTAGGACCAAAGAAGATATAGACAGCATTACAAAATGTAAAATAGATAATTTTGATTATTTAAAATTAAAAAGTTTTTGCATAAACAAAACTAATACAACCAAAATTATGAGGAAAGCAGGAAACTGGGAAATTTTTTTGCAACAAGTATCTCTGATAAAGACCTCATTTCTCAAATGTGTAGAGAACTGAGTCAAATTTATAAAAATAAAAGTCATTTACCAATTGATAAATGGTCAAAGGATATGAACAGACAATTTTCAAAGAAATTAAAGCTATCTATAGTCATATGAAAAAGTGCTCTAAATCATGATTGATCAGAGAAATGTAAATTAAAATAACTCTGATGTACCACCTCCCACCTATCAGAGTGGTTAATATAACAAAAAAAAAGGAAAATGTTGGGTGTTGGAGGGGATGTAGGAAAACTGAGACATTAATGCCCTATTGGTGGAGTTGTGCACTGATCACACCTTATGGAGAGCAATTTGGAACTATGGCCGAAGGGCTATAAAGCCATGCATACCCTTTGATCCAGCAATACTTTTGCTAGGTCTATATCCTAAAGACATCTCCACCCCTCCAAAGGAAAAGAACCTATTAGTATAAAAATATTCATAGCAGATCTTTTTTTGTGGTGACTAAGAATTAGAAATCAAAGAGATGCCCATCACTGGGGAATGGCAAAACAAGCTGTGGCATGTAACTGTAATGGAATATTATTGTGCTGTAAGAAATGACAAGTAGGATAATTTCAGAAAAACCTGGAAAGACTTGCATGTCTGATGCATAGTGAAGTGAACAGAATCAGGATAACATTATGTATTGTGAAGGCAATGTTGTTTAATGAAAAATTGTAAATGACTTACCTATTCCCAGTAATACAATGATCCAAGACAATCCAAAAGGACTAATGATGAAGCATACATACTATCTGCCTTCAAAGAAAGAATGAATATTGATTGAATACAGACTTAAGCATGCTATTTTTCATTTTCTTTCTTTTTTTCATTTGAGTCTTCTTATACAAAATGACTAATATGGAAAAGTTTTACATAATTGCACATGTATAACCTATATCTGATTGCTTACCATCTGGGGGGGGAGGGAGGAAGGGATAGAATTTGGAACTCAAAACTTTAAATAAAATTGTTTAAAAAATTAAAAAAGAGAAAATGTCTGATGTTTGCTGAATGAGATACTTTCTCAGATCTTTTGGTCGGTCTCCTTATTATGGGGATTAATTTACACTGGTTAACTTCTAGATGAAATTATTGTACTTAATATCCATGTCATTTCTGTTGTCCATTTCCCATCTTTAAAAAAATCACCAATCTTTTTAATAGTTCAGATTTAAATTGATTTTCATTATACAGGACATTTTCCTTCAATCTTCTTTCTTCTTCTTCTTTTTTAATATGAATTCTTTTCTTAGGTCTGCTGAGTCAATGGTCTCCCTATGTTCAAACACCTGATACATTAATGACAAGGGTTTTTTTGGGTCCTGTTTGGCAAAATTTAGTTGTTTTTTAGTGCTTATCTTGTCCAGATCTTATCATTAATTTTTTTAAATAAAATATTCATGATATAGAGACATTAGGCTTTTGTATAAACTGTATCTCTGGCTGATAGCATTGCTTTCTCCTGAACCAAACCTTCCCACATAATTCTTATTTTTCAACTTTTGCATCAATGTCACCAAATGTCAGAGGATATGTTGATTTGATTTGAATGGTTTTATCAAGTTCTTCATAGTTTTTTTTTTCGATTACTTGTTCTCAGTCACTGATGTTGGCATACATGCTGCCTATACTTTCATGATTGCTTTTTTTTGCATATATTTAGCATTAATTGTAATATATGGTCATCAAGTGTCCCATGAAATAATTTTTCTTTTACTTTCTTTGTATATGATAGAGTCCACTCTGCTAACTCCTTTCTCTGTCTATCCTAGAATTACCTGTGAGCCATTTTAACAGGTACAACTTTTTTTCTTCTATTTTCATTTATATCAAGAATGTCAAGATTGACATGATTCAGGCCCTACCTCAGTGAACAAGGATCACGCATTTAGTGTACATTCAGCTTAGTTCATTGACTGAATAAAAACTATGTGATTCCTAGCACCTTCAGCTCCCTTCCCCACCACTTTACCACGGTACCTGCTTAGAACAGAGGATAATTTAATTTTTTTTTGTTTTTAAATTGCTTTGGCCATAAAAATAAGACAAAACTAAAAAATGCAAGACCAAACTTATTTGTAAAATCTTACATGATAGATGATTATGGGGAGTAATATCTCATAAAGCAGAGAGAATCTGTGGAGTATAATAATTTAAAGAGAGCTTGGCAAAATATCTAACTAACTAAAGTCATCCCAATGTCATTCAAGGATGAAAATGGAAAGATTATGAGCAGAAGAAAGATAGAAAAGATTTGCAAAATCTCTTTCGGCAAACTGTTTCCTCTATCAAGAAAGGGACCACTGTACCTGGATGCTAACATCACACTCCCTGAGGTGCTTACAGAGGAGATATCAGTAGCACTAAAGGGAACAAAGATGGCAAAAGCAGCTTGATAAGACTAAGTATATAAAGACGAGATGCATGATGAGTGCCATATAATTGTGAGGCCATTCGAAGACTGATATACAAGGTATCTGAATTTGATAAAGATACCAAAGGAAGGAAAAAATCTTGGATGTAATAAAACTGAAAAAAGTTGACAGAAAGAGTATAAGTAATTACACTATGTTCATACTCCCATCTGTACAAAACATGTTTGAATGCCAACTATACCTGAATTAGTAGAGAGCAAGCAGGTTTTCATTAGCCGTATCCAATAATGGGACCACATCTTTTATTGATTCACAATTGGCTGAAATAGTAGAAAACATAAGATAGCATTGTGTTTATTTTTTTTTGACTGTGAAAAAAATGATTCAGTAGGAAAAATGTTTTCCTACAAGCTCTTTTGTAGCCAAGTGTGTCCTATCCACACATCAAGATCATTTTAGAATCCTTGGAAGCTGTAACAGAAATATCCCTATTAAGTGACTCTGATAATAACACGAAAGTAGGAAGAAAACAAAGAGATTTATGCATGCTACAGTGTTGAAGAAGATCCAGCAGTATCCAGTTTAATGAAGGCTTTGCTATGCATTGTGAGGTCCTTTAGATGCTCCTGTTTCAGGATGACCTGCTGATTTGGGAATAAATCTGGAATAAATCTGTATTCACTCAAAAGTTTATGGCCCATCCATCCACACAGAAAAGACCAAGTGGTTGAAGAATGTCTTTTGCATGACTTGCACTATGCATTTGGATGGACACCCTATAGAATTAAACCAATGGCATGTTCATCTGGAATAAATGATTCAGACAGACAGTGAGGTGAGCCCAGACTTTGAAAAGATAATGAAAGCAAATGTACATCATTTCAATATTACCATTTTATTGTAATTTTATGCTATAGCACAGTGAAAAGGGCAGCTTGGTGGTGCAGTAGGTAGAGTGCCAAGCCTAGAGTCAAGAAGACTTATCCTCCTGAGTACAAATATGACCTCAGACACTTACTAGTTGTTTGACTCTGGGCAAGTCACTTAACCCTGTTTGCCTCAATTTCCTCATCTAAAAAATGAGTTGGCAAAGGAAATGGCAAACCTCTCCAGCATCTTTGCCAAGAAAACTCCAAATGGAGTCACAAAGAGTCAGGCATGACTGAAAATGACTGAACAAGAACAATAATAGCACGATGAAACATGGAGCACCAGTGCCTCCAAAAACTAAAAAGAAGTATCACATTTGGGCAATGGAATGTTGTATGGTGGGTGGGAGCAGTGTGCAACATATAACCAACCAGAAATTCCAAAGAACAATAGGAATAATAGAACTCATTATAGATCTCTTTGGAGGAGATGGAAGACGGGTCAGGTGACAAGGGCAGCCAATGACAGATAGAAAGTCAGAGTACTTTGTTGTTGGTGTTGTGATAACAGGGAAAAGTGAGGAAGACTTCCAGTATGTTGGGTTACCCATTTCTGCCTCTCTGTGGTGAACTTTTGGAAAATTATGATCAAGTCTCAGAAGATAGGAACAGGTGGATGAGTCCAATCTCCCTCCAATTGGAGGGAACTCAAGAATCAATAAGATCATAAACCCATTTGAATGTTTGAATATTTGAAAAGGAAATCCCAGTGATGGGGTTCCTCTGCCCAGACAGATCAGTGTATTCTATGAAGTTAATAGTCTTAGAGCATTACCTGAGGCACTAAAATATTAACTAACTATGCCAAACATAGCCACTATTTAGCTGAGGCAGGAAATGAATCCAGGCCTTTCTGAGTCCAAAGCCAGCTCTCTACCCACCAGGAACACTGCCTATACCTGAAGGAAATTATTTAAGTACTAAGAGTTGTACCTCTATTTTCCCACTTGTCCAGACAATTAATATTAGGACATGGATGCCATTTCTTGTTTCCCTTCCATTTTATAACTTCAAAAATGTTCCAATTAACCAGGTAGAGTCTTCTGGCAGTCCCTTAGCAGCTTAGGTACAACTGAGTTTTACATCTAGATAATAAAAATAATTTAAAAATATACCAAACGGCATATTTCCTTCTAGCAGCAATCCCCACTTGATCGATTATCTAGACCAGTCATTATCCCTACTTTAATGCAATCCCATCCCCACCCCATCATGCCATATCTGCCTTATCCCCATGAATTGGCATCCCAGGTCCATGTCTTTCTTCTCACCTTCGCTAAATTTGTCCTAAAAATAGACTATTGCATACATAGTGCTTGCTATCCCATGTACCAAAATTACTGGATACCAATCTGGTTATGGAAGTCATGCACGTGTGCATGCCTGTAGATCTGTCTACAAGTACATGCGCTTGCCCATAGCAGAACAATTTCTAGGATTTGGCGGCACAACAGAAAGAAACTAGAACTTCTTTGGGCCATGTGTCCTGTGTTGTAAAACAGGCTGTTTTGTGTTTTATTATAATGGAAATTGGATACTTTTAATTCTTAGGTGTGTAACTACTGTCCTGGACATCCTAACATTTTCAATATCCACAGGGTCTGTTCCTTGAGCTAATTTGAAAAGCACATTCAAACAGATGTCCAGTTTATCTGATCTTTTTTTGACTTATGAGACCTCATGCAGGGGACTAATCCCTACCCAAGCTCAAATGTGATATTAAATAGAAGGAAAAGGGGATTGCTGGTATGCTTCATTAAGGCCTCAGTTCTCTCCTTACCACAAAGCTTTCCCCCCAGTTTCTGTCGGTTTGTAAACAGGTTCCTCAGTTTGGCTAATGCAGGTAATTGAGGGGAATAGGTATGAAGGACACTTATTATAAATTATTTCATTAAAAATTAAAGCTAGATAAAATTGTATACATTTCATTAAATTACCTTTCTAGGCTTTGCAAATATTCCAAGGGAGGATAATCTCCCCATTTTAATTAGATCGTACATCTTTTTCAAAGGCTACTGTCCCAATACTTTAATATAAAATGACGACTCCCTTTTAAGGCTTTACACAGTAAAAATCGAGAAAGTGAAGAATTCTTGTTTTCTCTCAACCTTCTGTTAATAAGAAAGATTTAACTTTGGGTCAAGCTTGCACTCAGCATTTGAGCTCTATTTGAGATCTTTGAAATAGATGGATAGAAAATGACCCCCCTTTCTTATGTAGAGTGTACATATGCATATGTAGAAGGTTCCCAGAAAATGCCTGTTAATGAACATGGTAATAGCTCAAATCTGTGTAGTGCTTTAAGCCTTGCAAATTGCTTTACATATATTATCTCATTTGCTTCTCCCAACATCTCTGTGAGGTAGGTACTATTATTATCCCCATTTTATAGAAGAGGAAATGGAGGCTCATTGAGGTTGTGAATGACTTGTCCAGACACATAGCTTCTCAGTGTCTGAGACAAAATTTGAACCCAGATCTTCCTGACCCCAGATTAAGTTGTCTATCCACTAGACCAGATTTATGGACCTTTTACAGCAACTAGAAATTTCATAGAATTGCAGAAAAACATGATAGAGTTGGAAAGGCTCTCAGTGACCAGTCCTATAACTCAGAGATGTCAAACACACTCTCTCCACCAGGAACAGCACAGTCTAGACCAGATTTGGACAGACTGTGCCTGGGGAACATTAATGGACTCAAATATGGAACTCCAACTTGGCACTGATCTGCCCTGACTGGTGAGTGAATGAGTGAGTACAAACATACCTAATTCATTACAAGTCAGCCCCAGACTACACATCATACCCATCTACTTAGGATATCTTACCATCTATCCCGTAGCCATATAAAGGCACATGTCCACTTCTTCCTTCCTCCTTTTTCTGGGAATAATAATCAAGTCATTATTTTTGGAAAGGGTATGTCAGTCAACTTCCCTATGATCCCACTGACCACTTTCTTTTGTGACACCATTTTCTTATTTGTATTGTTTTCCTTATTAGGATATAAGTCCCTTGAAGGCAAGGAGTATCTCATTTTTGTATTTGTCTTCCCAGCACCCACCCCAGTACCTGGCAGTAGATGCTTAATAATCAGTAAGTACTCATTATAATTATATTTTAATATATTATATCTTTTACATTTAATTTATATTTAATTAAATATAAATATTTAATATTTAATATACTTTAATGTATTATATAATATATAATGCTATTCTGTATGTCTGGAAAGTTCTTCTTATACCATTGGGCATGCTCAATCCTTATATATCCCCTAAAGCCCAACTGAAATGCTACCTCCTACATTATGTCTTGCTGGATTCATCTTGTCAGTAGTGATCCATCTCCTGAGACCTTAGGTAGAATTCTGTTCCATAACTCTGTAAGATACTCATTGGGTATTATTGTAAATTAGTGTTATATTGAAAGTTGTGTTCACCCAGTTACCCATTGTTCCCAGCCCAGTTTATCAACCAGTGTTGGGGGAGGATCTAGTGGGGAAGCAGATACCAAGTCTGCAGCTTCTTTGTATCATCTGCTCTTTGTTATGTACCCCTCCCTGCAAATTGTCACATTCTGGCTACCTTGGGGAGAAACTAACATTCAAGGGCCCAACCTTTTTTGCTGAGGTGGGCCTATCTCAGTTGTCTTAAAGCTATCTATAAAAGTTGTCCCCACCTGAAACCATTGCTGATTTTCAATGATCAGCCTGTCAATGTATTGCTACCTTGATGTACTTGTGATAAAATCCTTTTAATTCTCTTTGTCCTGAGAAAGGGTGAAAACCCAAATGAAGAATTTTCCTTTCAATAGTTATCTGTGTTTGTTTCTTTTCTCCTTACTAGACTATATGCTCCATGAGGTCAGGGACTATATATGTTGAGTTTTTTTTTTTGTATTGTAAATGATCTTAGGCCTGGACAAGACAGAACAAAAATAACTAATAGGAAGTTGAAATCTAAAGGAAGGAATGATCATACAGGAATGGCTAGCTGCCTTTGATGAATAAACATCACCAGATTTAGAAAAATTATATTCTCAGGTTCTGAGAAGTCTGGCCAATGTAATCATTGGCCACCCACTGATCTCTGAAAGACTATGAAAAATGGAGAAGTCCTAAAGGGAGGAAGGACAAATGATCCAATTTTCAAATAAAAGGTAAGAGATTGGAGTCTCTTGTCTACAGGTCCATGGGCTTGACTTTACTCCTGTCAAAATTCTAGACCATTATTATGCAAGGGAGAGTTATTGATAGGAAGGAAATAATAATGATGAGGATGGGATCTAGAACCCAAAAAGGAAAAACCCTGAACTTTCCCAGGTGGTCAAATCTCTGGTGTTTGCCTGAGGCTATAGTCCCATCAATTGGCCTTTCATTGTGGCAATACCCAATCTCCCAATTAATTCTGTTACCCTTAACCTAGCCTAGTCCTCCATTGTCTTACCTCCCTATGGCCTCAGGCCACTTCCCACCCTTAATCCTATCTAGACTCCATTCTCCCTTGACCAGATGATCCAGGTCCCTGGAGTTCTATTACCTATAGACTATTTGGCCACTCCTAGATCCCTTCCATAGTCTTTCTGTATATAAGGTCCATCTTGTCTCCATTATGTTGCTCCCATTCTTATAATCTAGCCACTGCTCAGATTTTTGCAATCTAGCCAATAGCTCACAGATGCTCAGACTTCTTAAGAGTTTGCCCAATATGGCAGATCTTTAATAAACCTTGTCTTTCACTGAAAGAAGGCTTGGGTCAAATTCTTTTGGGCAGGACACACATGTTGTGTTTTTGGGGTCCCAGCACCCCCAAACACCTAAACTTCAACAATAATTCTCAAAAGTCAGTTGTTACTGATCTTTTGTTCTTGAAGAGGACCAATAACATCATGCAGGAGAGTGATGTCTTGACTTGAATGTGAATTGGGCTTTTTTCAGAGCTAGTTCTGGAAAAAAGATCACCTGGAAAAAAGCCAGTATGGCTTCACTGGGAACAGGTCATACCAGACTAACCTTATTTTAATTTTTAAAATTGAGTTTCTAAACTAATCCATCATGGAAATGCTGTAGTTATAAATACCTAGACTTGAGCCAAATGTTTGACAAAGTCATTTATGTTATTCTCATGGACAAGGTGGGAAAATGTACATTAGGCAATAGTACAGTTAGAATGATCAGAACTGGTTGAAAAGTCCAGATCCAAATTGTATACATTCATTAATGGTTGTATGTCAATTTGGGAGGAGGTTTTTAATGGAGCACCCCAGGGATCTGTGTTTAATCCTTTTCTGTTTATAAGTTATATGTAATTCTGGAAGCAGGCCATTCCACTTTTTCTACTTGCATGACTCCTCAAAGGTACAGTATATACATATCTTTTGTTGGTATTTCCAGCACTTAGGATGCTGTCCGGTACGCAGTAAGTATTAAGCAAATATTCATTGGATGGGGCTAAACTTTGGATAATTCATATTATTAGGAGACATTTTCCCCTTAATTTGAGTCCAAATCGTCTCTGTAACTTCTACGCATTGTTCCTTGCTTTTTCTTCTATGGCCAAAAAAACTAAATCAAACTCTTCCAAAAGGCTGTTTACAATATGTGCCTTCAACTTTCGTTCTTTTCACTCTCTTCTTAACCCCTTACAAGTTGGCCCCTGACCTTATCACCATTGAAACTGATCTCACCAAAGTTACTAATAATCTCTTAGTTGCCAATCCAATGGTTTTTCCTCAATCCTCATTCTCTCTGAGGACCTGAGTTCAAATCTGGCCTCAGACACTTGATACTCACTAGGTGTGTGACCCTGGGCAAGTCACTTAGCCACGATTGCCTCATCAAAAAAAGCAAAAAAAAAAATAGAAAAATTAGATCAAAGAGAACATCAGGGCTAATCTTTCTTAGACAACTGGCTTATCTAAAGATCTATTCCAACTAACTAGATCCTCTAATCCACTTGAACCACTCCTTGTAGCATATTCAAATAGATCTATGATCTCATCAATGTGGATGTTACCTCCCATGATGGATATTGCAACCCATCCATATCTGTCTGCCCTGTCTTAATCTTGTCCATGGCTTCCCATAAGGTCACTATAGAGTGTCCATTTAATATGTTGGGGGGGAGCATTATTTGTGTTCTCTTGATATCATGACGATACCAGTGAAGCAGATGCTCATTATCTCTCACTCTCACCTCTTGATCAACCCATCTTCTTTTGTACCCATACATTTCTTTGATGCCATTCTTTTTGTAGTTTCTAATTTGGGGTATTGTATAACCTACCCATGCCCATTCTGTGCCTCGCCATTGTCTGTGGATGATATCAATTTTTCAAAAATTTATTTCTTTATTAGTTTTTAACATTCATTTTTATAAGATTTTGAGTTCTAAATTTATTCCCTCTCCTTCCCCTCCCCCCCTCCTCAAGACAGCATAGTATCTCATAAAGGCTCTACATGTACGATCATATTAAACATATTTTGTGGGTGACATTAATTTTGAATTTTTTGGAGACTGCCATGTTTCATGATTGGTACCCAAACCACCCCGTTAAGCAAAAGTATTCAAATGTTTGACCTTTGTTTTATGAAGAAGTTTAGGAAGCATTTTCTTAAATGAATCCTTGTACTCCAAGCTTATTATAAGCCTGGATGATTTTTACAAATACAGAAAGAGCAGAATTCTCTCTCCTTCCTTTTCCTCCTCCTAACCTAGTCTAGCCCCTTCCCTATAGGTGGTTCTTCCATGAGAAAAGAGATAGGATCCAACTAAGGTCATTCATGGAATATAAGAACTACCGTGACTTCCCACATACTTCCAGGCTGGAAGGTGAGGCGCACACAAATTTTATCTTCACTCCTCCATGGCTTGATGCAAACAGAATAAAGTCAATTTAAGAACACATTCCACATGCTTTATGTAAAATTTCACCTTCAAACAGAAACCAAAAGGCTAATTTTGTCTTGAGGTCAGCCAAAACTTCTACTAAATGGGAGCTATCCCAAGGAGGACTAGATTATCCTGAAAGGTAATGGACTTTCTGTCACAGAAAGTCTCCAATAAAGGTCACATGATCATGTCAGGTGTGTTGTGGGCAAGATTCTTTTGTGTAGGACTAGGGCTAGATGGGTACTAAGATCCCTTGCAATCATTGAATTCTGTAAAAACTCTCCTTGAATGCTGAGAAAACAATAATTTAATCATTTAGCATGCACCTCAAATTCTAAGTTGAGAACACTTTGTTAGGAAATTTTAAGGCCAGTCTGCATGTATATGAAGGCTTTGCCTTTTCCTATGAGAGAGAAAAGTCCATAGGCATTGTTTCATTGGAGAGGAATGAACATCTATAAGAGAATGGAGCATCATCAAGAGATATGAACCATTGAAAGGGCAGCGGAGGCAGGAGATTAAAGTCAGAAAAAAAGGAGTGGCACTTTCTCTGTCACTATAGATTACAGAAGTGCAATTTTTATCAATTCACAGCAGAATATTCCAACCTAACAGGATGGCTCAGCTCCATGTAGGATAACCCATTATACTGTGTTTGCCTTTATAGTCAGCCAAGCAGAAACTTGAATCACCATCATTGGGAGCATAAGTCTAAAGGAGAGTCAGGGTGAACTTTTTAAAAATTCCTGTAGCATCTCACTATTATGTCAGGGTTTTAAGCTGGATGCCAATTAAATCTCACATCGATATAAAATTGTCATAATGACCTATAAGATGATGAATCATATTGGTCTTATCTGTATCAAAGATCTTCCAGTTAATTACCTGACTTTTCATTCCCCAAGTTCCCCATTTCATACAGCTCTTGTTAAGTCCTCATTTCAATTGCAAGTCTTCAGGATACCCTGTGTTCCGCTGGCACACAGCTGGAATGCATAACTTTCCATCAAAAGCAGTTTGCTCAGCAGAATTTCTCATTTTTTTCTGAAATCTGACCAAAACAAATGTTTATTTTCTTAGACCTACAGTTAAACTTTTGGAAGTGCACTCATGGAAAACACCTTCTAAATGGACATACTGTGAGGCGGTGTGCTGGAAGGAACTTGCATGGTGACATTGCCTTTTTTGGAGCAGGTAAGGTCTGTGGAACCAGCTAAAATTTGAACTTGGCTTTTCTAGACAATGTGATTCAATTTGAGAAATATTTATTATTACTATGTTCTAGGAACTGGGAGTACAAAGAAAACAATTAAACTGCACCTGCCCACAAGGGGATTATACTCTACTTGGGCTATGTAAGTCATACACAAAGAAGTAAATATCAAATATATGCAAACTAAGAGAGTAATTTTAAGAGGGAGTGTGCTAATAACTGGGAAAATCAGGGATGACCATGTGTAGGAGATAATAACTGAACTGTGCTTTGAAGGAAACTCTATCCCATGAGGCAATGAAGGAATGCCTGCCAGATTTGAGGGACCATCTATGTAAAGACATAGAAGTGGAGGCTTGAATGTTGTGTATAGGAAACAGCCAGCAATAAAGAATGTATGGGAAGTAATATAGAACAGGAGTAAAATGGTAGGCGGGAGACATATTGTCAAAAGCTTTGAATGCCAGACTGAGGAATTTCTATTTTATACTAGAAGTACTGGGGAGCCGTTGAAAAAATTTGAATAGAGGATTGACATGGTCAGATCTGTGTTTTAGAAATATTAGTTTGGTGGTTGTATTGGAGGATACATTGGAAGCAATCCAGAGACGGGAGGCAAGGAGAACAATTAGGGGGGCAACCTGGTTGCAATGATGGAATAATTAATGAGAAGACCTTTGTTTACTAGATTATGGACAATTAAATGATTAATATTCCTCAAAATCCAAATATAGGTTGTATTTGACATTAGGAGTTACAAAAATAATTTTCTAAGAGATTCTTTGGGCCACCTGGCCATATTGCTTTTCCTGCAATCAGCCTGAAACCCGCTAGTTTCAATCCATATCTTTCTTTCCCCATAGAAGAGTTTCCTTTAAGAAATTAAATAGTGCAAAATCCTCAACTTCATTTTTTCAGTTCCCTAATTTTGATTCAGAACCACATCTTTGTTTAAGGGTTTATGTAGATAAACCTCAATTTTGTCAATCTCAATTTTGCTTAAGAAGTAGGATCAACTTCTAATTTCCAATGTTAAATCCCATGCTCTAGTTTCGACTGTAATATTCTCAAGATGCCTGCGCTGGGTTAGGTCCCCTGCTGGGCGAGACACTGACAGTAAACTAAATAACGGTAACTTCATTTGCTGATTAGCGCCCCTGGTGTGGCCTGAAATCATTTAAAACCCAATAAGTTCAGAGGCGTCAGGTGGCTGAACCAAGCAAGAGATAGATAACAAGGATGTGTGGAAGAGGCTAATATGAGCACCCAATAATTCTTGATTGTCTAAGGCAACTGTGCTCTCCTGGGATGGCCTCTGGTAAGACATTTGTTCAATGAAAATTAAGCGACAGATCCAGATTTTAATAATCTTTTGAAGGAGGTGTGAAGACCTCTCTTGGTAGCCAGCTCTAATGCTCCAGTGGTAGATGGAGCCCCTTTTGCAATGGATTAATAATCAGGGAATATATTCTAGGGCCTAAAGCTCTGGAGAGAAACCAGTGCTTCTAGTTTTCAGAAGCAATTTCATTCCCAGGTTTGTTATGGGGCCTGAGGCAAAAATCCTTCATGGTCTATAAACCAGTGATTTGTTTGATCGATTCAATTTGATTTAACAAACATATATTAAGTACCCACTATGTGTTAGGCCTGAGAGACACTGTGACATAGTAGAGAGAGAGCTTCGGAGCCAGGAAGCCTTGGTTTTAAGTCTTGCCTCAGACACATACATGCTGTAGGATCCTGAGCAAGTCATTGACCCTCCCAGAGTCCTAGATAATTCTCTTAAAACTGTAACTTGTAGAGCAAGTGAAACCTATATTTGTAGAAGGGGTTTCCTTGTTGGGAGTTCCTTGTAGTCTGTTTAAAGAAAAATATAGCCAAGGGACAGTTAGGTGGCACAGTGGATAGAGCTCTGGCTTCATAGGACCAGAGTTCAAATCTGGCCTCAGACTCTTGACACTTATTAGCTGTGTGATCCTGGGCAAGTCACTTAACCCTTGTTTCTTCACCAAAAAGCAATTAAAAAAAATATAGCAGGCACTGAACTTGGGACCCAGACAAAAGTGAAACAGTCCTTACCTTCAAGGAGCTTATGTTCTGTTGGGTGGATTTAATGATATAATAATAACTGCCATTCATATAGTGCTTTACAACTTACAAAATGCTTTATATGAAATATCTCACTTACAACGTTATAAGGTCGGTCTTACTGGTGTTATTATCTCCATTTATCAGATGAGGAAAGTGAGGCTTAGAGACGTCAAGTGACTGGTCCAAAGCCACACAGCTAGGAACTGTCAAAGTGCCTGGATCTTCCTTACTGAGAGCTCAACACTCTATCTTTGATATGCTGCTGCTCAGTAAATCCATGACGAATTGAGGCAGATGAGAACCCTGGCATCTAGGAGAATCAGAAAAAAAAATTCCCATAGGTGGCACTCCCCTGAGCTAAGCCTTGGAGGAACCCAGATATTCTGGGGTTGTAAGTGAGAAGAGCATGAAGGAATCATCTGTGCAAAGATTTGGATTTGGAGATGGGATACTGGTTTGGTGAATAGCAAGTAACACCAGTCTGGCTGGAACACAGAGTGTGGGAACTGAAGTAATGTGAGACAAAGCTGGAATGATAGGTCAAACTAAAGATTCTTGGGGGCTAGGGTGGGGGAGGAAGAGTGGAGCCAGCCTCATTTAGCACTGCCTTTCCTTGGTGATTATCCTTTGAGCTGAACCAAAGAGATTTCCTCTGAAGTCAAGTAAAGTGAACATGTATAAATCTTACTTGATGAGAAACATATTTACATACATTATAAACAAGAAAACTTTTAATGTAAAAAAAGTGAACTTTTAAGAAATATGTCGAATGTTTGAAAGAACT
Source organism: Vombatus ursinus (assembly GCF_900497805.2). Lineage (NCBI taxonomy): Eukaryota > Metazoa > Chordata > Mammalia > Diprotodontia > Vombatidae > Vombatus > Vombatus ursinus. The sequence continues at coordinate 17,518,533 of NW_020954551.1, read as the reverse complement.
AAATGTGAATGTTTTATCCTTTCCCCCCATATGGCTGTACAAATACCATAAATATCAATGTATGTTGCCTATAGAGCCATTGAGATTCACAAGTTTTCTAAATAAAAGGACAAATTGTAACTGATAAAGAACTAGTTTCCAAAATGAAATGCTAGCTTTGACACCTAAAGGAGAACATTTTTTCCTGATAAGATTGAGGTAGGCTAGATTTAGAACAGGAAGGGATCTCAATAATTCTCTAATCTAGTTTCCTCATTTTACAGTTGAGGAAACTGAGGCCTAATGGAATTACCAAGGTTGCATGGGTAGTAAGTAGCAGAAGTGGTATTTGAATTCAGTTCTTTGACTTCAAATCCAGTAGCGTCTCCATTTTGCAACATTGCTTTTTGTTCTTTTTCTTAGATGAGAATCACAGAATTTTAGAGCTGGAAGTCATTGTGCAGAAAGTCTAGTCCATTTCTCTCATTTTACAAATGAAGAAACTGAGGTCTCCAAAGGGAAAGTGACTTAGTGAATGGCAGTACTGAGAGATATTAGAACTTAGATCTGACTTGGAGTCTAATTGTCTTTTCACTAAACCATACTTCCTGCTTTGAAGTTTCTTTCTGATGGATACTTTTCTATCACATAGGATACTCTTCCCCGCTTTTTTCAGCTGAAGGTTCTGCACACGATTTAACTTTTTCTAGATGACTCATAGTCTTCTGTTATTAGCTGCCATTATCAGTCTGTCCCAACAGCCCAGTGCTTACTTGGATGTTTCCTGTATGGCTTTCCTCAGTGTCAGGGTGTGATCTATCACTTTCTCTATTCATCTATCTATGTATACAGTATGTCTCCAAACCTATTAAAACTTAAAACTTCACTGAGGCTTTTTCAGACATCCTGTATATAAACACATATATAGGATATATTTATAGAATTTACACACCATGAACACATGAAATGTCTTCAATAGATTGTGAAAAACTGCCAAGCATTTTAAAATAATTTCACTCATTTAAGTATGGAAGAAATATCTTCAGAAGTAATCATCAAATGCTTTTTTTTTTAATACAAACATATTGAGACTTTATCCTTCACATGAGAATATACTTGCAGTGAAGGCATGCCTGAGAAAAATGAGACAAAAATGAACCCATTGTATTAATGGAAAGATCGAACATGGGTAAAAGTTCCTATGGATAAATTGTTAATCAGCTTCGAATTGAATGAAGCTTCCAGTTTAAAAAAAAAGAATATTAATTCATAGTTACAAATATCAGGTAAATTTTCTGAACCAAGCATTGACATTCTAGCACCAGGAGACTTTCTATAGCTGTCATTCTTGATCAAGAGTCTAAGCAACTGCTGTAATTAGAACTAACCCTCATAATTACTTTTATATTAATAGCATTCTAAGGTAAACGTTCTTCTACCTGGGTTTTATCTCTCTGCTACAAATTGCACTGTTATATCATCCTATGTTTTTTGTATTATGAGTTATTATAGAATATGTTTGAACACCTAAGGCATCTGGATGGAGAATATAAGCCATCAAGGTGATGTAAGGTGAAGTGGATGACTCCCTTTTCATTTCTCTGTGTAAGCTACTTTCTTTTACTTGAACTGAAAATCACCTATACTGGCTCCATATAGTAGTCCTGGGATTCTTATAGATACATACATAGATGCATATACATACATATATATATATGTGTGTGTCTTAAAATAATACATATAAAGCTATTACTTAAATTAGCGAAAATTCATTCTCTCTTTAGTTTTTTGACTCAATGTCAATAGAAATAACAGGAATAGTTTATGCTAATTGCCAATTCAGTCTTCATATACTGAAGCTTCCAACAGTTCAAAGATACCAACTGTCAAATCATTACCAATTTCCCCTCAAGAACGGGACCAAAGTCATCACACTTTCATTTTAGGGAACAGATTTCCTTTCTTTACATGCCTTTTGGTTTAATATCAATTGTTGACCTTGAGGTGAAAGACTTTTTTGAAACTGTCTTATCCCCAGACCCACCCAGAATCCCTGTTTGATTCATCCTCACTCTTTATAGTGCTCTGATTTATGTGGGAATACCATTTTTATGGATATTAAGTTGCCTTTATCACACACTTCTTTAATTTGCACTATCATCTAGTGAGAATGGTATCATGGTACAGTTTCTTCTAAAATATACCAAACTGCTTTCCTGAAAAATAGTCATAAGACTTCATGAATTGGCAGGAAAGCTCTATCGAGTGCTATTAATGGGATGGGAGCTGACAAAAATGTCAGAGAAATAAGTTATTGTTTCAGTCCTCTTGAAACCTAAGAATATGTTCCCCAAGTCACCCTATTAATGGAGATATATTATCTCTCTGAGAATTTCCTGTCAAACTACTTTAAGTAAATAAAGGATAGGTGAAATATCCAAAACAAAACTAACACATGGAGTGGAGGACTCCACTTGAAAGAAGAAATCCAGCTGTTTACTGTGCTAATTTGAAATGAAATGAAAATGTATGTTTTTTATCTTTGTGGAATAGGATTTTCATACAGGTTAAAAAAAAATCCCCTGGAAGGATTTTTGAAAGAGAGTTTGAATAGTTTGCCTTTTGGATGACAAGGGTTCCCCCCACCAAAAAAAGAAAAAAAGATAAATGGGATCTTTAGTTGCATTATTAAAGGCATGGTGACCATCTCTCTGTTCTCTGGCCTGGTCAGACCTGAACTATTGTGTTCAGTTATGAATACTGTGTTTTAAAAATGATAATGATGAACTAGAGAGCATAAAACAGAAGAGGGTGAGAATGATGAAGGAGAATATGCAGACCCAGTCCACCCTCTTTCTCCTCTCGATGCTGGGTCTGACTCATTGTCTACCCACGGTGTCTCTTAGAAATATATGTACTGATTTATTAGCTCAATTGGCTGTTCATCCAACCTGCTTTGGACAGTCAGCTTTGGGTAGTTAGTCATGGATCTCATTGAGGAGGCCCTGTAATGTTCCGGGGATTGAAATTTTCAACACAATATCGTCTTCAAACAGCAGCCTCTAGAGGGCCTGCCCATCCACAGGGAATCCCTATTCCATTGTTCTCTTGAGCAGAACATTCTCTATGCCATTGAAAAAACTTTTTTTTCCTAAGTATTCCTCTCTCTGTTTTGTGTCTTGCTTGGAATAAGTAATCATAGGGCCATTGAACAGATCTATTTTTGGAGTTAACTTTTATCAAGGAATAATAACGATCATAATAACAGCTCACATTTACATAGGGCTTTAAGGTTTGTAAAGCGCTTTATATATGTTATATCATTTGATGTTCACATCTCAGAGAGTGCTATAATTATCCCTTTTTTATAGATGATAAAACTAAAGGAGTCTAAATAGATTTCCCATGGGTCATATAGCTGGTAAATGTATGAAGCAGTCTTTGAACTGAGATAGATCTTCCTGCCGAGTCTAAAACTATCAACTGTGCCACTCAGGGTATACCTTGTATAATATTAACAAAAGCATGAAAAACTCCTTGTTGGAGGATAGCCACTGAAGCAGCATTTTTCTCTTCTGTGTCAAACATGTTTTTGTAATTAACAAGTAATTAAGAGAGGGGAATACATACTCCCTGCTTCCTTCAGGAAGTTGTACGGTTGTAAAGATGTGGTCTGTTGTAGAAAATCATTTCTGAGAGAACCTGACAGTCTCTTCTCAAATTTTCATCAAGGATACTTTCAATTTGTATGTAGATCATTCTTATGAAAACTTCATAAAGATTAGAAAGAAGGCATACAGCTCAGTGGTTACTGATATTCTCTTGATCTCCTCTTGGGCGTAATAATGTCATTTCTATATTTTTTTCTCCTTCTTTTGGTATATTTTTTCCCTTGAGTGTCTTGTAAAAGATCATTCAGTGTTTACAGGTTTTCAATACTTCCAACCCAGATCTCTTTAGTGTGTATTTGGTCTGGTTTGTCTGCTCTTCCTAACTTCATCTTCTTACATGTTCCCTCAACCAAGAACACATTGGAAAATGAAGTGATGGGATCCATATCGGTGGTTCCTCTGTCACTGATAGTGGGAAAAAATGATGATACAGACATGTGGGCAAATATGTTCCCCTTCCTATGCATTTGTTGTCTTCCTACCAGCTTAACCTATGAGTGTTTGGGGGAAGGTAGAGTTCATTTGGATCTCCCGTCAAGTTTTCTATTGCCTTTTTTCCCTTCTGCTGCTTTTAAAAATATGTATTACTTATTTACCTTTAAGTCTTTTTTTAAAAAATTGAATTCAAAATTCTCTCTCTACCTCCAGTTTCTTCTTCATCTACTGAGAAGGCAAGCAATATGATATCAGTTACACATGTGAAAACATGAAAAACATATTTCCAAATTAGTGATATCATACAAATAAAGAGAAATAAAGTGAGAAAATTTTACCTCAATTTGCACTCAGTTCTCTTTCTGGAGATGAGTAACATTTTTCATCATGAGACCTTTGGACTTGTATCATTCTCTTGATCAGAGTAGCTAAGTCTTTTACGGTTGGTCATCACTACAGTATTGCTGTTACTGTGTACAATGATCTTCTGGTTCTACTTCATTTTGTATCAGTTCATGTAGTTCTTCCCAGAGTTTTCTGAAACCATCCTGTTCATCATTTCTTTATAGTACAATAGTATCCCATCACAATCATATACCACAACTTGTTCAGCCATTCCCCAATTGATGGGCATCCCTTTGATTTCCACTTCTTTGCCACCACAAAAAGAGCTGCTATAAATTTTTTTTTGGTACATATAGGTCCTTTTCCTTTTTCTTTGCTCTCTTTGGGATACAGACCTAGTAGTGGTTTTGCTGGTTCAAGGAATATGTATAGTTTGATAACCCTTTGGGTATAGTTCCAAATTATTCTCCAGGATGGTTGTATCAGTTCATAACTCCACCAATAATGTATTAGTGTCCCAATTTTTCATTAGTGTCTCTCTAGCATGTCACTTTCTTTTTCTGATATGTTAGGCAATCTGATAAGCGTGAGGTGGTACCTCAGAGTTGTTTGAATTTGCATTTATCTCATCAATAGTGATTTAGAGAATTTTTATACGACTATTGAGAACTTTGATTTCTTCTTCTGAAAACTGACTGTTCGTATCCCATGATAATTTGTCAGGTAAGGAATGGCTCTTAATTTTGTAAATTTGACTCAATTCTTTATACATTTGAGAAATGAAATCTTTATCAAAGAAATTTGCTGTGAATTTTTCGATATTTCTTCATTGTCTATGATACCGTTTAGCAAAAAGTAGTTTCCCTGATGATCTCTTTTAATTAGTTCCATTTTTACTTTTGCTTTGTCTGAGATCATGACTGCTATCCTTGACCTTTTTACTTCAGCTGAAGCATAATAGATTCTGCTCCAGCCCCTTATTTTAACGCTGTGTGTATCTTTCTGTTTCAAGTGTGTCTCTTATAAACAACATATTGTTGGATTTTAGTTTCTAATCCATGTCTGCTATCTGCCTCCTCTTGGCCCTGGAACCTTGATCAGGTCCCCTGCTCTCCGAAGTTTCAAGTGCTAGTGTTCCTCTTGCTTTGGAACTACAGTCAGGGCCCACTGCTCCTTTGTGATCCACCTCAAATACTTCTCTCCTTCCCAGAACTGCAACCCAGAACCATATATGGGCAAGAGAGTTGTCAATTAGCACTGGTTTCACCCAGTGTCAGCAAATTGTCTCTTGTACTCTCTCTGATCAGCTGTTCAACCCCTTTACCAGATTTATCATAGTCTTCTGACAATGATAATTTGAAATACTTAATCAGTCAATAAGTATTTTAAGTGCTTAATTTGTGCCAGGCACAAACATAGTTCTTACAGCTCTTCCCAGGTTTTTCTGACACCATTCTTTTCATCATTTCTTATCATACAATAGTATTCCATCACAATCACATATTTGTGCCATCAGCAGATATAATATTTCTACCAAATTAAGCACTTAAAATACTTATTGACTGATTAAATATTTTTGAAATGATCATAATCAGATACTCTGATAAATGTCAAAATCTAGAAATCATTTGAGAATGGGTTCAGTCATTTAAATCCATTATCATTCGACACAATGGGAGCCCAGATTCACTGAATATAAGAATTTACAGTCTTGTGTTCACCATTTTTATTTCTGTCCAAAATACTACTAGGTCATTGTTTCATTCCACTGATTTTGCCACCTTTTGGTCAACTACTTGTGGTCCAGTGGGATCCAGTCTTGAAGATAAGTGGGCCATCTGCCATCTATCGTCTTGTCACTTTCTCATGATAAACCACCTCCCCTACCTATGACTGGCAGTGAAGTTTTGTTAGGGAATCACAATTCCATCACATGCTGTGCATCTGTGAGTTCTTGCTTCTTTGCTGTGGACCAACATTCTAATGCTTACGTAGCCTATCTTGAGTAATACAATGAAGTTGCATATTTTTTGTTGTGATTTCCAATGGGCACCTTATTTATCGTTTTGATTGTACCTAGAATAGCCTTGTATACACCTCATTTAAAGTTTGACATTGGAATTTAACCACACAGGATGGTGCAAAACTGTTACCTCTAGTTCCCCCTTTAGGGTGGAGCATACAATCCCATCTTTCAGAGATAAATATTCTCTTTGCAATGCTATGTGGTTGCAGATCTTATAATCCCACAATTTCAAAGGAATTGCCATTATGAGTGATCCAAAGGGCAGTGGAGATACATGATGGCCTGTCATTGGGCTGCAGCATATTTCAAATTATTACTCAAACTTAAGAAGGCATAGAAGGGATATTGGTAATGAAAGAAATGATTAGAAAAGGAAGTAGTTTGGTCAAATGGTGAGGTTGAGGAAAAACAGAATAACAGTGTAAGTAATGCCCCAGTACCCATGAAATGTTTTCTGAAAAAACCTCTAGAAGTCTCCAACATGCTGTGTGTGTCATCTGCAAAGTCCATAAACAAGGCTGACACAGAAGGAGCCTGGCAAATGAATTGGGATCTGCACCAGTGGAGAGAAACTGAATCTGCAGAGGGCCACAGGGCCAGGACCTCTGATTTCATTGGTCTAGGGAATTCCCAGCTGAGCAAACTCCCACTGTTGCTGTTGCTTCTGTTACCATGACTACTCAATGACTACTGGTACTAGCCAGCATTTATACAGAACTTTAAGGTTTGCAGAGTGCTTTAAAAACATGGATTTCATTTGCTCCTCACAACAACCCTAGGATAGAGGTGCTATTAGCACCCACGCTTTAGTGGCAGAGAGAGGTTAAATGGTTTACCTGAAGTCACACAGCTAGCAAGTATAAGAGGCAAGATTCCTGACCCTAAGTCCAGCATTCTATCCATCATACCACCCTACTTTTGGCACCTTCTTTCCAACTTCATGTCTCAGTTGTTTACAGCATTGAAAAATTATATGAATTGCCCAGGATTATATAGTCTATTTTATCAAGGGTAGAGCTTGAACCCATGTTTTCATGGTTTTGAAGCCAGCTCACTATTGGTTGCACTTTGCTCCTCTGGAGGGAATATTCCCATTGATGACATCACAGAGTTGTTGAAATATTCAATCATCAGCATATCTGTCATCCTTCATCTGGCTCTATCCCCATTTCAAGCATTTGAATTCTTTCCTCTCCTGTCTGCGTCTCTGACTTTCTAGACTTCTTACTCAATTACCTTCTCTTGCTGAAACTTCCCTGGGTTCCTGGGGCATTCTGACCCTAAAACATGCTATTGCCTTGTCAATCTCCTTTTCCCATTGGGGAGTTCCTTTCAAGGCCTTCATGTCACGGACAGGGCCAGCCTGGACATCAATTCCTCAATTTTCAATTTCTGGTATATTCTATTGCCCAAGGAACCCCAGGCTTGGCCCCCTTATTGGAGATGGTGGTGGTGGTGCTGGCAGTAGCAGGTGGTGATTCTGGGAGGCTGCTGAGGATGGGAGATAGAGAAAGAGATGGCACTCCAAGTGGCATCTTCCCCTCCCATGCTTCATTCTACTTTCATCTTGCTACTGACTCTCTGGACTTTGCCACCATGCTCCCATGTACAGCCCTCTCCCTCTTCAGCTCCCTTTCATAAGCTGTTTTCCCCAATTAGAATGTAATGCCTTTGAAGGCAGGGACTCGCTCTTTTTGCTTGTATTTGTAATCCAATGTTTAGCACAATGCCTGGCAAATGGTAAGTGTTTAATAAATGTTACTTGTCCTGTTGTATTGGAATGTGTCAATTACATGCGTCCTTCAATGTACATTGCATAGAACTGTCACATAATGACAACCTCTTACTCTCAATTAAATGGAGGGAAGAGTTAAAAATATTACTAAAGAAATTATCCTGCTTTGGCATGAGTTTGTCTAACTCTTTTTTTGTTTGTTTGTTTGTTACATTTATATGAAGTAAAGAATCGCTAAAATATGCGTAATTGTTTCCCAACATTGAGTTACTAAGATTATAGAACCAAGGACATAGGTGGAAAATTGGGGTTAAAAATAAACATCTTCACCTTTCAAAATATTTGTCTGCTTTCAAGTCTCAGCTCAGGAGCTGCCTTCTCTACGAAACCTTGCCTGATCCAATTCACGGCTCATTCCCTCCTCAAATTACCATGAAGTTACTTAGGAGTTTAGAATCATAGATGTAACTGGAAGGAAAATTAGAGGGCATCTGATACAATACTCTCATTTTACAGACCATGGGACTGAGGCCTAAGAGATCCCTTGTCCGCAGTCACAAAGGTAGTAAGTGGTACAGCTGGGATTTAAACATAGGTGCTATCTGGGTACATGTGCTATGCTTTCCCCCCAAGTGCCTACCACAGTGTTTTCCACATAGTAAATGCTTAATACATATTTGCTGAATTGTGGTAAAACATCAGAAAAAATAAGCCCCACGTGACAGAACTTTTAATGCCTTTGCCCTGTCACTCCCCCCAGTTATCTTGGATAAGAAGCAACGGTAAGAGACCAAGCTGACCCAGCCCCAAAACCCTCTCCTAGTCAGGTGAGACCAGGCTTCAGTACTTATTTTTCATCTGCCACCCTGTGACTACCCCTATGTCTAACAATTTCCCAAATTTCCCCCCACTTACTCTTCTCCCCTATCTCTGTATTATTTACTAGCCAATCCTACCTGCTGTTTTTTTTTAATCCCTATATTCCTCAACTCTAAACTGCCCTAAAATATCCCATGCACCCTTGCCCACCCCTTCTGCTGTGCTCTCTGGAATTCATATTCCATAGTGAACACATTTCTCTTCACCCTAGAATTTCTCTCACATTCCTGTCATCTAGTAATTCTTAGTGTGTCCTGGATTCCCCTTGATGATACTACACCCCTGGCTGTGTTATCTACTACTATCTTTCCAGTCACCCCACACTGGTCTGGTTTACTTGTCACCACCACTCCTAGACTCCTTTTCTTCCTTTGTTGAGTGATATGGGTATCACTCAATAAATTCTCCTACTTTGGGGTCCACAATATCAATATTTTTTTTTTATAAAATCTAGATCATGGTGGCTGTATCCTAGCCTATCCATCCCATCAAGACATATAATACCTGGCCTATCATTTTCCTGTCGTCCCCATCCCTGTCCTTATACTTGTTGTTGTTCAGTTGTGTCTGACTCTTTGTGAGCCCATATGGGGTTTTCTTGGCAAAGATACTGGAGTGGTTTGCATTTTCCTTCTGCAGTGGATTAAGGCAAACAGGGGTTTAGTGACTTTCTTAGAATCACACAACTAGCAAGCATCTGAGGCCAGATTAATTCAGGTCTTCCTGACTCCAGGCCCAGTACTCTATCCGTTGAGTCACCTAGCTGCCCTGTCCTTATATTAGGTGACTACAAATCTATGTTGGTGCTCCCTCAAACTCTATACTGTCTGAATTTTTCATTTTCCCTAAATCATACTACTGACTCTCACTCTAGTATAACCACACAATTAAGGATATTCTCTATTTCTCCAAATTAAATCTCTGCTAATCCTAGATCTGACCATAAATTCACTTTCTCCCTATGTTTCATAATCCACCATCCATTCTTTACATTCATCAAGACTGCTGATCTCTCCGTTTCTTAGCACTTTCTCAATATCCCTGCTCTGACATTGTCTTACTTCTGTCTTGACTCAATGGTTGGCCAATTCAACTCTACACTATCTTCTATTCTTGATTTTGTAGCTCAATTATCCCATCCTTGCTCATCACTTGCAAAGTTTCGGTAATGGATCACTCCCATCATGTCTTCATCTACTCCTACACATGTGCTTCTGAATAGCTCTGGATGAAGTCTCACAACAATGCTGAATGAGTACATTATAATTTGTGTTATACCACTGAGCCCTCACTTCAGGAAGGCAATTCTTTTATTCTTTGCTAAATGGTTCTCCATCTTACTCAGCACAAAAGCTTTTCCAAACTTTCTCTCCTCAACTCAGTTCTTCTATAGATCTTTTTTCCCCTATCTGCCCTTCTGAACTGAGTACTTTGCCTCTTATTTTACTTCCTCTTGAGATCTGTGGTGGTTTTAGAGACCCCTCCCCCATATTTCCTTTTTGCTCACTTTATGACTACTCTGATTTTAATGGTGGATTTACCCTGGGGTTGGACCTCAAGTCCATCTCTTCTCATCTTGGACAATTTACTTTTTACTGATCTTGGTCCTTGACCCAAGTGACTTCTGGGGAAACAGGATTGGCCCCAAATGGATTCCAGTCCCCTTCTAAAGGTGTGATTTAGCTGAGTACATTGGCTTCTTGCCTCAGTTCCCTTGGATCTTTATTGTTCTGACTCAGCTCATCAGAGAGTTTCTGCTGCCTTATGGCTCCCTAGCCTAAAGGCTGTTCCAGGAAGCAGGAAATATGACTCCTTCTCCCTCCTCCCCCCATTACCTCTCACTTCATCTCACTACCTAGACAGATTTGATGTCTTCATCTTGTCAAAATAGGATGATGAGGGAAAGGGCAGAGCCAGAGTATGTAGGCAGAGACTGTAGCAGCAAAGAAATCTCCAAGTGTGTCCCAAAGTACAAGCCAGAAGTTAGATGGAAGCTTGTGGTAGATGAGTGCTGAGTTGAATGCCTTGGTCTTCACTTAATTTATAAGGCTGTTACTTTGTTGGGCTTTTTGCTTTCTGGAAACATTTACAATATCTGAAGCATAATTCCTCTTTTAGAGGAAGATTTTTGAGAATCAATGGGGACTAGAGTAAATGTCCAGTCTTCCATATTGTAGGTCACAGGCCTCTTAATTAAGTAGAAAATTGAGACCATTTGGTATGAATTCTCTATTTTTACCTCCTCTTTGCTTTAGAATCCTTTATGATATTCTACTCTCTACTCTCTCCCCCTGTCTCTGACAGTGAGGTGGGCTTTCTGGTCAAGACTATTCCCTCTACATGTGCCCTTGGTCCCATCCCCTCCTTTCCTCTCTAACAGATCACAACCTCAATCTTCCTAACTCTCTCTTCTTCAACCTTTCCATGTCTAATAGTCCCCTCACTACTAGCTTCCATGTCCAAGTCTCTCTTATCTTTAAAAAGATTTCAGCAGACTCTACCATTCCTTATCACCCTATATCTCTCCTTCCTCAGGATCATATTAGACAATATTTGTAAAAAAGTGTTTAGCACAGTGCCTAGAATAGAGTAGGTGCTATATATCGCTTCTCTTCCTTCCCTAGCCAAAATCCTAGAAAAAGCTTTCTACCCTCATTGCCTCTACTTGCTGCTTCCTCACTCTTCAATCCTTTGAAATTTGATTTTCAGCCTTATTGCTTGAGTGAGATGGCTCCCTCAAAATTCACTGATAACCTCTTAATTGCCAAATCTTTTTTCTGTACTCATCCTTCTGTACCTATCTTTTGCACCTGACCCAGTTGCCTGCTCTCTCCTCCTGTATACTGTTGCCTTTCTTGGCTTTTGTTACATTGCTGTTTTCTAGTTTTGCTCCTACTTGCTTACCTGATCCTTCTCAATCCCCTTTGGTGACTCAGCAACTAAATATAACCTTCCCTTTGCTGTTAAATCCCTTTACAACCTTGACCCAACTTAGCTTTTCAGCTTCATTGTACATTCTCTGTACTCCAAATCAAACTGACCAGCTTTCTTTTCCACACACAATACACCATTTACTCTTTGCCTATCCTTAATGATGGAAATGCACTCACTCTTGCTTCACTTCTAAAATAAGTCGTTACTTTCAAGATGTAGCTCAAGCATCACCTTCTAGAAGAATCCTTTCCTGATCACTTTCTTGCCACTGCCCTCTCTCTCTCCCATATATTCTCTACACAAGAGCCAATGAGGCATCAGAAAGGGCTGAGGAATGGTTGATATGGTATTTATTGTTCAAAAACTCCAGGAAAAAAATTGTGTGAGCAGAACAGAGGTCTATACACAACGTTTGTCGATTTGACCAAGTGCTTTGATACTGTCAGTCCCAGAGGCTTGTGGAAAATCATGGCAACATTTGGTCACCTGCAGAAGTTTATCAGTATTGTACACCAGTTTCATGATGGCATGCTTGCATGGGATCTGGATAATGGAATATGCTGTTGCACATTCCCAATCACCAATGGAGTGAAGCAGGATTCTGTGCTTGCTCCCATGCTTTGTAGCATGATGTCTTCCATGATGTTATCAGATGCCTTTAACAAGGATGAAAATGGCATCAAGGTTAGCTATGGCACCAACAGTAATATTATTTAACTTGAAAAGGTTGCAAGCCAAGACTAAAGTGGAGGGAGAAATGGTGCATGACTTTTTGTTCACAGATAATTGTGCACTGAATTCAACCTTTGAGGCTGAGATGCAACAACATATGGATCAATTTTCTGTTGCTTGTGCTAATTTTGGCCTGATAATTAATACTAAGAAAACAGAAGTGACTCTCCAACAGTGCCAGCAGCGCAGCATCCATAAGTGGAGTCGTTAGTTATAGCAAATGGAGAGATTTTGAATGCTGTGGATAAGTTCACTTACCTTGGCAATATGCTTTCCAGGGATGTACACATAGATGATGAGGTTGATACATGCATTTCCAGAGCCAGATCAACTTTTGAGAAGCTCTGAAAGAAAGTGTAGCAGAGAAAAGGTATTAGACTGCCTACCAAACTGAAGGTCTACAAAGATGTTGTTGTATGCCTGTGAAACCTGGATAATTTCCCAATGCCACATCAGGAAACCAAACCAATTCCATTTGAATTGTCTTGGGAAGATTCTGAAGATCATGTGGCAGGATAGGGTACTGGACACTGAAGTCCTCTCTTAGCTGCACTGTCAAGCATTCAAACTCTAGTTCAGATAGCACACTCTGATGGTCTGGCCACATTGTTCAAATATCAAATGTATGTTTGCCTAAAAGACTATTTAATGGAGGACTCCCACAAGGCAAGCACTCACACAGAGGTCAGGAGAAGTAATACAAGGACCCTCTCAAGGTATCTCTGAAGAACTTTAGTACTGTGAGCCACGGGAGACACTGGCACAGGACCACCCAGCATGGTGTGCCCACATCAAAGAAGACCCTGTGCTGGATGAGCAAAGCAGAATTGCAGTAACTGAAAAGAAGTGTGAGATGCACAAAATTTAGAGATATCTCCACCCCAAATGTTCAAATGGACTATTTGTATCTGACCTGTGGTAGAGCTTTCTGACTTGATGTTGGTCTGATTAGCCATCAGCCACAGTTGGACACACTGTACCTTGACCCCACCGTAGAGATGCCATTTGGGTCCTCTTTGAGAATGAAAGACAACAATGATTTATTCTTCTCCTATTTATTCTGTATATATTTATATATGTCCTTATTCCCCCCCCATTAAAAAGTCTTATGAGTCAAGACTTTTTTTTTCCTCTTCAACCTCAGTACCTAGCAAAGTACCTGGTACATAGTAGGCACTAGATAAATGCTTGTTGACTAACTGATTAAGTGGGGAACAATTTATTTACTTGTCCACAAACCATTAAAATGAATTTTATTGAGGCCTTTTGTCTTTACGTGACAGTCACTTCTGGATTTACTGCAATTTCCCCCATTCTCTCTCCTCATAAAATTTAACCCTTCCTTGTAGCAAAGACAGATAGTCAAGCAGAAAACACTTAATATAATGACTGTCTGACAACATAGGCAACATTCTCTCATTGTAATTCCCTGCCTCTGAGAGTGGGGATATATGTCACATTATCTGTTCTCTGGGATCATTGTAGGCATACGTCATTTTTTTTTACTCTGAGTAATCCTGCTCAGTCAACAATCTAATTAGAATAGCTACACAGTGAGAAACAATAGAGTAAGGCAGTGACAACCCTTATGCAGTGACTTTAAATTTCTAGGTCTGTTGGAAATAACCTCCCTACATCTTCACCCATCATTTCCTCTTTTGGTCTAGTGCCTCTCTTGACAGTGCTAACCCTTTCCTTCATGTCTTTGATCTCCCCTTTCTCTCTCTTTCCCTTTGTGGATCTCTGTCTCTCACTCTCTGTCTCTGTCTCTCTTTCTCTGCCTCTTTGTTTGTCTGTCTGTCTCTGCCTCTCCCAGCTCTCCTTTTCTCATCTTCAATCTCTCCCTAACTCCTGGATCCTTTCCCATCATCTTCAAACTTGCTTTGCCATCCCCCATCATTAAACATTGTTTTCTTGACCTGTCATCCCTCATCTTATATTACTCATCAATTTATCTGACAAACTCCTAAAATGTTTTGTCTGCACACTTTGCCTCTACTTCTTTATTAGCCACTCACTTCTCAACTCTTGGGCCCTGTTTGTGTCCAAACATAACTTGCTCTCTCAAAGGTTACCAGTGATGTCTTAACTGCCAAATCCAATGACCTTTTCTTAGTCTTTATCCTCCTTGACCTCTCTGCAGATTTTGAGACTATTTACCACTCTCTTCTTCCCTTGGGTTTCTGGGATAATACTCTCTTCAGTTTTTCTTCTTACCTTTGTAATTGCTTCTTCTCAGACTCCTTTGTTGTAGATTACCCAGGCTCTGTACCCTGAGGATGTATGTCCCCCATGGCTCTGCTGTGAGCTTTTGGCTCTCAATTTTTTCTCCCTTGGTCACCTCATGGAATCTTTTGGGTTTGATTATCATGTCTGCAGTTGACTAGTAAAGCTGTTAATGAGCTTCATTCTCTCTCCTGACTTAATTGCCAGCTGCTGGCTGGACATCTTCAACCAGGTGTGCTGGGGTTATCTCAAATTCAAAACCTTCAAAACTGAACCTGCCCTTTTTCCCCTAGTCCATGCCCAAATCTGTCCCTTCTCTATAATTTATTGCTGTTGATAGCATCATCATCCTCTGGGTTGGGGTGGATGAAAGATGAAATGACCTAGGGAAACAAAGCTTTGAGCATCTTCTGAGCACATTGATTTATTAAGCAATGTCTGGCAATTGTCCAAGAAACTGGGACCAGACCTTCTCAACTTAGGCCCAAATCTAGAATACAGGGGGAGACAGACTTTTATACATTAAAAACAAGTAATCAAATAAGGCCAATTAATTAAAAGGAAATAATATTCCTAAGGCATTGGTCTAAGTTACTCCTTTCTTAAAAATCTTCACTACAACCCTTAGGGGTTCATAATCTTTTGTGTGTTATGTACCCCTATGGCAATCTGCTAAAACTTGTGAGTATATGAGGTGCTCAGGGGGAACTAGGGTCTCTGATGGGAGGGCTTGCCAAGCCCTTTTCATAGATACTTATCTACCTCTGGTGTCCACCTGGCACTCAACTCAACTCCAAGAAGTTGTAGCATGCCCAGAGGCCACAGATGTTTTGGCAGTTGAGCTAAAACAAGTAACTGACAGGCCTCAAACTTGCTGGTGAATTATGGGGATGTCAACTCAAAAGTATGTGAAGACTTCTCCTGGCAGAATGGGTGAATGAGAACAATTTGTTCCAATGGCTATGAAGGTGGCTGAAACAGATGCTGTGTAGTGTTTAGAGCTTTGTCAGACATGGAAGATGCCAAGACCATCCACTGCATCCCAGGCCATCGCCAGTCATCTTGACTTTTGTCTTGCCACTGGACTTCAATGACTTGGAAGAGAGAGTGAGGCTAATGACTTTGTGCAACTCACTTAAATCCCATTCACCAGCAAGTTAAGCTATCAACCCATAATGTCATTTGTCCTCTTTGAAAATGAAGAAGAAACAATAACAAAACCTACAGATCCCTCTCAGAATAATTTTTTTTAATAATTAACAATTGAAGGAAATATTACCTTTAAAGGTTAGTGAAATTAAAGATGTCATTTTTTTCTTGATACAAGTTTACTGATGGTCTGAAATCTAGCTATGGATCTCTAAAAGGTATGTAGGCCCCAGGTTAAGAACCATGCTCTATGATAAAATATGTACTCCTTAGGCAAATGTTGAACCTTCTCCACAATCTGCCTATAACCTACCTTTCCAGCTTCACTTCGCAATGCTGCCTTTGTTGTATTCTGCATACAAGTGAGGTAAACCACTCCAGCATCTTTACCAAGAGAACCCCAAATGGGGTCACACGCGAAGAGTCACATAGGATCAAAAATGATTGAACGACAACAACCCACTAGTAAAACTAGACTACTAGCATTTCCCTAAACTTGCCATTCTATCTTTCCTATGCATAGAAGAGTCCAGTGACTCAAAGGAGCCCCTCCTCTAGTCTGCCTTTTTGCATTCTTACCTTCCATAACGAATTAGTTCAGGTGATACCTCCTATGCGTCTCCCTTAAGTTCTTAGTATTCCCTCCCTCCTCAAATTACCTAATATTTTTCTCATCATTATATATGCCATAAAACTCATTAATATCTACTGTAAGCTCTGTGAGAGCAGGAACTGTTTCAATCAATTGATCAGAATTTATTAAGCACCTACTATGTGTCAGGCACTATGCTAGTACTGGGGAATCTAAAGACAAATATCAAACAGTCTCACATTCCATTAGGGGAGATAATATGTATACAAATAAAGAACTCAAAATTCAAAATAAATATAATAATCATGAAAGGGAGGTATGATAACTGGGGACAGTTAGGTGGTACAGTGAATAAAACACTGGGCCTAGAGTCAGGATGACTCATCTTCCTGAGTTCAAATCTGGACCCAGGGTACCTCACTTAACCCTGTTTGCCTCAGTTTCCTCATCTGTAATATGAGCTGGAGAAGGAATCGCAAACCACTCCAGTATCTTGGACAAGAAAACTCCAAATAGGGTCACGAAGAGTCAGAGATGATTGAAAATGATTCAAGAACAATTCACCTATAGCTGGGGGATCACAAAAGACTTTACGTAGAAGGTGGCACTTGGGATGAACTTTGAAGGGAATGAGGGTCTCAGAGAGATGGAGGGAAGGTGGGGGAGCATTCCAGCGGAGGGGACATAAATGGAGGCACTGGAATGGCACATGGGATGTCCTGTGTTAGTGTAAGGAGGGGAGGGGTTGCCTTCTCTCCAAGCTTAGTTGATATAATCACAGATGATGAGATATTAATATATTAACAAGATAACAGGGATCTCTGGCTTAATGTGGGGGGGGCGAATATTTTGTAGCTACTGTTTTCACTCTGCCATCTTAGTAAAAGCCTTTGCTATGAGCTAATTGTGTCTACTGGCTGACTTTTAAACATAAGCGCACTGGTGGGATTATTATGGATTTCAGTTTTAGGAGTGGGCGCCCATAAGGTGCCACTTGAATACTGAAGCAGCAGCTGCTCTCTGGGGGCCCAACTTGTGAGTGTGAATGCAAGTTAGTGTAGCCCAGAGAGGGCGCTGTACTCCATGTTAGAAACAGCAAGAAGATGGGTTTGATTGAAATGAAGAATGTATAAAAGAGAGTAAGGAGGCAAAGGCAGATTGAAGCCTGGGCTTTAAATGCTAAAATGTGTTTTGTTTTTTATCCTAGGAAATTATTGGAGTTTATTGAATAGGAGAGTGATGTAGGCAGATCTTTACTTTGGGAAAAATCTCTTCGGCAGTTCTGTGGAAGGTGGATTGGAGATGGGAAAGACTTGAGGCAGGAGGACCAGTTAGGAAAACTGGTTAGATGTATTAGTTTCATTTTGTCTTTATATCCCAGCTATTGGCAAAGTGCGTTGCAAATAGTAGCTGTGTAATAAATGTTTGTTAAATGCAATTGAATTCCACATAGTCAATTAACATTTGTGAAGTGCCCACTATGTACCAGACACTGTGCTTATAACCACTTATTTAACATTTGTTGAATTTAAGAAACCTTAACTCTGTCAATTCTTCAAATTGTTAGCACAACAAATCAATTATTAGAGCTGAACAGGGGTTGGGATGCCATGCTGAATAGACCAAATATAGGTACTTCCCCATTTGGTGCACAAAACATCAGTGGGGGCTTCAGTTAGCACACTAGGTCCCAATTAGTGTGAATGATCAATTGTCCTGAAGTGTATTCAAATTCATACTATTTGAAGTTACAGTTATTATATAAAATGTGATACTTAGTTCCAGCCCAATGGAAACATGCAATGTGGATTTGAATAATGGGATTCATTGTTTGCATTAATCAAGTCGTAGCTCTAGCCCAAAGAGGTGAGGAGTAAGCAAACAGGCTCAAAGTGACCTCGTTACTCGACAACCCCAGAATGAATGAATAGGAGGTGAGAATAAGGAGGAACAAGGGAGAACATTTATTGCAGCAGGACACACGGCCACAGTTACTTGGGGTCTAAAGGTCCCTTCTATTCTGTGTGTATTTTTGTGATCAACTATTAATCTCCCATTTGATAGAAGGAAACCAGGTGGATGTGTCTCATGTGGGCTTCCCTCCTTTCCTATTATCTGTATATGTGTGTGCTGATGTGTTCCCTGGAGGGCATAGACACATAGGGAATCAGCAGATGATGTCCTTGATGCCTCAGTTTAAGCTATTGCTGTTTGCTTGATTTGTTCTCCTAAGATCATTTTCTTCCCCTCTGGGCTTGCTAGTGGCAAAAGTAGAAGATGCAGTATTGTCACAATTAAATTCTTTCAAGTAGAATTACATATAGAATTCTAAGATCACAGGATCAGAGCTCCAGACCTGGAAGTGGCCTCAGAAGCCATCTATCTAGGCAGTCCTACCTCATGTTCAAAAGGCAGAAACAGCTCCAGGGAAGTGAAGTGGCTTGCCAAGTTCCCATGACATAGTCAGTTTCAGAGAGTGGACATGAAATCAGGTCTTACGACTCCAAGTGTTCTTTGCCTGTATCATGTTTTGTCAATGTTTGAACGGGAAGAGTTGTTATGGTGTGCGTTTTAGAGATCATCTAGTCTAATCCTGTTTTATTGAAGAGCAAAATGAATACATGAGAGGTGAAGTGATCTGTCCTAGGAAACAATTAGAAGGACGGGCACTCACCTGGGTCTTCTGACTCCAGTCCTATGTAGATTTCCAGGACTCCTCTGTGTCTCCTCAGCTGGCCCTGGAACCCCAGCACCTTGCATAGTGCTTCGTATACAGAAAAATCAAGGAGACAATGACTGTCCAATAGAACAGTCTTGGAAGACTGTGGATAAATTGTTCCTCTGCCTTTCCTTTCTGATTAAGGAGGAATCCCACTTAAATTGCCAATCATTTCAGTTCTCTAAATCTTGCCCAACCATGGTCAAGGGCTCTAAAAGAGAACTCACCCATCTTGAATAGCTTGAAAGGAAAATGACTTTAAGAAGAACTTGAAAGTTATTTTCTAAGCCCAAGTCTGATAATAGACTGAAGTCAAGGAGTAAAAGCTGAGACAAATCTGAAGCTCAGAGGACAGGTACCTAGGAGGTCCAGTGAATAGAGAGCTGGGCTTGGAGGCAGAAAGACCTCAGTTTAAATCTGATTTTAGGCACTTATTGGTTGTGTGACCTGGGCAAGTCACTTAACCTCCATTTGCCTCAATTTTCTCACCTGTAAAATGGGGATAATAATAGTACTTTCCTTTTGTGAGGATCTAATGAGTAGACCCTATATAAGTGTTTATTCTCTTATTAAACTCAATTAGGCTAATAATCTAAGGGCTTTATTGGGAGTTAATGATTTGGGTTTGAATCACAAAGAGTTGAGGTTTCCCTTAGGGCCACAAGATAAAAGGGGTGATTCACCACAATATGGGGGAAAAATAAACTGCCTAGTAATTTATGACTTGTTATTCAGGCCTGATGCTTTTGTGACCCTTTGTGGGGTTTTCTTGGCAAAAACACTGGAATGGTTTCCTTCTCTAGTGGATTAAGATTAATAGAGATTAAATGACTTGCCTTGGGTCACACAGCTAGTGAGGGTCTGAGGCTGGATTTGAATTCAGGTTTCTCCCAGGCCCAGTGTGCTATCTACTGAACCTGCTATAAGTTGATAAAAAAAAATAAAATAAATTAAGAAAATTAAAAAATAAAAAAAATTAAAAAAGAGCTGGAGAATATATGCAGGAAGTGATCTAGCTATAGAGGACCAGAAGATTTCATCAGAAAAGAGAGAATAGCCTAGCACAGCAGGCTACCACTCAGTCACACGAAATGACCAGCATCTGCCATCACATGTCCTATGGGGAAGCAATATGCTATCACTTTGAAGGTGGAGGGGAGTTCCAACTAGATCAGAGTCCTAGCAGTGTGACATGTCCTGGCTCTATGTATGTGTCTTCTCTCACACAAGTTCTCAGGCCACCTGCATTTCCTCTCCAACATCTATGTTCTGTCTATACATGTTCCCAATGTGTGCTCTTTCTTTCACTAATTCTTTTTTTTGGTCATTTATATTGCTATGCTGTTTAATTAAATGTCTTTTGCTTTGAACTAGTAGTGTTCTGATTGTCCCGGTAAAAGAAACAACTGTGAAAGATTGTCAATTATGGATTTTGTTAAATTGTTCCCTAAAAGTAAAATTCAAGTCTGGGGCAGCTTCCAGGAGGCCTACATGTGAAAGGAGTGCCATGTTGCACCCTGTTTTTCTGAATTTACATCTAAACCAATCCCCTGGGAACAAAGTTAGTTTATATGAAGTTAACTAAGTTAAAAATTTAAATTGAATAAATATAAAAAGAAATGCTGCCTACAATTGCATCTACTTTACAAACATATCTCAGGGCACAGCCTTTATTAGTTCAGCCCAGGTGGGATAAACAAGATCCATCCTAGACAAATCTATGAAGCCTTCAAAGTTTGCCTTCAATGTGGCAACCCGTTACTTAGTTCTCTACCTATCTTCTTAATTAAGACACTATCATTTAAATTTCAAAGAAGCCTTAGCTTAGAGATTGGGTAGTTTGTATCATAGATGCAGAAATCTTGACAAGTAGGTAGGTAACCTATCCAAGATTCAAACCTAGGGTCTCTGGAACCAGATCCAATGCTCTTTCTTTTACACCTTGAATTGGCAGTAATTGCTCTCTGTTTCTGTGGTTCAGTCCTGCCTGACCCTGCTCTCACCATCCTTTCTATCAAAACAGTAAGGGAATTAGTATCAATCAGCTCCACTGGTCTGGGATAAAGAAGGCCTGGTTATATGGTGGCAGAACTAGAGTCTGTAACTCCCTCCCTCTTTGATTTGGATTAAGTCCCTTCGCTAGGGCCCTAAATTGTGTCCTTAAGGAGAATAAAAGGGACCCCAGATCATTTTAAAAGACATAGCATCCAGAGAAATAACTGATAAATATAAGTATGTATAGAATGTTTTTATATACATACATATATGAATTCATACATGTACATATGTATATATATTTGTGTCTAATGGTAGCCTTCTCTAGGGCAAGAGAGGGAGTGAAGAAAAGGGGAAAAAAAGAACGTTATGTGATAATTTTTATGTATTTAAAAGGAATAGCAAGTTGTACATAATAGATTTGCAGTTTCATGTTCATTTTCTCTATTAACTGTTATAGAAATGTTTGTTTTATTTCTTAAGTTCAGAATAAAATAAATAAAAATTTAAAAAGACATAACTAAATGCCTATTATGATGTGGCAGGCACTTTGCTAAGTGTTTTACAAGTAACATCACATTTGATCTTCTTGACAACTGTGTAAGGTATTAGTAGGCCCATTTTGTAGTTGAGAAAACTGAGGCAAACAGAAATTAAGTGACTTGCCCACTGTCACACAGTATAAGAAGCTAGATTTGAACTCATGTCTTCCTGACTCAGCACTCTATTCACTGAGCTACCCGGCTGCCTCAGCCAGTCTTGGAAAGTAGGTGTCATCATTGGCTCTCTTCTTCTTCATACCCACACAGTGATCAAGTCCTATCATTCTTCCCCTCCTAAAGTCATTCATATATGATTTCTTCTCTTCTCTTAAACTGCCACCACTCTGGTGTATATCTTCTCACCTCCTACCTGGGCTGTTCTGATAGCTTTCTTGTTGGTCTCCCTGATTCAAGTTTCTTCCCATTCCAATCCGTTAACAACTCAGCTGTCAAGCTGATGTTCCTAAAGTACAGGTCTGATCATACCACCACACCCCTCCCCCTTCAGTTTAAGGAGGGAGTCCAGGCCAAAGATATCTTCCTCCTCCTCCAGCTGCTCGCTGACTCATCTCCACAGGACCTCCTCACCATGTGCTCACACCCGGTACTTTCTTTCTGTCCCACTTCCCAGTTTTTCAGCTCCCTTTTATGTGTCTTCTCCCATTAGAATGTAAGCTCCTTGAGGTCACAGACTTTCTTTCTGGTTATTTTTTTATTCCCAGAACTTAGTGTAGTGCCTGGAACATACTAAACACTTAATAAATACTTGTTGACCGAAGTAATGAACGCAAATGTTTCCTTTTTTTGTGAAGATCAAATATAAAATATCTGTTTGCCTTTTATAACCTGACCTATTTCTGCCTTTCCAACATTTTTTCACCTTAGACGCCTACTGGAACCCTGCAATCCAGTGACCTTGGCCTCTTTGCTATTTCCTTCTCCAAATTCTGAGCCTTTTCACTGCCTGTCCCCAATGCTTGTAACCTTATCCCTCCTCCCAGGCTTCCTTGGCTTCCATCAAGTTTCATCTAAAGTCCTTCCTTCTGCAAGAAGCCTTTCTCAGTCCTCCTTAATCTGAATGTCTTCCCTCTGAAATTCCACCCAATTTATGTTACTGGTATGTATTCTTGTGCATGCAATCTTCTACATGAGACTATGAGCCCCTTGAGAGTAGGAGCTGTTTTTTGCCTTTCTTTGTATTCTCCCGCGTCGAGCATAGTGTGTGACACATAGTAGGAACTTCATAAATGCTGGTTGACCAACTGGATGACTGATTAGTAGCAGGTCTTCCTGACTCTAGGTCTAATCCTTTATCAATTGCACTGATATCTAATGGGAAATGAAAGAGATTAGGTGATTAAGGATGAGAGGAAGAGAGCTGGTGGGAATACAGTTAAAGTGAATTAAGTTAAAATTTCAAGAAATGAAGTTCTGCACTTACCGAGAAAGAGTGAAAATACCCAATTTGGATTAAAAAAATGAAGGAAATCAATGGAGGAAAAGATGACTCTAATTCCCATATTTTTAAAAGTTAATACACTAAATAATTCAATAAAATAAAAAAATGTAAACTATTAGGTAAGAAAACAAAGCCCTACAAACTGTTGCTTGCAAGAAACACACCTACAAATAAAGCCACATACAATAAAGGTGATAAGCTGGGGAAAAAATAATTAGCTATGCATCAGGTGAATCCCAAAACATAGCAATTGTAGTTATACTATCAGTCCAGGGTTGTGCTGAAGCCAGCTTGGATCAACTCATGAAAGGTAATTATTAAATTTTCTGTGTGAGCATCTACACTTGGAGATCAACAAATAATTCAAATCAGAACTTGAGTAATGATTTTGTTGATTGTCTAGACTTAAGAAAATTATGTAGAAAATGCTAATATTGCAGATTAAACTTAAAAATGTGCTGTGTACACAGTTTTGTTTTTTTCTTTTTGAAGAGTTGGCAGTTAAATATTTGTCAGCACACCACTGTATTATACAAAGCAAAAACATTTTCAACATAAAAGGAGTAAACACAGAAACTACATTATGTTAAAATGAACCATAGATGTCATATCAATATCAATATTAAACTTCATACTCCAGACACTTTAGCATGTAAATTCATAAAGTAAAAGTAACTGAATACAGAAAAGCATAAATAATAACACAATGATAGCAGGAGATTTCAATGTTCCTTTCTCAATTTTGGATAAGTCTAATAGAAAGATAAACAAAAGGTAAAATATAGAATTGAAGAAATTGCTAGAAAAACTAGAGCTAAAAACTCATGTTTTCTAAGTGGGACTGCTAAAGAACATAATATTTCTCATCACCACATGGACTTTTTACAAAAATCGACCAAAAAAAAAAAAAGGCAAACAGCAGAAATAATAGGTACTTCCTTTATAGGCCTTGACAATAAAAATAGTATCAGTTGAGGGAGCACAAACAAAAAACATAGACCTAAATGGAGACAACAGTGAAATCCTAAAAAAAAAAAAAAAATGAACATAGAACAAATCATGGAAACAATGCATTATTTTGTGAAATAGAATTATAATGATGGCTTGAGCTTCTAGGTCGTTGATCCTACTAACTGTGCCTAGACCTGAAAAAGGACAAATCAAACAGATCAAAATCCAAAGTCTGTTCCTTGGTGTCACCATGCTTAAAGAGAGAGGTGGAAGGTAGCTTTTACTCCATCAAGCTTAGTGCACAGTACCCATGTTATATATGAAGAAGATCTTCATGAGAACATGAGGAGGAGAGAGAGAGAGAGAGAGAGAGAGAGAGAGAGAGACTGTCCCAGTCTAGTAGTTCTGGTTACACAGGCAATGAAAAGAGGCTGGTCCCATCGACAAGGTAGGAAAGTACAGAATATCTTTTCCCAGAAGGAGGTCTCTATTGTCTTCCATGTGGGTACATCCTTCATAGGTGAATGGAAATGTGCAAAATCCCATGACATAGTAAAAATGAAAATACTACTAAAGCTAATTTACAGTTTAAAAGCTATACCAGTCAAATTATCAAAAGGATACTTTACAGAAAATTCATTTAGAAAAAACAAAAGACCTAGAATATCAAGAGAAATAATGAAAAGTGGCCAGGATGAAGGGGTACTAGCACTTCCAGATCTTAAACTATATTTATAAAGGAGAAATCATCGAAACCATCTGGTATTAGTTAAAAAATAGATAGATAAATGGAACAGTCTAGACAGAGAACAAGCAGAAACAATGGAACTCAATAACCCAGTATTTGACTAACTGGAAAATATAACTTTATTAGGAAAGAATTCCCTATTTGATAAAATCTGTTATGAAAACCCGCAAGCAGTCTGGTAGAAATTAGGCTTAGATGAACACCTTATTCCATATTTTACCATATATTCTAACTGGATATGTAACATTAATATGAAAGATCATAGTATTAGGAATTAGAAGGGAAGTTTATTATAAACTTTTCACAAATATGGGTAGGAGATGCATTCTTAATAAAACAAGATATAGAAACAATGATAGAATATAAAATTAAGAATTGTGATTATACAAAACTGAACCAAAAGCCATTCCTCAAGAAATAAGTGGGCAAAGGATATTGACACAAGCACAAAACCAAACAATTCTTCTAAAAACTATTAGTTATTTGAAAGAATGTACCAAATCACTGATGCAAGAGAAACACACATCAAAGCAACTTTGAGATTTCTATGTCATGTTCTGCAAATTGGCAAAGATGACAAAAGACAGGAACAATTGATCTTGGTGTAGTTGTGAGAATATATAGGCACACTAGTACATTGTTGGTAGAGTTGTGAATCTGTACAACTATTTTGGAAAGTGATTGGGAATTATGCAAATTAAATCACTAAAGTGACCATACCATGTCTTTGATTCAAAGATTCTATTACTAGGCTTATAATGCAGGGAGGTCATTGAAAAGAAGAAAGTCTCCATACACTAAAATATTTGTAACAGCACTTTTGATAACAGCAAAAAATTAGAAACAAAGTAGGTGCCTATTGGTTTGGGAATGGCTCTTTTGATGATGAATATAATGGAATATTACTATTCTGTGAGAAAGGATAAATGTGATGAATACAGAGAAGCATAGAAATATCTATATGGACTGAGGAAAAGAGAAGTAGATCCAATAAAATAATACTACGACAATGTAAATGAAAGGAATCTCCTTCCCCCCAAAATAATCAAAAGTGAATATTGCTAACTGATAAAGAACACCCATGGTTTAAAAGAAGAGATATGAGAAGCTTCCTTCCCACTCCTTTACATCTGGGAGGTCCACAAGAAACACATGAATGTATATTGTATACACTTTCAAACTCTTTCAATGCATTGGGCAGTTATGCTGATTTATTTTCATTTCTTTTTCCTTTTCTATTTTTGTCTTTAAAAATACTATTTATTCTGTAGGTGGTTCTTTTGGAGAGGGATGGATACTGGAGGAAATTATAGTGATGTAAAAAATCAAAAGACAGCAATAAAAATGATTTAAGAAATAAGCATTTACTAAGTACCTACTATGAACCAGGCAGTAGGCTAAGTGTAAGGATACAAAGAAAGGGAAAAAAAAACCAACAACAAAACAAAAACAAAAACCCTAAAACAAAACAAAACAAAAAAATACCAAACCCCCCAAAACAAAACAAAATGCAGCCTCTCCTCTCAAGGAGCGTACATTATAAAGGGAGAGACAGTATATAAACATCTAATTGCATATAAAATACATACATCTATAAAGCAAGTGTCTATATATACATACACATCTACACACATACACATTACATGGATGTAATCTGAAAGGGGAAGGCATTAGCAGTAGGGTCAGGGTGGAGCTGGACTTAAAGGGCAAGAGGCATGGCATGGAGGTGGCCATAAATCTTTGTTCAAATATGGATTAGATTAGGTGACTCCTAAAATGTCTCCCAGATCTGAAATTCCGTGATTCTGTGAACATATAATTAGGTAGATTTCAGCTCCGTATAAGAATTTTTATATATATGAAAGTTATAGTGAATGATAGACATGTGTAGGTGGGCACCCTGCATTGTTGGAAGGAATACTCATGTTGGTGAATTTACAAAGCCTTTGGAAAATTGGAATAGAAAACCTTCCTACTAATAGGCTGTTTTCATAGAATGTAAGCTCCTTGAGAGCAATGCTTTTTACTTTGCATCCTCAACACCTAAGTCAGTAGTTGGTTCATATAAGATACTTGATAAAAACAGGATCAAAGTCTTAGGGTAGTTTTATGCTATTAAAGCTAATTTAGGTTTTTGGAAAAAACCTTTTCAGCTATTAAAGCTTTAAATTGCACTAAGATTTTTGGGACACATTATTCATTTTGAATGTCTGATTAATTAAGAGATAGTGAGTTCTTTGCCACTAGAACAATCCTCAGAAAAAGCTTTGGGATAACTTAAAAAACTTAGAGATCATTTAGTTGAACTACCTAGCTCCTATAGGAATTTTTTTTCTAAGGGTGTCCTGCATTAGCACAATCCAAGTGACACATTATGCCTAACTGATAAAGAGAAGGTTCTGTGTCAGAAATAAAAGCCTGAATGGAGATTTACACATTGGAGGGAAATTCAGTTGACCATTCAGAAACAGCTAGGTGATACAGCGGATAGAGTATTGGACCTGAAGTTAGAAAAATCTGAGTTCAAATTGACCTTAGATATTATCTGTGTGATCTTGGGTAAATTATTTTAACTCTTTGCCTCAGTTTCCTCAGCTGTAAAATGGGGATGTAAATTATTTCACCAACCTCCCAGGTTATTGTGAGAATCAAACAAGGTAATATTTGTAAAGTGCTAAGAACAGTGCTTGGCACATAGTAGGTACTTTATACATGGTAGCTATTGCTATATTTTCATTAATTAAAGCTTCTTTTTCCCAAAGTCTTTACTCAACTCTTAAAAAAACCCTTCTTTCCTAAAAAATGGGAAAAAAAG
Source organism: Vombatus ursinus (assembly GCF_900497805.2). Classification (NCBI taxonomy): domain Eukaryota; kingdom Metazoa; phylum Chordata; class Mammalia; order Diprotodontia; family Vombatidae; genus Vombatus; species Vombatus ursinus. Next base: position 17,490,601 of record NW_020954551.1, on the reverse strand, counting down.
GCAAAAAATCTAATTTCTTAAGTCTGAAATAGTCTTGGTTCAGTCTCTGAAAAAATCATCAAACAGCTGATTCTTGTTCCATCCATGTGAAGCTTCTTATATTACCCCAACTCGCCTTTCTAGTTGATTGAATCTTCTCATTAAGATTTGCATGGCAAAGCATGCACGCAAATACAAAACCTGAGATATATTAGAAGTAAAGAATTCAGCAGGAGTGCTGGGGTCCTTGAGGAATACTCAATCCAACTGTTTACCATGGTAATCTCTACAAGGATAAACATACAAATTTGGGCTTGCCTATTTCTGAAAGATTATGATCTCAAAGATGTTTTCCCTCCAAGATAAAAAAAAAACAAACCAGGGAGGGATGCATTTTTTTAAGCCTTGGGAAAATCCAGAAAAGGGGAGGGAAGCCTATGGAGTCATAGCAGGTACTCTTTGAAGTCATTAAAAGGGGTGACCGAAGGCATCCTCGTCCAGTGATTTCCCAATTGTTGCCTGGAGTCAATGTGAATGTGCATACTGGTAACATTTCTAGCAGGGGTTGAGCATGAGTCTGTGTTTTTGTGGATGCACTCGTACCACATTTGGAAATTTGGCCTTCGGTGGCTCATTTTTGTATGATTGGTACGTAATGATGCTCATCAGTGGTTTATTGCTCTGTAATCAAAACTACTCAAGATTTCAATGCTGCAATAATATTAACTTCCACCATTTGCTATTTTAATGAAGTGAATGTTGACATAAACATTTGCATACTTATTTGTCAATACAAACAGATTTGATGTCAAGTAATAAGGTCATTAAAAGTAATCACGTATTTGCATTTTTAATCCCCATCTTCTCCACCCTTGCTCTAGTTCTTCCCCTCTGCACCAATGCACTAAATAAATTAGCTAGTTAGCATCAACAGAAGAGTATAGGACCACTACAGGCTTTCCTATTACAAAATCTGTCACTGCCACTCAGGAATTGGCTGGGATGCAACAACTTCACAGCAGAAGGTCACTTTATTCAGCCAAGTTCTCTCATCTCCTTGGAAGGTACCATGTTGCACTCTGATTTGTTACGGTAAAGTACGGAGTTATGTTGGTTGAATGCATTCTGTAAATCTCAGATGAAACAAAAGCAAAAAGGAAGACCTGCTAAGCAATGATATTTAATTAGATTTGCTTCTAAAAATCCATATATATGTATATATCACATCATATCATATCGTACCATTTCATAATATCAAATGTGATATATAGTTGACTGGACTTTCTATTGAGCTGCTCCTTCAATAGTGGAAAGAATTTGGAACCTGAGGTGGGAAAGACCTCAAATCCTATGTCTGACACTTACTAGTGTCAGTGACCTAAATGACCCAAGGCAACTCACTTAAACTCTGAGCTTCAATTTTCTCATTTGTAAAATGGAAATAATTATACCAGTAGTACCTAACTCACTGGGTTATTGTGATGCTCAAGTACATCTGAAATACTTTGCAAATCTTGAAGCACAATGTGAAAGCCTCCTGGTTTTACCACCTATGCTTTGGGTTTGCAGCAAGGTGTTGGGGATAGAATGCCAGCCTTGCAGACAATAATAGCTGGGTTAAGCACTGCCTCTCTGACATATAATGCCTGTATGACCCTAGGAAAGTCTTAATCTCTTAATGCCCCTGGCAACTCTCTAAGACTTCAATTTATAGTTCCTCCCACATCCACTCACATATATTTATACATAATATTCATTGGATGCCTGCAAGCTAGGTGGTAATATCTAATTTAAAATCTGGCCTCAGATGCTTATTAGCTGTGTGATCTTGATCAAGTCACTTAACCTCTGTCTGCCTCAGTTTCCTCACCTGTAAAATGGGGATAATAATTGCACCTACCTCCCTGGGCAGTTGTGAGGATCAGATTAGATAATAATCATAAAGTACTTAGCACAGTATCTGGCACACAGTAAGTGTCATGTAAATGTTACATTTATTATCTATAAAATGGGGAAATTAATAGCATTTACCTTCAAGGATTGTTGTGAGGATCAAATGAGATAATTTGTAAGTGCATAGCATAGTGCCTGGCACGTTGAAGTACTACAACAACAACATTAGCGGCAACAATAAGATTGTGATATTCCATGATTCCCAGCCAAATAGCATCACCAGAATAATACTGCTGTTAAAAATATGGAGTTTGGGGAGTTTTCAGGGACCATCTTGGGATGATTGATAGCAGTGTGCAGTTTCCCAAATGTAATCCAGTCCACCCCTTCTCTCCCTCCCATTCTGAGCTTAGCTCATCATCTTTTTTGCTGGATAAGACCAAGGCAGGCTCTCAATCCACTATTCAGGGCTGCTTTATCTTATCACGTCTCTTGGCACAGTGAGATAGAAAGTTGCCTTCTTAATCAGCAAGATCTTTGTTCAAATCTTGCCTCTGGAAGATATTGACCATGTGATCCTGGTGGAATTACTTGATGCAGATGATTCCCTAAGATGGTAAGTTATAACACCCTTCACCACCACTCCCCTCCCTACCTCCAGCTAGGTGACTCAGTGGATAGAGCACTATGCCTGGAATCTGGAAGACTTGAGTTCATATGTGACTTTAGATACTAGCTGTGTGACCCAGGGCAAGTCACTTAATGTCTAATTGCCTCAGTTTCCTCATCTATAAAATTTGTTGTTCAGTCATTGACAATCACGTCCGACTTTTTGTGACCCCATTTGGGGTTTTCCTGGAGAAAATACTGGAGTGGTTTGCCCTTTCCTTCTCCAGCTCATTTTGCAGATGAGGAAATGGAGGCAAACAGAACTAAATGATTCGCTTAGGGTCACACAGCTAGTAAGTGTCTGAGGCCAGATTTGAACTCAGGAAGATGAGTGTTCCTGACTTAAGGCCTGGCACTCTATGCACTGAGCCACCTAGCTGTTCTCGTCTATAATACAGAGTTGATAATAATAGTAGCTACTTTCCAGGGTTGTTGTGAGGATCAAATGAGATAATATTTGCGATGTGCTTTGCACATTGCCTGGCACACAATAGATACTATATAAATACCACTGATCATCATATGTACACACAACTTTATATACATCATATATACACATCTATACGCACATATATTTTACTTGAATATGCACTTTGAGACAGATGCTGCAGATAGATAATGAATTGGACCCAGAATTGGAAAAAAAGAATGAGTAGACTAGATTACATTTGGGAAATTTCCTATTGCTATCAATAATCCCAAGCTATTCCCTAAAAACCTCATAAAATTCATTTGTATTTTTTAAAAGACCAATATTGTTTTGGAGATGTTGTAAGAGTATATATTATGGCCCATGCCATTCTTTAAAGGATTAACATTATGGGTAACCAGTGGATGACCAAGAGATCCAAACAGGTAGCAGCATCTTCCCAGTTGTGCCATAAACAGCATCATCTAGGAGATCTATAATTAGAAAAGGAAATTGACCCGTAATGTAGCAAGAGGGAAGGATAACATGTAGATAGCCAATTGTAACCATTGTCTACTATACAGGTAATGATATTAGATCTAGAGGATTTGCATTCAAATTCCTATCTCTGGAACCTTGAACAAATCACTTACTCTCTCTTGGCCTCATATATGAGATGAGAGGCTTAGATCAGATGGTTTCTGATATCTCTTCCAGCTCTTGTTCTATGATTCTGTAGGCATTTATACATGCATTTGCAGATATAGACATGCAGGCTACTTTCAGACTTTCTGTTGTTACTACTACTCAAATAGAAACAATCCCTGTGGGCTGCATATTAACTTAAAAAACCACAAATTAACATTATCTATGTTGTATTGCACTTTTATTCATTTTGTTAAACATTTCCAAATTACATTTTAAACTGGTTTAGGCAGTACTGGGAAGTGCTGTGAGCCACCTTCTGGCTTTCTGGAGAGGATTATGCCTTAACTCCAAATTCCTTCTTGCTACCTTTCATTACCTTAGTATACATACATACATACATACATACATGTGGAAGGGAAGGAGGGAATTGGATCTGTTTTCTTGCATACTAAAATCAGAGAATATCACTACTGGAAATAACCTTACAGATGATAGAATCATTGGGTTATAGATTTCAAGTAGTAGAGATCTTAAAAGTCATCTGGTCCTATTCCCTCATTTTACAGATGAGGAAACTGAGTCCCTCAAAGTTTAAGGATTAATCAGATTTAGAGGTGGAAGAAACCTTGTAAATCACTTAGCCTAAAGCTTGCTTTTTACAGATGAAGTAGCTGAGTTCCAGAGAAGATAAGTGACTTGACCACAGTCAAAGAGCCTGAATTGGAACTGAAGTATTCTAATTACCAAATCAGTACTCTTTTCCCTGCAATGTGTCAAATATCCATCTTTACAGATAAGGAAACTGAGGCCCAGAAAGATGAAATAATTTCTCCAAATACATACAGCTTGTTACATGGTTTTATCCAAAAGTCTTTGAGTTGGGTTCTTTAACACTCTTGGTGCTAAATAAACACTAATGACAATTGCTATATCGAAGGCACAGTGGGGGTGGCCTTTGGTAGGATACCTATAATTATAGTTTTTATTTATCTGCTGCAATGTGGTTCACAATTCATTTTATAGCAATCTTGAAATAGACACACAGGGCAAGAATTATTGTCTGCTTTTTACGGATGGCTAAACTCAGGCTATAAGGGAAGGGAGTGACTCGCTGGGTACTGTACTTAGGTTTCCCACATGCTAGTCCTACATCCCACCTCCCAGACCACACTGCCAATTACAAGCCAATTGTAGAGTTTTCTTATCTATGATTATTTTGCTGTGCCTGCAACCTCATTGAGAACTGTTACTCCTTCCTTTCTCTTAACCCTCACCTCCAAGTTACCGAGTCTTGTTCAATTCATAGGATCACAGATCTGGAAGCAAACTTAGAGACTGTGCAGTCCAACACTCTCATTTTGAGGGAGGAGGAAAATGAGGCCCAGAGAGGATAAGTGATGTAGTAAGTGATGTTCTTAAGGCCACACAAGTAAATAAGTGGCAGATCTGGGATTTGAACACAGGTTCTCCAACTCCAAATCCATTGAGCCTCTCACTATACCACATGCCACAATTCTTTCCCCTACCTGCCCTTCCTCTCTCCTCTTTTCTCTCTTTTCTGCAAAAATGAAACAATCCCTTTACTCAAGGAATTCATGTTTACTGGGGGAATGATGACACAGTAGATAGAGCGCTGGATCTGGAATCAGGAAGATCTGAGTTGAAATCTGACCTCGGCACTTACTAGATATGTGACCCTTGACAAGTCACTTACCTTCTGTCTGTCTTAGTTTCTTCATATGTAAAATAGAGATAATAATTTCACCTACCTTTCAGGGATGTTGTAAGCATAAAATGAGATAATATTTGTAAAGCATTTTGCAAACTTTAAAACACTATATAAATGCTAGTTGTTATTACTTTCAAGTAAGTAAATGTAATATATGTGCACATATAATGAATGCATTATATTGTTAATATAGCGTAATATTGATCTATTAATAATGTAGTATAATATATTTGCATATTATTTATAGCAATATATTATATATGAATGGTTCATTAGAAACTCTGAACTTACTCTCCAAAACTATACAAAGACTAGGGACTAGCTACATTGTACTTCTCAAGGTTCTATGGGCAATCCTAAAAGATTGGGATGACTCTTCTAACGTGAACAGCTTGGATCCCCATTCCAGTATGTTCTCCCCAATATCAATACATGTCTTATCAGCCTTACTTCATGTAAGCTTCTTAAGGGCAGGAACCATGCTAGTTTTTTTGGCTTGAGAATCTAGACCAGTATTTCGTAAATATTTATTTCCATAGCTCAAAGATCCATGCCTTTGTCTACATCAATATTATTTCCATTGATGCAAATCATATCTTCCTAGCAAATTATTGCCTAGAATTGCTATGGCAATAAATTATGTTATTATGGGGTGAAATGAATGATGACCTCTCTGAATTTACCTATATTGATACATCAATCAATATTTTGAAAACCTGAAATTTAATTCCTGAAACACTGCCATCGCATGCCATTTCTAATACTAGAGAAATCTTATTCAGTTGCCTGAGGTTCAAAAATACGTTTTTCTATATGACTTGCCCTTGATCACACAGGTAGAAGCAGATGCAAGATCTGAACCTTGTTCTTCCAGCACTCTCCAGTGTATAATGCTACCTCTCAGGGTTTATGCATAGTCAATGCTTAAAACCACTCATGGATTGTAGGAGTCCTTGTGAAATGCTTATGGATAAGTGTAGTCTGGTCTAACTAATTACTACTATGTACCACTATACAAAAATACAAAAATTTTCATGTATTATATGTACTAGGTCAAATGATATCAAAGTCAAATCAAAATTTTTGGGAAAATGTGGCAAATCTTTTTTTTTTAAATTCTATAACATTGTAAATTGATCACTTATTTGCTTTTAAAATATTGTTATATTTTGCTTTGATATATACTACTTTGTAGCATAGTTTTAGATTTGATAACACCAAGACTTTCTTTTCTATTACTTTTCATTCTATATCTTGTTATTCTTGACTTTTTATTTGTTCAAGTGAATGCCTGTATTGTTTTATATAATTCTGTTAATATTACTGTAGTAATTTGGTAGGTCTAATAAAAAAAATCTCTAAAGTAATTTCAACAGCATGATCATTTTGTGATAGTGGCATGGTCCAACCATGAGTATTGAATGTTTGTTGTTTTAATTTTTTTTTATTATTCTCTTTTATTTGGATGTGGTTTTATCCAATTACTTAGGATGCTTTTTGTTTTTATAAAGCATTGTTTTATAATTGTGTTAACATGTCTGGCTATGTTTTTTTTTCTTTGTTGAGTATTTTTTGTTGTTATTTTAAATGTATTTTCTTTTCCTACTTTATCCTTCTGGACTTTCTTTATAGTATAGAGAAAAGTAGACAATATTGTGGATAAATTTTGTATTGATACTTTACTGAAGCTCTTTTTACATTAATTTCTCTTAGTTCTCTAAGTAAACATCACATCATCTTTAAATAAAATTGCTTCATCTTTGCCTATGCTCCTTTGCTATTTTTTAACTTGTCTTAATGCTGTATTTCTAGAATTGGCAAATAATAATGTAATAATTTGTTTTATCTCTTTTCGTATTGGATGAACCTTTTGAGTTTTATTCATATAAATAATGCTAACTCTTGGACTGAGATACTTTTTGCCCTTATCAGGGATAAGTCTTCTTATTCTTTTGATTTTTAGTGTTTTTAACATCAATGAGTACTATATTTTGTCAAAGATTTTTCTCTGTGGATTGATAGTTGAATGAATCATGTTAAAAGTTCGTGTCAGTATTTATTAGTGATATTGATCTATAATTTTCTTCCTTTGCTTTGTCTGTTCCTGGTTTGGGTATTAAGAACACAATTGTCTTACAAGGGGAATTTAGCAGAATATCTTTTTTCCCCTACTTGTGTAAATAGTTTGTATATCATGATTTTTTTTCAATTATAGGTAGAATTCAAATGAAAATACATCTGATGATTTTCTTTATTTCTTCTTCTTTCCTCTCCCAAATAGTTCATGGTTATTTAGATTTCCTTTCATTTAAAAAAGCAGATTGGCTAATTTTTAATAAAATTTGTTGGGCTTTTAAAAAATGGACCTTGACTTTATTAGGTCAAAAGTTTTTTGGTCCAAATGCATGGAATTTCATTTTCAAAATTTTTCTTTTGTGTTTATTTTGACTGTTCATTTAATAATTTGTTGATTTTCTGAATTATTTTATTTGAATGATTAATGCATTGATCTTTTTTCTATGTCCTGCTAATATAAGTTTTCTAAATACATATATATATATTTTTGAGAACTGCGCTACTGTCATCCCACAGATATCGATGTTATTTCATTATTTCAACTTACTTTAATTAATTATATTAAATTATACAATTTATATAAATTATATAAATATATAATGAACAATATATTGTTTATATAATTATATTATATAATAAATAAATTAATCATATCTGCTAATTGTTCTTGAACCAACTCACTATTTAGGATACAATTATTTACTTCTCTATTGTCTCTCTACATAGATCTTTATTCATATTTTTGTTGATTATAAATTTCCTTGCATTGTGATTTATAAATAATGTATTTAACATTTATGCTCCTTCACATTGATTATTGAGTTGTTCATGTGCTAGCATATGAGTAATTATTGTTAGGTTGCTTCATAATGCTGAAAAATAGATACTTTCCTTAAGACTCTCATTCAATTATCACCAAACATCTATCAATTTAGTTTTAGTAAAATTTTGTTTAGATCTTTAATGTTTTTTCTGCTTTATCCTTCTGCATGATTTGTTCCAGGCTCCAAGAGGCACATTAAAATCACAATATTATTATGTTTTATTTGTTATTGATTTTATTTTGAAACACATACTTCCTGATTGTTAAAATATTTAAGTTTGAAAGCTTGATAATGACATTATAGAATAATTACTGCTCTTTACTTCCCCTCTTGATAATTTACTTCTTACTTGAATGCAACATTAGATTATATAATGATTCTAAGCCAATGTGTTCTTATAATTCATTTAGAATAATCAAACTGGGTTACATTTCTTAAGTTTATTTTTGTCCTGCACGTTTGAATTTCAAAGACTGTGGCCAACTATGTTTTTTTCCCCCAAAAAATAGCTTAGAAGAATCAGTTTTGTTAAAAGTCAATTTTAATTGACAGGCATTAATTGGTATTTTGATATACTTTGCAGAAAAAGTTAGTTTTGGTGGACCATATTATAATCTTTCCTTTTTTTGTTGATGATGTTGATCTGATGCTTGGCAATCACATTCCAGGAGGTAAAATATTGGATTCCTGCTTGGTGTTGACCTTTGAATTCTATTGAGGCATATTTTGTTGTTTGGCTTTAATACTTACAGGCAATTTTCTGTTGTATTTATTGAAATATGATATTCAGCTGTGCTCTTTCATAATATAGAAATGATATTTAATTAATAATGAATATACCCCATTTATTATTAGATTATCTTTCTGATTAATGTTTTCCAAATAAATTGTTTTACATTTTAGATAATTCATTCTAATTTAGCTATCATTTGATTTTGAAGTTTTGTTGTATCATTTCATTTTTAGTCTAAATTAATTTAAATTTTTTCCAGATTTTTTCAGTGCCATTGACAAAAAAAGGGAAGGAGAATAGCTTTTTTTTTTTTTTTAAAGGAGGGAAATAGTAAAGCTGATTTTGAACTTGTGGAACTTCAGGTGCCAGTAAGTCATCTAGATAAAAGATGTTCTGTAGAAAGTTGGAAATTTGCATCTAGAACTTGGGAAAGTGATCAAAGCTTAGCGTTCTGGGGTTTGAGAGACATAAATAATGGTGATAGATGAAGTTGTGAGAATAAATGAGAAGATCAAGAACAAATCCTTACAGAACCATAATGGTTCAAGCATAGAGAAAGGATCATGAAAAGTGCACAGAGACCTATCTAAACATATTTTAAAGAGTTTCTATCCTTTACTGGGATTCAAAAAAATGAGTCGATATTATCCAATAGCCTAAAAACCCTGTTGATGACCCATTGTTCACATCTTTTAAGTATTTTTTCCCCAAATCATTAGCCTTATAGTCTTAGAAGTGGACTAAATACTGTCAGATAGACTAGAGAATTACTTCCCCAAAGAGGAAGACTCAGATTTAGAGCCTAGAGGAAATAGAAGCCATGGCAGGTTGTTGATCCATGCAGAGTAAAGTATTTTTATTATTCACATTTTTTTATGCCACATCTTGATAATTTAGATTAAAAAGTTGTAACTTTATGGAAGCAAGAGGTAGAGAGCAGGCTTGAATTATCCAAAAAAATAAAATAAATAATTCTCTTTGCTTGTTTTGAGATAACCTGGGTGTCATATAATATGAATAATTTTAAAATGTCAGGGTAAGCCATGCCAGCTTATCTCTTTAAAAAATGGGCAGAGACATAGTTACTAATTGTGGAGTTCAGGGCAATGACCTCAAAAATTTTAAGGCAAATTTAATCATAAGGGGAGGAGATCTCAAGGAGAGACATGTGGCCTAGGGACATAAGGTCCTGTAGTATGAAAGACAGACTCAAGGACTCCAAAAGGAGGTTTAGTATGTGGTACAGGCAGAACAGAGTAGGGCAGGGCCAACCTTACAAGAATGTAAAGTGTACAATCTGGTAGCTTCACGCTTTAATCACTTATTTTAAAGATAAATTTTAAAGATAAATTAAAATTTTAATGATTTCTTTCTGCTTTACATTCATTTTGAATATTCATCTCTCTTCTATCTAGCAAATTTAACATTATAACAAAGATAAAAAGGAATATTACTAATTATGCTGACTAGGTGCTGATTTCAGTTGTTTTCATATGTTGGAGGAATATAAGGTCTGTCATAACTTCTTAAATTTATCATCCTGTGGTCAAACCTTGGGATAAAATTCTTTTCACTTCATCCCAGTCATATAGATCCTTGAAAGAGGACATATTGTTTAAGTGAAAGGCAAGAGAATATAGTGGAAAGAAGATTGGTCTTTAAGCCAGGATACAAGCTAGAATTGTGCCCTTAGATAATTAATGTGCAGTTGAGGGTAAATCACTTAACCTCTTAGAGCCTTAATTTTCTCATCTCTAAAATGGGGAGAAAAAGAGTCTTACTGCCTCCCTCATAGGGTCATTGTGAGGAATTTGCTTTGCAAATCTTAAAGTGCTAAGTATACATTACTAATATAAAAATTAAGGAAGGCAAATACTCTGTGAAGACTTAATTCCCTTTCCTAAAATGGCCAGTTGTATAATACATTATTTAAAAAAAAAATAGTTTGGGCAGTGTCACAACTATCTGTCTGAAGCTTTTTGATGGAAAAAAAAATCCTCTCTAGTAATGAACCTGGCTTCCAAGAAATTCCCCTCTGAATACAGTCTATGTTTTTCATTTTATTTTGAAAAACAAATGCTTCATAATGGCCAAAACATTTAAGTTTGAAAGATAGAGATAATGAGAATGTGCAATAATTATTTCTTTCCACTCCTCCACCCCCTTAAACCTAGCTTCCTTGTCACTTGAATGTAACTTCATACTGTCACGATGATTCCAAGACAATGTCTTAGTTCTGGCTAATGGCAACAAAATGGAGCTATGAAAGTGATGCCAAAATGATGTCACCATAAGTCAATATGGAAGATGTTGCAATGAGAAATATGAAATCTTCAGAAATTTGTTCAAGGAGAAAGGCTTCAAAACTTGCTACATTTACAATCTTCTAAAAGTCGGTATGTTCTATAGGTCTTCTGGTTCCTTCCTTCCTTCTTTCCTTCCTTCCTTCCTTCCTTCCTTCCTTCCTTCCTTCCTTCCTTCCTTCCTTCCTTCCTTCCTTCCTTCCTTCCTCCTTCCTTCCTTCCTTCCTTCCTTCCTTCCTTTCTTCCTTCCTTCCTTCCTTCCTTTCTTTCCTTTCTTCCTTCCTATCTTTCCCTTACTTTCTTTTTTCTTTTTCTTTCTTCCTTTCTTTCTCTCTCCTCCCTACTTTTTATCTTTCTCTTTCTTTTCTTTTTCTCTTTCTTTCCTTCCTTTCTTCCTTCTTTCTTTTCTTCCTTCCTTCCTTTCTTCTGAAAGATATCCAAGAATTTTGGAGTCCAGAAGATCATTCTCTCAAGATGAGATTACTTTCTCTTTAAGAGGTAGTATACATTATATAGACATGTATATGTACCAATATCCATATATACATATATGTATACAGACAAATGCATATATGTACACATATCAGTATCTGTATACGTAAATTATATATTTTCACATGTATTTGTATGCACATAAAGCTGAATTTCAAAGTCAAGGAAAGTGCAAAGTCGAGGGGATTATTTTGATAACTCTGGTCTAGATCTGTGATTGACAATACTTCTACTTGGGTAAGTTCATGCAAGAAATTGAAATCATTTTTTAAAATATAGAAATGCCTTGGGTGGGATGAGGGAGGAGAAAGTTTTGGGCAGTGCTGTAGACTCCGATCAAGTAGATGCCCTGTCCTTCTCCAACCTTCCATCTCAAAATATAGAATGGTTAAAACCAATTCACTGTAGTTCCTTCTCACTTCCACTGATGGACATTTGTATGGACCAACTTTGTCTACAGGCATCTATTCAGTTGTAGTTGTTGATGATGTCACTGTTCTCATGTAGAAAATCTGAATGCTTCATCAGAATGTCTAGGTCCTTTTTCTTCTCTTCCCTAAGTTGGGGCTTCACCTACAATTATTGTGATGCCCCTGTTCATGTGCACATCTGGACACATAAGGGTATAGAGAAGAGGTAGCTGGATTATGAAGTACGTCTGACCTCTCCCACTCCAATGTCCATCCCAAGTTCTGCTTGCTATCCAGGGCCAGTGATGTCAAGTGACACCATTGTGCTCAAAGATGTGGTGACCTCAACAATCCTTCTGTACCACAGGGTACATATTTGGGAGCTTGGCAATTCCTTCTCTTTACTTTCTCAAGTAGAGACTTTTGTAAAATAGACACAGTAAAAGTAGCACCCTGGAGAAAAGCTCTGTTCTCCCCACCTTAGTTCTGCTCAGGCCAAAGTATCTTAGTGGATTCTGAACTTGAATGGACATTTATTCCAACCTTCTCATTTTGAATATGAAAGATGTGAGCCCAAGACATGTTGAATGGCTTGCTCAGGTCAAAGGGTTAGTAAGTAGCAGAATGGGATTAAAATTGCTTCCTCTTGGTCCCTATTCAGGACCCCTTCCACTGTAGTATACTACCTTAATTGAGAAATGATCTTAATCTATATAAACTTTTAAAATATTGGCACACATAAAATGAAGAAAATTCCTGCCTAGTCTTCCCTTTTGCTTAGTCTCTGTTAGCATTAAACACTTGATTGCAGTCTTCTTTGATCTTTTTCCCCATGTCACTGAAAACAGGGCTCAGAGACTATGTTTACATGACAGTTCAAAAAGAATATGAAAGTAGAAAACAAGCGGAATCATTCTGATGATAACAAAAATATTTGAAATGTTTAATATTAATCATGACCAAATTTACCCATTTTGCTTTTCATCCCCTTCCTCTTCTTCTGCTCCCTAGGAATGAAGAGTTTGAGACATACTAAGCCAGCTAAAAATGGCTTGAACAGTTTTCTCTAGTCCAAGTCTGCTCATACGCTCAAGGTGATTGACAGAATTGATTGGCTTGTGGCATATTGTTTCTTAACATCCCCTACTGTGGGCCCAGAGTGAGTTCAAGTATCCAGGTTATGCCTTTAAATATTAGAGAGGGGGAAAGTCTCTTGGAATTCCAAGAGGGTGTCACTGACTACGTAAAATTTAGGTCACAATATTGAAACAGTTTCCAAATAGCACATTACAAAATTCCAATCTTAATGATTTTGAGGGAAAATACTCCTCAGAAAATGAATTCTGTTTTCTTCTTTTTCATCCTCCATTGGTGAGAGTTTTATAAGTCTAAACCTCAAAGGGAGTGGCACTTTCAATATAGCTATTTGGTTGACTCTACTTTGGTTCTATTCTCAGTTGTCCCCTATTATTCTCCATTTTTCTGCCTCTCAACTTCCTCCAGGTTGACATTCCCAAATATTAGTATTTCTACTTTCCATTTCTACAGTGACATCCACTTGAGTTGATTAATTTCCTCTTTCCCCCTTTCATTAGTTTTTAAAATCCATTTTAGTCACCCTCTTTTGGTACATTTTAGTCTCCCTTTCTAAGAACATGAGGATGAGTGAGATATGTATCAGAAGAAAAGAGGGCATTAAACTAAGTAGTTCAAAAATAAATCAATGTGCTTTTCAAACACCTGAAGAGTGTTCTAGAAATAGTGTGACAATTACGTGGGCTGGGAACAGAGAACATTTTAGTTGTATTGTTTATTTCTTGTGGAGAGTTCATTGTACTGGTATCAACAGCATGGTATAACAGGAGGAGTTCTGGTTTTGGAATAGGAAGAGCTGCAAAATGATTGTACATGTATAACCTTTATTCAATTGCTTACTTTCTCAGGGAAGGGGAAAGGGAAGGAGGGAGGGATGGATGGAAGGAGGGAGGGATGAAGAGAATTTGGAACTCAAAATTTAAAAAAAAAATCTTAAAAATTGTTTTTACATGAAATTGGGAAAAAGAATATTTTAAAACAGACCTGCAAATTCTAGCCTTGCTGCTTGATCCCTTTGTGACTTTGGATAGATAGATAGATAGATAGATAGATAGATAGATAGATAGATAGAT
>NW_020954551.1:17444004-17476258 GCF_900497805.2 Vombatus ursinus | reverse complement strand
GATAGATAGATAGATAGATAGATAGATAGATAGATAGATAGATAGATAGATAGATGAATGATAGAGATAGGTAGGTTGGTAGAAGATGGTAGATAAAAATAGGAAGATCTACATAGATAAATAAAAGATAACACATTTATTCAGACTTACTATGTGTCAGGCACTGTGGTAAGTCCTGTGGCTACAAATACAAGCAAAAAAAAAAAGATAGTCCCTCAAGGAGCTTACATTCTAATGGAGAAAGACAACATATGAAAGGGATGTAGAAGAGAGGTGAGCTGCTGGAGAGGAGGTAGAAAAGTGCAGAGTATGAGCAACAGGGCTGGGAGAGAAGTGAGAATGAATGACCTGGGCACCTCTTGAAATAGTGGATTTAGTTAGGGACTTACTAATCAAGAAGACCATAGTAGGAGTGAAGGAATTTCCAAAGTGAGAAATCTGCTGGGGAGGAAAGGGGAAAGTCAGGTGAGTCAGGAGTAGAGACAAGAATGACAAATTATTTCTGAGCTTTAGATCTTCATCTGTAAAAACAAGAAGTTGAACTCATTGACCTTTAGGGTTTCCTCAAGATATTAATGTATGATCTTATGGACAAATATGGCTCTTTCTAAGAGATTATTCTGAATATGGCAACCATGGGCAAAATTATGAAATGGATGGCTTTATTTTCCCTTGGACAACTCAGTCTTCCTATTTCCTGTCTCTCCCTTGCCCATCTCTCCCCACTACTGAATTCTTCCTCTTCACTTGCCAATTCATTGAGTTTTCTTTCTCCATATTCTGTTCTGAATTCTCCATAAACCTGTTCTGAAAACCTTTGTTCACATGGAAGTATAAATAATTGCTACTCTAATACTTCCATGGATCCATAATCTTGTTAGTGAGAAAACTCACTTCTCTCTCTCTCTCTCTCTCTCTCTCTCTCTCTCTCTCTCTCTCTCTCTCTCTCTCTCTCTCTCTCTCTCTCTCCCTCCCCCTCCCCCCCCCCCTCCCTCTCTCTCCTCTCTCTTTTTCCCATTGAGGCAATTGGGGTTAAGTGACTTGCTCAGAGTCACACAGTTAGTGAATGTTGTATGTCTGAGACCAGATTTGAACTCAGGTCCTCCTGACTCCAGGACCAGTGTTCTATCCATTGTGCCACCTAGCTGCCCTGGAAACTCACTTCTCTAGTAAAGATTGCCACCCACCCCTCCTTTTTACTCTGCAAGATTCATGTTTGCAACTTTTGAAAAATTGCTAATGGAGGGTCTATAGAAGGCCATGAAATTGAGGAAATTGAGGATTAGCAAGGTTAAATAACTTTTCCAAGGTTACCTAAGTGGCAAGTGTTGGTATTTGAATTTCCTCTGGATGTTTTAGCATTTTGTGGAAGCTCTTGTACTGTCAATCTGTTCATTCTTTATTCTCTCTGTGTGATCAGCTCAACTCTCTTCCTAGTCATACACATATTCTAGTGAAGCTTCAGGTGAGAATTTTGGGGCAGTTTATTTTCATCCCTGAAATCTCATCATGTCACCATTCACTTTAATAATTTCTCTGGGAATAAATGCCTTAGAGAGTCAGACCTTATATAGGTCATTACAGGGCAAACTGATCAGAGGAGGTTAGTAGAGAGCCTGATTCTCTTAACCTTGAATGGAGTCCTTAACAGACTGGATTATGTTAGACTTATTCATGAATGTAAGTTTATTTCAAAGACTAGGACATTTTAAAAAAGGGAATAAAAGCTTCAAAGTAAAAGCAACATGATAATGAAAGACCTTATCTGGGTCATTCCAGAGGTAGCCTTGCTCTGAAACTGTGCCAAGAGCCAAGTCGAATTCAGATTAAGGGGTTTATTTTGTCCAGTCACTGCTGTGGTCCCAATGCTTGGATTACATTCTCTCCTTGTCTCTGCCTACTAGATTTCACCAGTCTAAGTGAAAATTCTATCTCCTTAACAGGGTGCCTTCCCTCTGGGATTATAACCAATTTATTATCATGGCCATTTCTATCTCCAATTTTATTTCTAATCTCTATATCCATATCTACCTAAGCTGCACCTATACCTACATCTAGACCTTCATCTTCACCTACACATACAATTATCTATATCTATATCTGTATTTATAGATCTAATCTGCCAGCTCAAGCACTACCATGAACATGAAGCCTTTCTTTGGATTAATTTTGTATATGTTCTGTTCATATTGTCCCCCCTACCTCCAATACCAAGGTATGGTCACTGTGTAGGCTCCAGCTTCTTGGAGCCACAGCAGAGAGTTGGGTGACAGGTGGTCACCAAAGGTGGATGAGCAGCCCTGAAAAGACACTTGACAAACCCTCACACCAGAGGTACTAAACTAGGTTGAGGCTAACCTATAGGCCTCAAACCCCTCGGTGAGTTAGGGGGATGTCTACCCCAAGCATGTGAAGACTGCCCATAGCATAACAGGTGGATGAGAACAATTTGTTCCAATGGTTATGAAGGTTGCTGAAGCAGGCTCTGCGGAGTGCTTAGAGCTTGGTCAGACATCCAAGACACCAAGGCCATCCACTGCAACCCCAGGTCATATCTTGATTTTTTCTTGCCATTGGACTTAGATGACTCTGGAAGAGAGAATGAGGGTGATAACTTTGTGCAACTTTGCCTCACTTAAATCTAATTCACTGGTAAGTCAAGACTGTGATGTTATTGGTCCTCTTCCAAAGCAAACAATGATTCCCCTCCTCCCTCTCACTGAATGTAAGCTCCCTGAGAGCAAAGGTTGTTTCATCTTTTGTATTTCAATCCCCAGCACCTAGCACAGTGCCCGGAACATAATAGGAGGTTAATTAATGTTTGTTTGCCTGAATGATTAATTGAACAATTAGAGCTGTCCAAAAATGAAAGGAGTTGCTTTCTGACTAAATAAGCTTTCTATCTCTGTAAGTCTTCAAGCAGATCTGGATTATCCCTTCCATGTCTAGGATATTGTAGAGGGGGTTCCTGGGTCAGCTATTAATTGGACTAGAAGAACTCTGATCTCCCCAGCCAATTTTGAGATTCTATGGTCTTATGATAATTGTGAGTACACTGTACTACCACCATGGCCTATGTAGGCAAGATGAATGCATAAACTATTTTCAACAATGCTGATCAGGCGGTGGTTATAGATTCATAGGCTCAGTGAGATTAAGTCACTTGATCAAGTCAAACGAGTAGTAGATATCAGAGATGAGAGCTGAACGCTGGTTTTCTGCAACACTGATTTTTTGCTTTTTTCACAAATTGCTCTTCTCCATTTGCCATTGAAAAAATATTTTGTTCATTTTAGTGACATCAAGCCCCTCCATTCAAAACAGAAATAAAAGATGACTAAAAATTGGTACTTCCATTGAAAATATACCCTAATTTTTATCTCCTTGACTGTTATCTTGTCTATCCAAAATTTTATTTAAGGTGGTCTTTTTGCTCCTTTTGTGAGCTTGACCAAAAAGAAATTCAGAAAGATCTGTGGTAAAGTCTGACTTTTTTATATGCTTGAAATTTAATTAGCAATTATTCAAATGCTCATCAGCATCTTTGTTCAGCTCCCCATGGTTCTTTCTTGTAATTTAAACCTGATGTCCAAAAAAAGGTGCCAAATTCACATGTTCATTTTTCCCAGTGTGACAACAAATGATGTCTATGCTTTGTTCTTTGTACAATATAATTTTAATGTGTCAAATGTAAGTTTCTGTACAAGTAATGAAGGAGACTTGTTATCATGGTCATTTTCAAAGAGCAGGCTGAATGGGAGTGATGTTTATTCTTTAGTTAACTGTCAGAGATTTAAACTCTCCTTGACATGGTGTCTGATCATCAAGGGGAAAATTTTTTTGTAGTTTCCAAAATCTGAATGTGAAATTTCTAGTTTGATGAACTAGGGTTACAGTTCTCTTATGCATCATTCTGTTTGGTGAACAATCAACTGCCTCCTCCTCCTTCCTTCATGACTAGAGTTGGCCAGATATCCGAGAGCCTGATCCTCTTAACCTTGAATGGAGTCCTTAACAGACTGAATTATGTTAGACTTATTCATGAATGTAAGTTTACTTCAAAGACTAGGGATGGTGTTGGCCAATGGAAAGGATCTGGGGTCAAAGTCCAGGGCTCTACTTCTGCTTCTGATATCTCTAGGCTTAGTCTCCTTATCTATAAAAAGAGGGCTTTGGGCTAGCCATCCTATTAGGTGCCTTCCAGCTCTGAATTTATGATGCAACATTTTGAATCATGAGCTCTTTGTAAGCTCAAATGACAATTTTGGAGATAGCTTTCATGAGTTTCTGTGGCTATAAAACTTATATTTTCATGACTAAGCTCCTTTCAATTTGATGGTCTCTGTATGATAGACATTGCTAAGCTAGTGCTTGAGCCCATTCCAACCCTTCGTTAGACTCCTAGAACCCAGAGTCACCTTAATGATCTTTAGGGGAAGGTATATAAACTATGCAAGTGGAATAGTAGTTATTAAAGTAACCAAGACTCTACTGAAGACTTTGTCTAGAGTTGGCTTTTATGAAGCATTCATGGGTCAACCAAGGAAATGGTGCCCTTCCAATGTTGTGATTGGGCTTTCTAGCTTCCACTACAGTTTGCTCTGAGATCTGTGGTGAAGAGAGAGGAATGAGATCCTCATAGGCCGATAGTGTTCATTCCTATGGTAAGAGATGTCTGGGCTTTCATTTTCTCCCAGCTAAAAAGAAAGGGTTGGAGTAGATGATTTCTATGGTACCTTCTTGCATTGAATCCATGATCCTTTGGTTATCTTATGACAAAGATGAATCTGTTATTTCACTAGTGGGAATATTCCTTCCACTATGACAGAATGCAATTTCTCCCATGAGTTGCTTGTTCAAATTCTACTACTATAAGGCCTTCATTACAGTATCTACCCAATTAAAAGCTTTCTCCATGGCTTAAAAAAAATTGGGGAAGGGGCACTTGGCTATCTATCATTTCTTATTTTCAATATTAACTACTTGTTTTCATATCATTGTTTTTGATGATATGTTTTACTTTTATAATATTTCAAGTTCTAGTCATTTTTGGTAATATACTGTAGTTTTTTTTTTTTTTTGTCCTTTGCATTCCTGTTCATTTTTTATTCATTTGAGGTTATATTATTCCAGATTTGTAGCATTTCTGGCAGAATATTGATATTATAAATATCAGCTTTTGCAGTAGTGAACAACTTTGAAACCACCCAAATGGGAAATACAATTTAAGAAATATAATTTCCCAAATACATCATCCCAAATGTATTCTATCCATTTCCTCATCTTTCCTAACTCTAATCTCTTGTCCAGAATGGAAGGAACATCTGTCCAAGGCTGTACAAACTATTGTTATATTGATAAATTAAATCAATGGGCTATATTTCTTGCTGCTTTTCATAATTTCGTCAATAAGTGTTTTTCATCCATTTTGTTTTTCTAGTATGGACAGTGGAAACCAATTAATAATTATGAACAAGGGAAAAGAAATGTCAACCTTTATCTCACCCCCTGTTCCACATTTGTGAGTTGGAAATATGATCACTTTATTCTTCCAGTTTATCCTTCAATTACCAATAGATTAGTTTCTTTGGGAAAGTATCTCTAACTTTTTTTTCCCCCTAGGCTCCTTTGAGCAGTAACTTTGAAGTAAGATTTGCATTTGGAGAGAAATGCAAATTGAATCAAATCAATCTGCTTTGAACAACTTGGGCTGTCTCCTGCTTCTTAGTGAGACTGCCACTTTCCTTTTATTATTTAACATTGTTGCTATTATTTACACAGCTGTTCATAGAACTTTTTTTCCTTCGTGTTATTTTGGTGTTTTTTCCCCCCAATCCTGTTTTGTCTGTGCAAATTTTGGATGGTGACAGTTTATACGCAGTCCCTGATTTAAAAGTGGAGTTGTCACCACTCTGAAGAGTTCCAAAAATAGAGGTTTTGTATACTTAGGAGAGCTCGTTTTGGGGGGGGGGGCACTTTAGAAAATAGGGATTGAAAGACACAAAGTGCCTAACTTCTCCATCAGTCATTCAAAAGGTTGCTCCTGTCTTTCTGTATTTTTAACGTGAAGATAAAGTCTATTGAAAAGAATAGATCTCTTTTGTATTGATGCTATCTTCAAATAAGGACAGGAATACTTTGGTTTTCTAATTTACATATTTTGCAGTAATTTTACATTTTCCTTCAGTATACTTTTATCATCTAATCTTTTCATCCTCATTTCCAATGCATACAATATGCAGAAGTTAGAATTAAAAAAAAATGTTTTTGACTGGAGAATGCTCTGTACTGACCTATACCAAACACTCAGATTGAAATCTTTTAAGCTATAAGCAACAGGAAGTGTACAACTTTTTTTTTTTTTTAAGAATTTGACAAGTGACTTTGTTCATTCAGGGAAGAAACAGTGGTCATTGAATCAGAGTCTTTCCATTTTATACCTTTTTTTGGTGGGGGAAGGATTTGTTGAAGCAAAAGTCAGAAATTAGATTGTTTTGAAGCTTGGGTCTGCCTAGCCCAGGGATGAGGAACTTGAGGCATTCAGGCCTCATGTAGCCCTCTAGGTCCTTAAGTGCAGCCCTTTGACTGAATCCAAACTTTGTTTAGGGTTGGACTCAGTCAAAGGGCCGCACTTGAGGACCTAAAGGGCCACATGTGGACTCGAGACAACAGGTTCCCCACCCCTGTCCTAGCCCAAAGATGAGGGAAATATGGGCAATTAATCTACTCAATTCACAGAATTTCAGAGCTAGAAAGGTTCACACTCAGTTGCCCTCTAGTCTAACCAACAATTTGAACAAGAAGGCCTTCTATAATAAACCCAATAAGTAATCATCTGGCATTTGCTTGAAGACCTCCATTGAGAAGGAACCCGCATCCTCCAGAGGCAGAAGATTGTACTTTGGGAAGGGCTCTAATTAATGCATTATTTTACCTTACCTCAAATCTAAATTGGGCTCTTTGCCATCTCTCCCCAGTAAAAAGCCACAATGTGGCATAATGAATAGATCACTGACTTTTGAGTTAGGGAGACCTGAGTGTTAATCCTGCCTCAGACACTTAATATTTGTGCAACCCTGGGCAAGTCACTTGACCTGTCACAGCCTCATTTTCCTCATCTGTAACATGAAGATGTGGGACAAAATCGCCCTGGATATCCTTCTGTTTCTAAGAATATAATCTTATGATCCTCATTCTGTCCTTCAGGATCAAACAGAATAAGTCTAATCCTTCTTCCTCATGTTAGCCCTTCAAATACTTGAAGATAGTGATTATGTGTTCCTGAGTCTTGTCCTCTCTAGCCTAAATGACCCTACTATCTTGAACCAACATTAATATAGCGTGATCTCTAGGCCCTTTGCATTCAGGCTGCCCTCCTTTGGATACTGTCCAACTTATCAATCTCCTTCCTAAGATATACCCAGTACAGAAGGCCAAATTGCTTCCTGCACAGAATGTGGTTCTTCCCATTTATCAAACTTGTGGGATAACTGTCAAATAATCTGCTCAGGGGTTGTATACATAGGCTGTGTCTGTTTATATCTACTACACAGCGGTTTGGCTAAAGTGGCTGTAGTTCTCACTCATCAAACAGTTATTCCATCCCTGCCCAGAAATGAATCTGCAGGAGACCAAAGAACCTGCCAATCAAAGCCAACCTAATCCATCTTCATATACTTTTTCCTCCATCATGCCTTGAGTCTAATTGTGAAAGTTAGCAAAAGTCCGTGGGTTCCTAGCCAGAAGTCATAGTACGGGAACATATTCTCAAAAATGTAAATTAAGGTTGTTTACCCAAACTGCCTTTAGAATTCTAATGTACATTGATCCCAGAGGCAGCATAGTATAGAGAACAGGACCCTGGACTTGGAGTCAAGAATACCTGGGTTCAAATCCTGCCTTATATACTTACCAGTTGTGTGACTCGAGTTAGGTCCCTTAACCTTTCTGTGCCTCAGTTTCCTCATTTGCAAAAGGAGAGGGTTAGATTTGATGTCCTCTAAGGTCCCATTCAGCTATAGATCTGTGATCCTATTATCCCACGACCAGAATGGGCCTTTCCCACTGATTTCGATGGGTATAAGAATTGAGAAGGTAAGGTCCAAGAAATGAAACTTTGGCACATACAAATGGGGGAAGGAGTTTAATGATAGCTATGGTGGAGTGAGGAATATGTAAATTGATCATATTTAGATAGTCCTTCTTGTATCTAATGGGTTGAGAGCTAACCAATTTAATGTTTGATTATACTAGGAATCTTAGAGTTTTAGAGTTAAAAAAAAAAAAACCCTAGGGCTCATCTATTGGCAGTTTAAGTCAATGGGTTATCCTTCCTGCTATATGTCTTAATTTGGGTAGCTTGGGGCTTCTTTTTTTGTCTGTTCAGTTTGTTTGTTTTTGTTTTTTCCACTCCTTTCAAAAGAGGAGAAGGAGGGACAGAAAAAGAAAATGACTTGTCCAAAATCAAGGACAGCAGGAATATTGAGATTAAAATCAGGTTTTCTTAAGTGCTATTTCTATTGAAATGGAAAAAAAAAGTGATTCTGAATCTATATACAGGCTTACAGTAGTAGCAGTATTCTGATTTCTCATCCTCCTCCCTCACTTTGAACATGGGGTCTCCCAAGGTTCTATCCTATGCTCCCGATAGCTTCAATCATGCTTTTAACGTGATGATTTATAACGTCAGATCGACCCTACCAATTCAAATGCAGAGCTTCAGTCCCAAAGTGCCACCTGCCATCAAGACATCTCTGCCTGCATGATCTTCATTCTGAGTCTTAGACTCTCAAAGTGCAGAGTCCAACTTCCTACCTGAACAAGAATCCCCTCTGCCACATACCTGACAAGTGGTTATCCACTTTGCTCAAAGATTTCCAGTGAGAGAGAACTCACAAAGTAGCTAATTCCACTCGGGCATAGCCCAAATTATTAGAAAGATTTTCCTTATGTCAAACCTAATTCTGCCCCATTAAACTGCTGCCCATGGCCTCTATTTGTACACTCTGGGCTAAAGGAGAATAATTTGAATCTCTCTCCTACATGACAGCCTTTCAAAGACTTGAAGAGAGTTATCCAGCCTTCCCTAAGTCTTCTTTCCTTCAGGCTAAACATCTCCAGTTCCTCCAACTTCAGTTTCTAATATGAAGGGAATGATGAGGCCCTTCGCTAACCCAACTGCTCTCTACTCTAGGCTCTTCAGGGAATCAATGTTGTTCCCAAAATGTAGGATCTCAAGCTAAACACAATACTCCTGGTCTGACCAGGACAGAATATAGCGAGTCTATGACCTTCCATTGCTGGGCACTAGGTACATCCCTCTTAATGCAGCCTGGGATTACATCAGCCTTTTTGGTTGCTATGACACACTATGGATTGTTATTCGATCAACCTTGATTAAGTGTGTGCTATGTGCCAGGCTCTGTGCTAAGTTCCAGGGATACAGAAAGAGGCAAAAGGCAGTCCCTCCTCTCACAGTCCTCTAAAACTCTCAAACTTTAAAAATAATTATTCAATTTCATTATTTACTTTTAGCTAAAACTGCTTTCCATGTTTGCCTCTCTTTGTCCTTGTGAGGACAATTTTTTTTTAACTCAAGTATAAGGTCCTATTTAATTTCCTCTAATTAACTTCAGATCAATGTTTTATCCTGTTGGGATTCTTTTTGGATGCTGACTCTGTCATACAACATTGTAGTCAATTAATCAACAAGCTTTTATCAAGCACTTATTATGTGTCAGGTACTGTGCTAAGGACTGAGGATACAGAAGAAAGAAAAGATAAACCCTGATCTCGAGGAGCTCACATCAGAATGGGGGAAGTAGTAAAATGAAAACAATGATGTACATACAACATTTTCTTTATCTATATTGAGGTGAGGAGGAGTTATTGCAACAGGTCTTCAAACTGATCCACATCCTAAGATTTGTTGTTTTGTCATTGTGGATTTTCTTGGTCTGCAATTTTTTTGTATGGTAAAATGATTATCATAAGGGTAGTTGACATTTAGAAAATGATTTGAGATTTTCAAGACACTTTACCTATTTGATCTCATTTAAGCTTCACAACAATCTTATGAGGTTTATGTTCATTTGATAGAAGAGGAAACTGAGGCTCAGTGAGTTTAAGTTAATTACCAAGGACAGCAAGTAAGCATCTGAGGCAGGATTCAAAGCCTGATCTCCCTGCCTTCAAGTCCATCACTTTATCTGCTACTCTATGCTGTATCTCAAAACGGGGTTCTGATATTAGAAAATGCTGGTTTTCAGCATTCCCTTGATTAAATTCAACAAACATTAATTAAGCACCTACACCTTATGTAAGGCACTGATCTAATAATCCTGTCAAAAAATGAGATGAGGTTAATCTGGCATGATACAGTCTTAATGAACAGGTCCCCCCAGTATCAGTGCCTGCTGATCCATAAGATCATAGATATGGTGATAGAAAAACCTCAGAGGTGAACCACTTAATTTTACAGATATGGAAACTGAGGCAATAGGCAGCTAGGTGACTTGCCCAAATTCACCCAGGTAATAAGTTTTAGAGGTCTATACCATGCAATATTATTTCTAAGTGATAGAAACTTTCAAGAATATATAGAAAAATAGACAGAAAGAAGGGAAGAAGAAAAAGAAAGGAAGTAAGGAAGAAAGAAAGGAAGGAAGAAAACAAAAGAAAGTTCAGAGAATGAAATTTGATTAGTAGAGGACCTTTAATAACAGATAAGCAGTGATCCCATAATTAACATATCAATCAGATAGATGCAATTAGCTCCTTCTAAAGGATCTGAGATTTATTCCCAAGTGCTCTAAACATCTCCCTTCCAGCCTTAGGTGTACAATTATTTTGCCCTAACTATGAAAGACACTGCTCCTTAAATACGGACCTCGACCCAGCTCCTATATGAAGGATCACAAATTGTGAACTAGTGGGATCCAAATTAATAAGGTTTCCCTTTAAATATGTTAAACAGCACTATACATAACAGAAATAGCGGATTCCTAGTGATATACTATCATCCTCCACCTCTATTCATATTGAAATTCTGTAACTTTCCTATATAGATGATTTATTGTAGTTTGGGAAACGAAGTTATTAAAAGTAATTGGATTTGAAAGGCTTTAAAATTCATATTGTACCAGTCTGGCCCACATATAGTAGATCTTCATCTGGTACTTTTAAATGAGTAACAACTTTTGAAGACTATTTGCAGAAAATAGTTCTTCAATGCCCCAAATCTTATTATACTGGACAAATCAGAACAAGCAACCTATAAGCAGCAGGGCCATAAAACAAAACTTCCAAGGGGAAAAAAAAAGGTACAGGTAATGTTTCTTGAAATTGTATGCAAAATAACACTTCTAACTTTAGCTACTTAGGAAATCACATTTTTTTGGCTTTAATTTCAAGTTGAAATGCTTTGGACGCTTCCTAATTTTTAGGCCTTCTTCTTGGCAAGGAACACTTTGGAAATATGCTGCTTTCTACATCTACCTTTTGCAGTTTGGGTATATTTTTCAACTCTTCCATTTTTCTTGGGGGAATCCTAGCCTCTCTATGTACTTTATGCCAAGAATCTGGATAAAAATCAAAATTTCAATTGGTTGTCCAGATGTTTAAAAACACTGTGTAAGTGGTATAGTGGATAGAGCATGAGGCCTAAAGTCAGGAAGACTGCAGTTCAAATCTGTCCTCAAACACTTATTAGCTGTGTGACTGTGGACAAATCACTTCACCTTGTTTGCCGCAGTTTCTTTTTCTGTAAAATGAGCTGGAGAAGGAAATGGAAAACTATTCCAGTATCTTTACCAAGAAAACTCCAAATGGAGTCACAGAGTTGGTTATGACTGAAAATGACCTAATAAGAGCAACAAACATATAAAATCATAAATTCAGAGCTATGAGAATCATAGTTGTAGATCTGGAAGGAATTTTATAAGGCATTGAACCCTTTACACTCAATTTATAAAGGAGGAAACTGAGGCCCAGAGAGGATGTGACTTTTCCAGGGTCATAGTGCTAGTAAGTGTCCAAGGCAGGATTTGAATTCTGCTTTTCCTGATCCCAGAACGGCCTACTTTTCATTGTACTCAGCTAACTTCCTTAGGAGTCTTACAGTTCATCTAGCTCTAACCCTTTATTTTACAGATAAGGAAACTGAGGCCTAGAGGGAGAGGTAGATCATTGGAGATGTAAGCAAATGTCAGAAAAGCAATGAATGCATGGCCTTTGATCACAAATCTTGTACTTTTCTCATTATACTTTGCATCATATTGAATGCTAAACATACAAATCACTCTAATCATTTACTAAATTTTCATTGAATAGTGAGCAGAATCAGAAGAACCATTTAGATTAATGACAATAGTGATGTAAAGGAAAAGAAAATGGAGGTATGTAAGAACTCTGATCAATGGCAGCTAGGTGGCACAGTGGATGAAATGCTAGATATGAAGTCAGGAAGATCTGAGTTCAAATTGGACATCAGATATTTCCTAGCTGTGTGATCTTCGGGTACTTCCTTAACCTCATTGCCTTAGTTTTCTCCTCTGTAAGAAAATGGCGATAATAATTACACCGACTACCCAGGTTGTTGGGAGGATAAAATTAGATAATGTTTGTAAAGTACTTTGGAAACTCCCAAGTACCACATAAATGGAATCATCAGCATCATCAGTGCAAAGACCAGGAACAACTCCTGAAGAATGATGATACAACTTACTTCCCACTTCTTGACTGAGAACTGGAGAATGAGAAATACATTTTAGACAGCCCACAGTATTGATAAAACTATCTGCTTGTTAAGTATGGCAGAATCTAGCCACATCACGTACGTTTCCAAAACCAGTATTTCATTTCTAAACAAACAGACAAAGGAAAAAAAAAACTCAACCCTGCCATTTACTTGAATTATTAGAGATGCTACTGGGTTTATAATGACAGTGTTAATTGGGGTGGAAAATTTGATTTTATGCTCCCTGGAAAACAATATGCAAGAGTTTGTTTTTGCTTTTGTAAAGATCAGAAAACCTTGTATAGACCCGGGGGTGGAGGGAAACAATCTCACCCAGGAATGCAAAACCTTTAGTAGCCTCACGCCTGGCTTCCTTTGGCATGCTGTTGGAAAAGGAGAACTCATGATTGTTTAAATTGGCCCCTTTGCCATCTCTTTTAGGAATATCCACTAAACAGCTTTGGTTATTTTGTTTACTAAATAGCTTTGTGTCAAAGAAAATCCTCTTTATGTGATGTGTGTTGTGTGTGTGTATGTTATGAGTGTGTGTATGTGTGTGTATGTGATGTGTTTTAATATTCACTTAGGGCAGAAAGCACTTGTTCCAGGTTTTTTCTCCCCAGTCAGATGAATCTGAAACTTGAATTATGTCTTCTGTTTCTCTGTGTCCTAAGCAGGGTGGTCTAGCAATTGACAGATCTAGGCTATGCTATGGGCCAGAAAGACCTGGTTTCACATGCCGTGTCTGACACACACTGGTGGTATGACCCTGGACAAGTCACTTAATCTCTTAAACTCTAGGCAACCCTTAAGACTGAAGTTAATGGTAAGACAGCTGCTGACCTGCTTTGATAGAGAGACTTTCCTCATCTGGGAGTTTCCTAACCCAATGAAGTAACAAGCCTGTTTCCTATCCCTTATGCTTCTCATTAATGCTTCTTAACACCTAGCAGAGGTCATACCATACCTAGCAATTATTCCACCTGAAGCAAACCTTTCAAAGCAACCACAGGTAGGTCACACAACAGAGGACAGGGTAGGAGTTCTCATTAGCAATCCACTTAATTGGTTCCTATTTTAACTAATTGTTCTTCTTAGTCACCTCCTAAGCTCTATTCTTTCTAAACTGCTAAAAGACTGCAAGTAATAAGCTCTACCCTCTTTAGGCCAAGCCGCACCTGTTCTCCCTAAGTTATGGCTCTGATAGTAGACATTAAATCAATATTTTAAAACTTGTTGTTTGGTTGACTAAAGGTACATTAACTTCTTTGGGAAATGTGTACACAATAGGGTGGTATGTACAGTGGATAGAGGACTGGCCTTGGAATTAGAAAGATCTGGGTTCAAGTCCTGCCTGTGATATATACTAGCTATGACTTTGGATGAGTTGTTTCACGTTTGTACCTGAAGTAGAGCTAGAGCTGCCCATTTTCTTTGGAGGCAGTTTCTACACTGAGAGTTCCTTATGTCAATGAAATCATAGGTTTGAATGAGGAAAGTCAAAAGAAGGAAGGAAGGAAGGGAAGAAGGAAGGGAGGGAAGAAGGAAGGAAGGATGGGAAGGAGGAAGGAAGAAAGGGAGGGAAGAAGGAAAGGAGGATGGAAGGGAGGAAGGAAGGGAGGGAAGGAGAAAGGAAGAAAGGGAGGGAGGATGGGAGAAAGGAATGAAGAAACGAAAGGAGGAAGGACAGATGGCAGGGAGGGAGGAAGGAAGGGAATGGAAGGAGGAAGGAAGAAAGGGAGGGAGGGAGGAAAGAGTAGAGGAAGGAGGAGAAGAAGAAAAGAGAGAAAGGAAGGAAGAAGAGAGGGAAGGAGGTAGGAAGAGAGGGAAGAAGGAAAGGAGGATGGGAGGAAGGAAGAGAGGGAGGAAGGAAGAGAGAGAAGGAAGATGGGAGGGAGGAATGAAGAAGGGAAAGGAGGAAAGAAGGACAGATGGGAGGAAGGATGAAGGGAAGGAGGAAGGGAGGGGGAGAGAAGGAGGAAGAGAGAGAGGAAGAAAAGAGAAGAAAGAAAGGAGGAAAGGAGGATAGGAGGAAAGAAGGGAGGGAGGAAGGAAAGAAAAAAAGGAGGGAGGGAGAGAGGATGGGAGGAATAAAAGAAGAAAAGGAATATGTATAAGAAAACTTTGATCTCAGACATCTGTAAGAATACCACTCTTTGAGCCAAGGCATTCTCTCTCTCTCTCTCTATATATATACAGAAAAACAATAGTAGCAGCAGCAGCAACAACAAATCAAAGCAAGGACAACAAGAACTGCCCCCAGAATTCAAAACAACAAAAAACCCTTCACGCACAATATTTCTGGGACAATATTTCTTGTCCATCGTCCAGTACTCAGGGCAGACACAACTTTCTTGTGCAAGATCTCATGCATGATTGTAAAGGTAAGTTGTGCACAGTGGCAGAGCACACATTACTGTCATTGGGTCATAGATTTAGAGAGTCTCTGAAAAAAAAAACGCACTCAAGACAGTTTAATCTGTATATTAACCTTTTCTCCATCACTTTCTTAAGTCCAGACAATCCCCAGTCACACCTGGTTTGTTATCATTTGCCCATTTCCAAGATGTAAATGCTTGGCCTGAAAGGAACAATCATCTCACACAAGCCCAGTGATGTTACACTCAAACAGAAAAGATACCTGCCAACCACACGTTGACTTAGAAAACCACAAATTAACATTATCTGTTACATTGTATGTGTGTGTATGTGTATGTGTGTGTGTGTATGTATGTATGTATGTATGTATTTTGTTTCATTAAACATTTCCCAATTACATTGCAATCTGGTTTGGGCTGAACTTAGGAATTTTGTGGGCTGCTTGCTGCACTCTAGGAGGAGAGTTTGACACCTCTGATAGGACTAGAATTTCTAGTCCAACCTCCTCATTTTACCAATGATGAAACTGAGTCTTATAGAGGTTAAATAACTTGCCCAAGGTCATGCAGATGGAGAATTGAGGTTTGAAAGCACATTTTCTGCCTCCAAATCCAGCCCACTCTCCACGGCGTGATGCTGCTTATCATGTTACCATACCGCAAGGTCTTGGGTAGCTTGGGGGGGTAAACATATGAAAAGGGTGTCTTCTCATCTCAGCATGTGGGGATTTATGCATCCAACTCACATTAGTGTTAATGGGAGTTACATGTGTAAATCCCAGCCCTTCAACATGATAATACATAATATATCCCTTAATTTTTAATTCACTCGGGTCTCAATTTTAAAGCATTTTCTTGTAGTTTGTCCTAATTATAATCATTTTTAATGACAGCTTAAAAATTTCACCCAACTGTCTTATCACATACGGTACTTAATTTCTCAAGTGAACAGTTTTACTGTACACTATTCTGGGAATTTTAAGAACTAAAACATAAAAGGAGAGAGAGGACTTTGTGTAGTGAGCCTCACTGTTAATTGTTCTAATATACATAAAGAGACTAAAGCATATTCCTGAAATGTGTGACTGGCCTTCCTACAGAGCCTCCTTTGACCTTTTTCAAGGGGGAATCACAAAACCCCAGAGGGAAAGGAGAAGAAAAGGAATATTCATCTCTCCTTTCTCTTTTTGCTGGGTTCTGCCCAAATCAGAACCAGTATTGAATATTCATTGTTGAATAGATGATTCCTTGTTTGCTTTGTCCAAAGTAGGAACTGGCCAGTCAGAAACAATGAAGAGGCTCACCCTTCAGGTACCACTAGCTTTGCTGGGAGTTGGGGGTGGCAATGTAAGGAGAGTTAATGGGGTGGGGGAAGGATTAGGCAGTGTGGATTTTCTTTGGTCATCTGGAGGGAGAATGAATTTAAATAAATAGATAACCAACTTATTCTCAGGAAAATACAAAGGAACACAATTTAAGTAACGGTTTCAATTTAAAAAAAAAAATTTAACCAGCACTAATTTTCTCTGTAATTTCCCCATGGGGGAGAAAGAAAAAAAAAACTTTTAAAATATGCATATTCAAGCAAAACAAATTCCCACATTGGCCATGTGCAAAATATGCATCTCATAGTACATACTGAGCCCAACCCTTTTCTGTCAGGAAATGGGTAATATTCTTCATCATCCATCCTCTGGCGTCATTGTTGGTCATTGTGTTGATCAGAGTTTTTGAGTAATAAGAATTCTTTAAAACAAACTCTGGGCCTTCTGGGAGTGGCACAAACAAGGTCTTTTTGAACATACCATATAGTATTTTTTTTAAAAGAGTACAAATCCCTTGTAAACGCGACTTCTGATTTCAGCAAGTCCTAACACTTTTGTTACCTGAGGGACTAGCTTTCAAATGGCTTCTTCTCTTCTCCCTCTACTTTAAACAGCTGTCCTTGAGCTTTTATCTCTTGTGTTGTAGGCTCTAAGTACAAGAGCTTTCTTTCATCTTGCCACCCTGGACCAACTAAGTAGGTTGTAGATAGGGGAGAATACAGCTGTTTCTAAGATGCCATTCAGCGAAAAATTCAAGTAACCTACTCATTGGCTTCTGAGAGACAAGACGATTGATTGATTTTTCTTCAATCTTCAATTGGTTGCGTTAGGATTGTTTAAATCAGTGTTATAGTCAGATAGCCAAAATTGATGGAATGATGTAGGGAATCAGGGACCTAAATTCCCCATATTATTTTTAAACCAATTCCAGAAGTTGATTGGATAAGTCTCTATGGTGTTCTGAGTTTACTTATATGGATCTGATGTCATGCCCTGTTTATGAAAGCCAGAAGTGGTCCAGGAAGTTTGCTCCCTTGGGATGTAGGAAGGGTTAGCTACTCCGCACTATTAGGCATATTTTCCTTCTGAGTCTCTTGGTTTTTTTTGGGGGGTGGAGCTCCGATTATTAGGGTCATAGATTAAGATTATGATTAGGGTCAAAGATTTATATTTGAAATAGATTTTAGAGGCCATCAACTCCTATCTTTTTTTTTATTTACAGAAGAAGAAACTGAGGCACAGAGAAGTTGAGTGATTTGATAAATGACACAGATGTAGTAAGTGTTGGAGGGTGGAATTTAAACTCAGTCTTTATGACTTTAGGTCCAGTGTCCTACCCACTACATAACAGTACATCCTTTTTTTTTCTCCCTTGTGGTATGGGGAACTCCCAATGCAGACCAGCACTAGCTCCACACCTTAGATTCCTAGAGCATTGTTTGGGGGCACTGAAAGGTTCAGTAATTTGCCCAAGACCATAGATCAGAGTGAGACTTGAACCTGGGGCTTCCTCCTTCAACTAATCAACCGACACATTCTTAAGATCACAGATACACCAAACTATTTGAGGTGAACTCTAGAATAAGGGTTTTTAATCTCTATTGTGTCACTGATCTTTTTGGTGGTTGAGTGAAGTCTATGGACTCATTCTCAAAAAAATGTTTTTAAAATAATTAATAACTGTCATTTCCCCCCATCCAAGTTCATGAATCCTTTGAAATCTCTCACCCACATCCCACCCCAAGGTTAACCCTTGCTCTCAAGTTGACCTCAATACTTTGGTGTATCTGTGACCTTAAAAACTTGTGAATTGATTGGTTGAAGCAGAAGACCTAGGTTCCAGTCCTACCTCTGACACAGTGGCCACATGATATTAGACAAGTCATAAGCCTCCAAGTGTCCCCAGGCAATTCTCTAGGAATGTAAGTTATGGAGCAGGCCCACATTGGGTCTTCCACACATGCTTCATTAGGCATTCCACATACCCAGGATTTCGTAGGTCCAGTTTAGGAGAAAAAAAGATGACAGCGGACTTTGCACCAGCAAAAAGCTTGAGATCATTAAATATTCAATTTCCCAGGCATCCCAGGCATAAAGGCATCCCAGTTTACTTGGGAAAACAATTTGGTCTTCATTTAAGCCATATTTTGGAAGAAGTGGAATGGATAAGGTACTGGGCTTGGAGTCAGGAAGGCTGGATTTAAAGCCTGCCTTAGATATTTACTCACTGTGTGATATGGAGCAAATCTCTTGAACTCTGTGCTTTCATGGCTTCAAAGATTCCTTTCCCACTCTAAATCTAGCATCCCATGGGTCATACTTCATCAGGAAGTTTGGAGGTCATTGGTAGGTAGGAGACACAGTGGATAAAGGGCTAGAAGTAGAGGAACACCTGAGGTCAAGCCTGCTCTCGGACCAGACACTTATTACTTGCATAACTATCTGTCTACCTCAGTTTGCTCATCTCCAAGATGGGGACACTAATAGCACCTACCTCCCAGATTTATTGTTGAGGATAAAAAGGTGATATTTTAAAGCACTTTGCAATCTTTAAAGCATTATAAAATGCGAGCTATTATTTTCATAATCTTGGAGGTATGCTTTCCAAATTGTCACTGTCCTCCTAATATGAGATCACTTTGTGATAGTAAGTGGATATTTTTAATTCAATTATCAGAGCTGCCCTTATCTATAGGCAGAGTAGGTGGCCACCCATGGTGTCGATTTTGAGAAGCCACCAGAAAGCTCCCTACCAAAAAAGAAAAAAGAAAACAACTCTAACCCCCAGCCCCCTCCCAGCCTCTTCTTGATGTCTGAACTTTCACAGACAACTTTGGAATGGAAAGTGTGCTGCTTAAGAGAGTAGAACCTTGGCCCCCAAACAGTTTCTTCGGTAGAACTGTGGTTAGTAATTACCAATGGTTACTACAAAAAAGGTTCTGTTTTACAGGCAAAGTAAACGGGGCTGCCCCAGCAGCCAGTTTCCTTCTTCCATACAAGAAACAACACAAATCATAGAGTCTCTACACACACAAACATTTTAAAGCTGTCATAAAAACCACTCACCAGTGGGTATTAACATGCATTTCATCATGAACTTTATATTGAAAGTGACATTTTGGAGGCAAATTTGGCAACGATTTTCCCCTCTATAGTTTGGGTACATCCAGCTCCAGTATAATTGGGGGGGGGGAAGCAGCATTTCCCCAAGTCATTTTCCTCCTCTCGTGTTCATGTGCCAGATGGAAGGAAGGCACAAACACTTATCCGTGTGCGTGCGCGGTCTGTCTGCACTTCCTTTTGGGAAAGGACCAGGTTTTTTCAGGATGCTACATGGAGAGCTTAGCACTCCTATGTGCATGTATCTGTCTCCTGTGTGTTGTGTACACATACATGTGTAGTTTCCCTTGACTTCTTATGGGAAAGGTCTCTGGGTCTTTTTTTCATGGTTGATGGTCAGAATCCAACATTCACCCAAATAAGTTTCCTTCTATCATGCTCATGTGCCAGATGGAATGAAGGCACAAACATTTTTCCCCTTTTCTTTTTCTTGGATGCATCCCTCACATCTATGTGCGTTTGCGGTCTGTCTTGACTTCCTTTTGGGAAGGGAACAGCTTTTCCTATGTGCTACATATAGGGCCAGTATCAGGAATAGCAGTGTGATTGCCACCGACTGTGCCTGATGTTGGCCCCAGATCAGGCGGCATATGGTTAATGGAGAGCGAGCGGGCCGGAGCGCCATGAAGACTTGGATTCCAGTTCGACCTCAGAGATATACTAACTGAAGGACCCTGAACAAGAGGACAGCTAAATCACTTCTTACTGCTTTGGGCAGCTCTCCAAGATTATCAATCGCAGAAAAGGTATTGGCCCATATCCGAAGAGGGAGATTTCTCCTCTATGAGTCCTATATAGCAATGAAATCACAGGCTCAGTCAGTACCTGTCCCTATATGGAGGGGAAAAGGGAAGGGAATAAACATTTATTAAACAGCTACTATGCACTGGACCAAGTGGTTTATGAATATTATCTCATTTAATGTTCCCAACCACCCTGTGAGGTAGGCACTATTATTATCCTCATTTTACAGTTGAGGAAACTGAGGAAGACAGAGATTAAGTGACTTGCCAAGGGTCACAAAGCCAACAAGTGTCTGAGGCTGGTTTTGAAATTGGGTCTTCTTGATTCCACTCCCAGTTCTCTAATTGTGCTATCTACCTGCCTATATATAATTGCAGGATATAGAATACATAATATAGACCATTGCATTTCTTCAAGATGTGTATTTATATATTTAAAATAAATAGCAAGTTGTCATAATAGATTTGCAGTTTCATGTACAATCATCTTTTTTTTCCTATTCTACTGTGTTATGGAAATACTTGTTTTATTTCTTAAGTTCAGAATAAAATAAATACAATTTTTAAAAAGATATATTTTTGCTTTTTGTTGTATCTCTAGCACTTAGCATAGTATCTCAAACACAGTAAATGCTTAATAAATGCTTATTGACTGACTAACTATGTCATCTGATTCTCACAGGAATCCTGGGAGGTAGTTACAAGCATTTTTCTCCCCATTTTACAGATGAGAAGCTGAGGTTCAACAATGAGAAGCAATGGGAAGAGTCCTATAATGAAAGGCAGAAGACCTTGCGTCAAAGCCTGACACTACCTCTAGGGAACTCCGTCTAGGGAAAGTCATGCAACCTCACTGCACCTCAGCTCTATCTCTCAGTCTAGGAATTCACCATGGTCATATAGCCAGTGAAATGTCTGGAGACAGGATCTGAACATAGACTTTCTTGCTTCCATGCCAAGTATATGATCTTGTATGCCATTATTTCTCTCAAGAGGAAATTTATTATTGTTATGATTATTGTTTTGTTAGTAGCACACCTCTGTAGCTGAGTAGATAGTCTTCTTGGATCACCCTAGTGATGGGCAAGCGTAATAGATGGAGAGCTGAGGTGAAGCATAATGAAGTCATCTTGCCCAACCCCCTGATTTAATAGAGGAGATACTAAAGCAGAGTTTAAATTCTTGCCTAGAGTCACAGACCTATTAAGAACCTGAGATGGGATTTGAACCTCAGTCTTCCTGACTCTAGGGGAGCATTCTATCCATTCTTCCACACTGCCTCTTTTTAAGGGCAAGTTTGGCTTTTGTTTGCACACTATCATGGACATACCATGCCACCTTTCCAAACTAAGTGGGAACCTGTGTCCATGGCATGTTATGGAGGGCAAAAATTACTACCAAAATACTAGCTTTGGAATATTGTTTTCCATTAAAAAAAATAACTCCACAATGAGAAGCATGTTAATGCCCAATGGTGAGTAGTTTTAATAATAGCTTTAAGTCATTTTTGCAGAGCCTCCATTGTTGGGGCTGCTTCTCTGATGGTTCAAAGAAATTGGCTGCTGGTACACATGGCCTATTCTCACTGTAACTATAAAATCAACTCTCAAGAGAATTTTAAGTCTTCTTGAATTGCTTTTTAGCAAGGGTAAGGAAGCAAAACCTCTAAAAACTACCTAGTAACAGGCAGATCACTGGGTAAAGCCGACATAGCCCTGGCCAAAATCCAAACAATAACAACAAAATGTGGGCTATAGGGAAAAATGTTTTAAAAGGCAGATTGGGCCATTGAAATACGGTGTGTAGTTATTAATTAAACAAGCAGGGTTATCTTTTTCCTAAACTGAAGAACAACCAAGGACCTCTTGGTGTAGTAGAAAGAGATCTGGATTTGTAACAGTCAGAGGACTTAGGGCCCCATTCCAGCTGTACTTTTGGCTCTTTGTGAGATCTTGGAAGAATCACTTCATTTCCCAGGGTTAGAGTTTCCTTTTTATTAAGATGAGAAGATCGGATTAGATATTTCCTAAGGTCCCTTCCAACCAGGAGTGTGAGAGATTGTTAAATTTTCAGTGTGAGCACTAGAAAGCTGGTTGTTAAATATTTACCAGCACACCCCTGCTTCTAGCTCTAGACTCTATTATCCTTTAAGATTATGGGAAATGTCCTTAAGTCCATGTTTCAACAGAGAGGATCATGGTTCTATCCCCCCATTTCACAGATCAGACCAAAATATTTACTTAAACAGGTTCATCTCTGCTTATGTTTGTTTATAAACATGTACTGCCACCCCTACATGTATGCATTTATCCATTAATGCTCATTAATCCAAAAGTAAGCTTTATTTAAAAGTTGCTAAATTCAAAGCTGTTCCTCCAGTGAGCAAATGTCTTTGTTCTTTGATGAAATTATGGAATAATCTGTATCTAATTTAATTCAAAGTCTGGTGAATTGTGTTCCAAACCCACCTGGTTTAAATGAATATAAGAAAAACAACTGGTATTTTATATAAAGCTTTAAGGATTAAAAAAGCACTTTACCTACATTATCTTGTTTCATTCTCCTAAGAACCACAGTGAGGTATGTACTACAAGTTGTTGTAGTACCTACCCATTTTATAGATAATGAAACTAAGGTACAGAGAAGTGAATTAATTTGTCCATGGTCACACAACTAATAGATGTGAAAAGTGGAATTTGAACTCAGGTCCTTCCTGACTTCCAAGTCCAGTGTCAGTGGGCAGGCCTTCCAATTTATCCTGTATATAGTTTGTTTGTACATAATTTGCCAGTTCTATACCAGTTAGACAGTGAACTCTTTGAGAGCAAAGACTCTTTTGCCTTTCTTTGTGTTCACAGTTCTTAGTACAATAGCTGGCACGTAGTAGGTGCTTAATAAATGCTAGTCAACTGTGACTTTCTTTTGCACCACATTGTCTCTGAATACACTATGAGTTCTAAGAAAACTGAGTGACCCAGAACTTTGGGAATATGCTTTGTTCTGAATGCTGAGGTGGGCAGTATGGGATACTTTAGTGAGGTGTCATTTTGACTTAAGTCAGAGATTAATTTAAAAAAATCATATTACACCAAGGACCAGAAGAGCATCATTTTAACATACTGATGAAATTTTTTGGAAAAGGACAACTTTTTTTCCCCCCTAACTACTACTTGCTAGTCCTTTGATCTGATTTTATTTATATTGATGGCTTTTTGACACTTTGGTCATTTCATAGATGGTGTGCTCCACTAGTACGCTCTCAGTGTTGTTAGACAGCAATTATATTCTATAGCACACAGAGAGGATTACATCTGCTGACTTTGGGGAAGAACATGGACGGCAACTGCACGAGATGGGCATGTATGGATTGAGATGTGAGCTTCGGTGTTGGAACTTGCAAACTATGAAATCGGAGATCTTTTGAATATTTGTGGGTCATTTTCAAATATAATTCCTCCCCCCTTGAATTCTCCCTTATAAGGAAGAAAGAGAAAAACTGACAAAATCAACACATCTGACAGGGTAGCCAACATTCTGCACCCACAGTCTGCCACTTTTCTAATGAGAGGAGTGAAGCCCCTTATCATCTGGGCTCCAGGATCAAAACTGGTTGTTGCACTAGTCTGAGATCAGTTGATTTTTAGTATTCTTTTCTTTTCTGTTATTGTAGTCATTGTTTACATAGCTTTCTTGGCCGTGATATACTCTGTATCAATCCATGTGTCTTTACCTGTTTCTCAGAATCCCTCATGTTCATCCTTCCTTACAGTACAATAATATTCTGTTACATTTATATATCAAAATTTACACCACCTTTCCTCAATTTATGAGCACCAACTTTGTTTCCACTTCCCTTCCATTCCCTTCTTTTTCCTCCTTCCTTCCTTCCTTCTCTCTCTTCCCTCCTTCCTTCCTTCCCTTCCTTCCTTCCCTCCTTCCATCTTTCTTCCCTTTTTTTCTCTCTTTTTTATATATAAAGGAAGCTGTTCAAAGTAAAGTTTCATTTCAGCTACATGACACTCAGCTATATGCCAAAAAACCAGGTGGAGCTCATTGGATTGACTTTTGATAGGATATCCTAGGGTAATATAAACAAGTTATTCACCTCAAATAAAAGAGTTAGGATTGTAAAACTTGGGAAGCCATTTCAGCAATGATAAACAACCCTGAGGATCTGAGTATTTATTCTAGGCTGCTTATGATGACATATTTTTATAACACTTGTCTGACTGCCAGGAAAGGCAAGCTTTCTTGCTCATTAAACAAAATTGAATGGGAAAAATTTCTGCTCTTGATCTTCTATAATTTTGATGTGGCCATGAACCAATATGCAAATGAAAATTCACAGTCCACAAGTAAGCAAGAGGTCATGTTAGGCTGAACTACACTCACATTTTTGAAATTCTATGGAATGTTAAAAGAAAGAGGTCAGATATGGAAGAACCATTTTGTTCTTCCTAAGATGTCTTTTTAAAAATTCATGTTCAAGAAAAAATTCATATTCAGAGAAAACTTTTTTTTAAGAACATAGAGGATAAAACAGTAATTTTGGTTACAAGAAACTGAAAAGTTTTGCATAAACAAAATCAATGTGGTTAATATGAGGAAACACTGTCAATTGGGAAAATTTTTGATCAAATAAGCTTAAAATATTTAGCTATGCAAAATATATCAGGAATGAACATGAATGTATGAGAAAGGGCCATTTGCTCATGAATAGGTGGTCAAAAGATAAGAAATAGATCTCAGAATAATTGCTAAGATATGAAAGATTGTTCAAAATCGCTGATAAGAAATGCCAATTATATCGACAAAGATAACAATAGTGAAAAAAACAATGTTGGAGCCACTGTTGGAAGAGAAGTAAAGTAATACATTGTAGGTGGAGTTGATTCTGGAAAGAAATGTGAAACTATGTTTAAAAATTGCTAAAATATCCATACATTTTGACTTAGAGATCTCACATCCAAGCATATGTTGTTGTTCAGTTGTTCAGTTGTGTCAGGCCCTTTTATCCTCTACTGTTTCTCAAAGTCTGTCCAAGTTCATGTTCATTGTTTCCATGACATTATCTATCCATCTCATCCTTTGCCATCACCTAGGCACATATCCCAGAGTCTAATATAGAAACTAAGTTCCCATATACACCTTACTATTTACTGTAGTATTTTGTGTCAGTAAAATACTCAAATGAAGTAGATTCTCATGAACTGAAGAATGACTAACCAAATTATGAAACATAAATATAATGGAATCTTACTGTGCCATTAGAAATTATGAATATTAAGAATTCAGAGAAGCATAGGAGGACTTTGGTGAACTAATGCAAATTCAAGTAATCAGAACCAGGAAAATAATATGCCCACTGACTCCAATACAATACATGGAAAGAACAATAACACAAAAATGAATGCTGTCCAAATATAATGGTCAAGTTTGGCCCCAAAAAGAGCTGAGAAAAATCCTTCTCCTTCCTTGTTGAGGTAAGATTCTATTGGTGTGGAATATTGCATTATTGTTAAACTCCATCAATGTGTTCAGTGGTTTTGCTGAACTTTTTTCCCCCTTTTTTAAAAAAAAATCTTTGTTACTAGAAATAGCTCACTAGGGATGGAAGGAGAAAAGAGATATAATTGGAAATTATTGCATTGTAGAACCTAAATACATCAATCAAAATGGTCAACTAGCAACAATAAAATTAATAAGAATGTAGGAAAAAAAGAAAATGACTCACTGCTTGCTGATTTGAGAACTTTGTAAATTTCCAATGATTTATCAAATACTTGATATACATTTAAGAAGGAAAAAAAACATTTAAAAAAAATATGGCCTACAAAGTCCACTTGGAAATTAAACAAGTCTTCAGGGAGTCAAAGTATAGAGGTCTCACTTGCATTTTAGTTTCAAAGATTCTTTGGATTTTACATGGGTGAAACAGTTATGAAGTTATAAAAAATCAAGATTCAACAAATTTAATTAAAAAAATAATTAAGGGCCTATTAAATTCCAGGACACTGGAAATACCCAGTTGCTAAACAGTTCTTACACTCAAGGAGCTTATATCCTAGTGAGGATAGAGCAAGGGGAGGCAGATAAAAATTATACAAAGATAAAAATGCAAAGTATATACAAAGTAATTTCAAGGGGAAAAGAGCACTTAAAACCTAGGGATTAGAAAAGGCCTTGTGTATGAAGGGACAACTGAGCTGGGCTTTGAAGGATGCTGGGGCTTCTAAGAGGTGGAGGTAAGGAGGGAGGACATTCCAGGCATGTGGCATTGCCAACAGAATGTCTTGTGTGGGTAAAAGGCTAACAGGCTACTTTGAATGAAGGGTGAGTGGGTGAAAGAGATTAATATGAAGTGACTGGAAAAGTTAGATGGGAGCCAGATTGTGGAGTTCTTTAAATGGCATTTGTACTGGAGGAATGGAATGGAAAAGCACTTAATAATTAAGTACACACTACGTGCTAAGCACTATTTGAAGGCCTGGGAATAGCAATTCTGGACAGTCCTGTTCTCAAAGACCTCACTTTTTAATGGAGGAGATAACACATAAAGGAGGGCTCATTTTAATGTTTAGTTCATGGCAGATAAGAAGTCAACAAGCATTCATCAAGCACCTGTTATGGGCCAGGCACTGTGATAAATGCTAAGGGTACAAAAAACAAAATCAAAGAGCAGTCATATTCTTTCTAGGAACTCACAGTCTCATGGAGGACATAACATGGAACCAGCTAAGGCACAAACAAGATAGATACAAGGCTGGGTAGTGTTGAGTTTCTGGTAAGAAAATTAATGGGGTAGATGGCAAAGCCCCAAGGACCTGGAAGAACATTGGCAGAGCAGATGGTCCCTAGCTAGGAGGATATTGGTCCAAAGGCAGAATAGAGTGGGAATACCTACAGCAGAGTTGGGGTCATGAGGGTAACCATTCAAATGACAATGAATACCTTATGCCCAGTAAGAACTGGGCATCGTGTCGATAAGGTTTGGGTTGGGGAAGGAAAAGTCCATGTTTCCCCCTCAGTAATGATAGATGATGTTTGTCTTCTGGCTTTCTGGTGATCCATTGTTTGGCTAGGGTAGGGGAGAGGAAGGTCCCTGACTCCTAGTTGTCCCTGTAGATAATAGTGAGTTTTGTCAGTATATCCTTCCTCTTTCCATTCAGTTTCAAATGAGATACCATTGGAACATGGGCTGAAGAAGCAGGAACATGAGATGATCTGAAATTGTGATTACAATGGGTACCCTAGACATGACTATCTTTTTCATCAAAGTACATTGAGACTTGCTGAGATATGCTGTTTCAGAAGGTTTCATTAGAGTGAGTCATTTTTAAAATGAGTCATCTCAGCTAGATCAGGATTTTTTTTGGAAGAAGGGAGAGAGACACATTTTATACATATTGATTGAAGCTAGAGTAGAAAGTGAGAGATGGTTTGTGGGGTGCCAAAGACTTTAAAAACAAAGTCACTACTGTGGACATTGGGGTTCTGAGGTCATACAGATTCATAAAGTTCCCCTCAAACTGGTCAGATGAGAAAACATTATGAGTGGGAGGTGAAACTTACAAGGTTTATAGTTATGAATTCTGTTAAGAGTTGAAAAGTTCAGCTGTGTATTTAAAACTCATATGAATTACCTGTATTTTTCTTTTCCCTTGATTTTTGGCTGTAATTGGCCTACAGGGGCCTCACTCTTGCTTAAAGTTACATTAGGCAAGAACTATTAGATGTAGGAAAGGAAATAAAAGTCATTGTAGTCACTGAAAAGTCATTGAACCACCAAAGTTAAGACTCCACCCCCACCCCAAAGGATGAAAGGATTTCTTCTTCTAGGGCTTCCATTATCCTTATTTATTGCTAATATTTCATTATTCTTTGTGGTGCAAAGAGTACTAGACCAGAGCTAGGGCTCTCGGTTTCCAATTTTGACTTTGCCATTTACTACATATGTAACCTTGGGAAAGTAATTTCATCTCTCTGGTACTCAGCTTCCTCATGTGCATAGCAAGAGAGTTGGAGTGGTCAAGTTCTAAGATCCCTTAAAACACTAAATCTAACAAACTTATGGTATAAGACCTAGCCCTGGCTTTAGGCAAGGCAAGACTACAAACATTTATTTATTAAATACTTATTATGTACAAGTGGCTGATTAATTGGCCTGAACAAAGGGAATGAAGGCATAGCTCAAGTGTAAAGCCAGAATCATTTATTGGATGAGTACAGCATATGCATGTGGAGAACAGTAGAACCTCCTCTATTGCCCTAAAGATTAGGAGTTTA
This sequence comes from Vombatus ursinus, assembly GCF_900497805.2. Classification (NCBI taxonomy): domain Eukaryota; kingdom Metazoa; phylum Chordata; class Mammalia; order Diprotodontia; family Vombatidae; genus Vombatus; species Vombatus ursinus. The sequence goes on along the minus strand of NW_020954551.1, from coordinate 17,447,670 downwards.
GTGAGTGGTTTAAATGGTTTCACAACAAAGGGAGATATGAGGTAATTCAGAGTGCCCAGAACCAGGATGTTTGTGTAAGCTCTGTCCATTTGGGACCAGTATGAACTAATTTGAGCTAGGACCATGGTTGCTGGCACAGCAGAGGTGTTCCAGGTTCACCCAGTGGATGCTGAAAAGGATCATGGGTATGTCAAACTCAAGCAACACTCATTCTGCCTCCTGATTGGCTGATTTTGATTCCTAGGTTATTTCAGCCTCTCCTGGGAGCTCAAGCAAATCAAGGTGATTAGTAAACTCATTATTCATTCCATTTCTACAGGCCTGTGCTTAATGCTGAGATTACATAAAGAAGCCGAAAGAAAAAGACAGTCTCTGTACTCAAGGAATTTATATTCTAATGAGGAAAGACAACATAAAAGAGCTGAAAAGTGGGAGTGGGGATGGAGGGGAGAGTAACTTCTTTCCTGAATGCTGGTCTTGGAATCAGAAAGCTATGAGTTCAAATCTCTCCTTTGACATTGGATGTGTGTCCCTGAACAATTCACTTCAACTTCCTGTGCCATGTTTTCATCATCTATAAAATTTATTAGATGGCCCTTAAGCCCCTTCTTGCTCTAAATCTATGATTCTCTGATCCTTTTCTATTGAGCCCTACCCAACTCCCAATCCTTCTTGATGGTTCTTCTCATTTATTTTTATTGATTCCCTATCTTAATCTCAATAGCATTTATTCCAAACCTTTACTTTTTCTCTAGTTCCCAACAATATGTCCTCCCACCCCCTCCTGTACTATAGCCTTTTTTTTTTTTTGCTAAACTGAGAACATTGAGACCCATTGGTAGGAGAAAAGCTTCACTTCTTTTCCAGGCTTCAAGAATTCTCAGCATCATCACCCATGTTATCTTCCTTCCCTTTGGCCACATGAGAAAAGTTATTCTCCACTGAGGACAATTAACCTACTTTTGCTCTTGATCCCACTTCTTCCTCTCACCTCCTGTATATTGTTGTAAAGTGCAATTCCACTTGTGATAATTTATGCATCGATGATCTCTCCATCTCCACTGGCTCCTTCCTTGCTGCCTACAAGAATGCTCAGATCACCCCAAACCTAAATGTTCCTTTTGAATATTCTTTGCACAGTATGATACTGTCTCTTGTTAAAAGGTGGGGAATGGTGTTTTTATTCTCTACGTTTCTGTCTCTGTCTCTCTCCTTCTCTCCTCCTCCTCCTCCTCCTTCTCCTTTGTCTTCATCACCATCATCATTGTTATCATCATCATCTTTTTTCATCATCATCATCATCTTTTTCTTCTTCTTCTTCTTCTTCTTCTCTCTCTCTGTCTCTCTGTCTTTCTCTCCTTTCCTCGTGCCAGTCACATATCTGTAACCCTGACTTGTGGTTCCTTGGTTACTTAGACAAGTCTCATCTCTCTCTGCTAGTATAAGATGATTGTTAAAGCTTCCAGAGTTATTTTCTTCTGCCTGTTGCCACAGTCTTTCCCTGAAGGTCCTTCTTATCTCTCCCCTTCAAAATCAGTATCTCAGTTAACAATTCCAGCTATCACTCTGCATTCTTTCTGGGTAGGCATACTGTATTTTCCCCAGTTATTCAAATGGTGAGGGCAAGGGAGAGGGGGAGAAAGAGCCAGAAGATATTCTAGTACTTGATATGTACGTTTTTGTCCCAAATCATTCATTGACCTCCAGTCTTAATGTATCCAGCCATCTACAAGACATTTACATGTGGATGTCCTTCTGTCATTTCTAATTCAATATTTCTATAATGCAGTTGCCATCTGTATTTTCCAAGCTCACCCTTCCAACATCTCAACTTTGGTCAATGGCACTGTCATTCTCTTAGTCCCATAGGCTTCAAAACATGGCATTATCTTGGAGTCCTCTCTCTTATTTAGGTCTCATATTCAATCATTCATCACATTTTATACATTTTCCTTCAAAATATCTCTCAAATTTGTCCCTTTATGCCCAATCTAACTTCTGCTTCCTTAGTTCGTGCCCCGATCACCTTACACTTAGTGCCTTTTAGTGATTGATGGAAAATGGACAGTGCTCTTCCACTTTCCCAGTCACCAATGAAGTAAAGCAGAACTGTGTGCTTGCTCTCATTCCTTTTAGCGTGATGTTTTCAGCCATGTTGTCAGATTTCTCCAACAAGGACTAAACTGGTATCAAGGTCAGCTACTGCCCTAATGGTAAATTATTTAACCTGAAAAAACTACAATACAAGAAACACTAAAGTGGAAGGAGAGGTGGTGTGTTCCTTTTTGTTCATAGATGATTGTGTCCTCAAAGAAGGTTGAGATGCAACAAAGTATGGATTGATTCTTTGCAGCTTGTGCTAATTTTGGTCTCACAATCAACACCAAGAAAACAAATGTTCTCCACCAGCCAGCACCACGCCATCCATATATGTAACCATCGGTTACAGTAAATAGAGAAATTCTAAATGCTGTGGGTAAGTTCACTTACCTTCACAGTATACTTTCCAGGGATGTGCACATAGATGATGAGGTTGACACGTTCATTGTTAGAGCTAGGTCAGTGCTTGGGAGGCTCTAAAGAAAAGTGGGAGAGAAGAGGTATTAGGTGGCCTACCAAACTGAAAGTCTACAGAGCCATTGTGCTGACCTCATTGTTGTATGCCTGTAAAACGTGGACAGTCTACCACTGCCAAGCCAGGAAAAACCGAACCAATTCCATTTGAATTGTCTTAGGAAGATTCTGAAGATAACCTGGCAAGAGAAGGTACTGGACATTGAGTTTGTCTGCCAAGCATTCAAACTCAGCTGAAAAGAGAGCAACTTTGATGCACTGGCCACATTGTTAAAATGCCAAATGTATGTTTGCCTAAAAAACTGTTTTATGGAGAACTCACACGAGGCAAATGTTTGTATGGAAGTCAAAAGAAATGTTACAAGGACACTCTCATTGTCTCTCTGAAGAACTTTGGAATTGATTAAAAGACACGGAAGACATTAGCACACGCTGCCCATGGCACGCCCACATCAAAGAAGGCACTTTGCTCTATGAGCAAAACAGAATTGCAGAAGTTCAAAAGAAATGTGAGATGTGAAAATTTAGAGACATCTCCGTTCCAAATGTTTGTATGGACTATCTGTGCCTGTCTTGTGGTAGAGACTTCTGAGATCATATTGGTCTGATCAGTCACAGTTGGACACATTCTACCTTGACCCCAACATAGTGATGTCATTTTGGTCCTCTTTGAGAATGAAAGACAACAGCCAGTACAGTGGTTCACTAGCTGGTCTTCTTCCATTCCCTCCCTTCTATTTCACTCTACACACAGTTCAATCTTCTTAATACATTAATTTCTTCTCGTCACTTTCATGCTTGAAACACCAACACTTTTTTCTTTCATAGACTCCATATACTTACACAGTGTGGATATATGTATGAACATATGAAATAAATGAATGAAAAAAACATTAAGCACTGGTTCTGTATGAAGCATTTTTTTCAAGTTCTGGATATATATTATATATATACACACACACACACACATACATAAATATATGTGTATATACATATGTGAGTATAGAAGGAGAGAGAAAGAAAGAAGGAAGAAAGAAAGAAAGAAAAAGAAAGAAAGAAAGAAAGAAAGAAAGAAAGAAAGAAAGAAAGAAA
>NW_020954551.1:17439943-17443994 GCF_900497805.2 Vombatus ursinus | reverse complement strand
AAGAAAGAAAGAAAGAAAGAAAGAAAGAAAGAAAGAAAGAAAGAAAGTGATGATTGGAAGAAGGGATATAACACACAGGAAGTTTCACCTATGGGGTATGGTGCACCAAAAGATTCAGTTTTCTTTAGTATCATTTCCATTGATAAGACCATATATATATTTCTGATGTTAAACCATTTGATGGTTCCAAGGGACATATGCTGTATTCTACTATAAACTATAATCTCTTTGAGGGTAGGAACTGTTTCAGTTTTGTTTTGTTTTTTTTGCAAGGCAATTGGGGTTAAGTGACTTGTCCAGGGTCACACATCTAGTGAGTGTCATGTTTCTGAGGCCAGATTTGAACTCAGGTCCTCCTGACTTAGGGCCGATGTTCTATCCACTGCGTCACCTAGCTGCCCCTTTTTTTCTTTCTTTTTTTTTGAACTCTTTCACTTCTGTCTTTGTAATCCAGTCACTAAACAGTGTCTAGCACATAGTGGGCACTTAACAAGTACTTGTTGCTTCATAAATGCTTGTTTCATTAGATTAAGAAGGATTTTAAAAATTGATATTTGCTATTGATTTAGACATGTCCTTCATCCTTGCCTTCCTTTCTTTCTCACTTAGTTTTGAGCCAACACTCTAAGGATCTTGTCACTATTATGTCCCTTTTCTGGTGTTTACCTTTCTCCACTTCCATGACTTGCCCCACTTGCTGCTTTCCCTTACATCTTCCCTCCCAGAGTAGGGGTTCAGGAACCATTATGATTTGTAACAAGCTTTGACTCTCTGGAGGATAGACTGACCCCTTGGAACAAGCAGGCCATAGAGTAGACTGCCCCATTGCCCTTCTAACTAATCACTAACTGAATTTTCTCCAAGTGTGAGAATTTCTACTTATAGTTCTGGAATATTCTAAACTATTTCTTGGAACGGTTGTTGTCATGCCATGACCAGAAATACTCCTTTTATTTTCATCTCTTCACTTATTTTTATACCTTGATTCTGATAGAGTTACATTGCCATTTTACATTTAGTGTTTCATGTATGTGATTATAACTAATTTTCCCCACCCCATATGTTATCCTACCACCGTGCCCATTTTTAAATGGAATACATCAAGGTATCAATTATTACTGGAAGGGCTTATTAATGAATTTAGGAGTACCAGCTAAGAACTTATTCCTTCTTCCCACCAGTTGTCACTTCATTTGATTTGTGCTTTTGAAATTCACTACTAAATGATTACAAATCTTATTTGCATACTCAGAAAAAAGGCCATATTTTGTCTGGATGTCATGTGAGTTTCCACGTCTGGATGAGTGATAAGAAACTTCCTCGAGTTAGGCAATGGGCACGATCACTTTCCCCGCAATAAAAAAAAGCCAATGTGGATGCCCTCAAAAATGAAAAAGCTGAGAAATAAGGAGCCCAGTAGCAAAGAATAATGAGTACATGAAGGATGTATTTTTCTGCCATTGTCCAGGTGGCCTTCAAGGCAGGTGACAGCGGGGGCCATGCCAGTGCTAACTTCATAAGAGTAGATAACTCAGCAGGAGACACTCAATCACTTGACAGAAGCCAATTCAGAAGGCATTGAAAATGCCTTGCTTTAAAGATAATCATGTTAGGAATCAAAAAGGGTCTAATGTTAGAGACTTGCCTTTCAAATGCACCAAATCATTATACCTGTCAAGATTTATGGACAGATTTATTTATGTTGACATTGGGACCGCTAATGTTTTGACAAATGAGGAGTCTTGACAGATACAGCAGATATGTCCGAGTCTATTTCCTGTATTTGAAAAAGAGGGCTAAAACAGGGAATCATGACAAGCCTGCAGTGGAGGTTGGCATGTCTACATTTGGATGTCTGACACCATTAAGGAGCTGTAGGCTGTTGCTAGTTGCCTGGCCATGGTGACGATTGAGGATGCTGGGCAGCCAGGACCACTTTTCATGAATGATTAAATGGTAGAAAGCTGGATTGAGGACTAACATAAAAGGGTCTTCCTGAAGAGGTAACACACATAAGTCCTCAATTTGACCTCAGATCCTAAAAGTTGCCTACCCCATTACTGAAAGGAATGAGGAAAATCTTGTTTGCAATAGGGGACTTAAGTGTGGTAAGGCCTTCATTCTGAGGTTATCTAGGAGATAAGCCCTCTTCACAATTTAAAACAAAAACTTGATTAACACAGATGACAATTTTTTTTAAAAGGGTATTGTATGTGACGACCCAGCTGATGACAAGATTTATGAATCGTCATCAAACTCTCAACAGTCAAATGTAGTATTGGGATTCATTAGAGGAACACAACTGGTGGCATTGGTAAAAATAATCTTTTTCTTACATTTTCTTTCCTTCTATGCATCAAGATCCTAAATAAAACAAATCATTGTCTGTTATACTTAACACTTCTCCTGGCTTACTTTGGCACCTTTCATACATCAGCTAAGGAAAGCCCACTCTTTTATGGTTTCACTTTTGAAATAATAGGAAGGACTTTTATTATAAGGAAATTCACAGTACTATGAGAATTGTTTAGTAGGAAGCCAGCGACCAACCAAGCAATTAATCAGTCATCATTTTCTAAGTGATTTTTATGAGCCAGACACTATGTTTGGCACTGGGGATACAAAGATTAATAAAACAATGAAACAGCTCCTGCCCTCAAGGAGTTCATATTCTATTAATCAGGGACTCATCATAATAGGGGAACAATAAAGTGACAGTGATAGCAGAGAAGGGGCCTTAGGTAGAAATGTGCTTTCTAATATCACTATCCCAATGCATATCAATAACTCAGTCTGAAATTAAGTTTTCTCATCTATCAGATGGAGGTAACTCACTGGGTAGCTGTGATGAAAGGACTTTATATAACTGCAAGCTGTCATCATTATCATTACCTATAGATGTATGTGCAGGGACACTATTATCTTGCATTAGTTCAAACATAAAGGAAGTAGGTAGGGCTACAAAAAAAGAGATGGAAAGAAATAAAAGAAGGGCAGAGTGGTAACTAGAGCTCTAAATTGAATGTTTCCCTAGGGTAAGAAATTTAAAGGGCATGAAAATTTAACACACAGGTATCAAAAGCCTTTGAGCTTCATATTAGCAAGTCCCCAGAGGGTGACTACTGCTCCCTTGAGGGTTCTAAGGACAACCCTGAAAAGTTGTAGCTTCTAATACTATTGTTCATCAGTCTCCATCATTAAGAAATTGCCCCCACTTCAATATCACTTAACCAATGAACATTTCCCCAATATTAATGAACCAATTAACCTCAATTAGCTTTTATAAGGAGATATTTACTGAGAAGGTATGGTAAGAATTGAATAACATCACCTCAAAATGGGTTTCATTCTTCCCTCTGTACCTCCACTTAATTCTTGGGGAGAATGTGTTCAAAGAGATTGTTATAAAGCATGTCCTACCAAAAAAGCTCCCCCAAAAAAGAAAAAAAAATAAGCAAAAAAAACCCCCCTCAAACCTGGGGAAAGTACTTCCTGGACCTGGTAGTCTTTTTTTTTTTTTTTTTTTGGCTAGGCAATGGGGTAAAGTGACTTGCCCAGGGTCACACAGCTAGTAAGTCTTATGTGTCTGAGGCCAAATTTGAACTCAGGTCCTCCTGACTCCAGGGCCAGTGCTCTATCCATTGTGTCACCTAGCTGCCCCACTGGTAGTCCTTTTATCCCTCTGCAGATTCTCTTCTGAGTTCACTTCTGAGTGTGGCATAGCGATTGGATGCATTACTCCTGTACTTTTCCGGGCTAGCTCTTTACTGAGCTTGGTCAAGCAAGTCCCTCCTCAGAGGTATTGGCCCATCTCCTCACTGGACTTGGGCACTACTTCCCCTGTTTCTGGAAGTCCAATTGTGCTTGACCCGAAGAAAGATCACCAAGGCTTCACATAGACTGCAAGTAGGTAGAGCAGGTTTCTCCTAGTCAAATGACTGGGCCCTCATTGGTCAGAGGAGATGGAAGTAGGAGGAGCACAAACTTAGAAAGTGGCAGCCTGAGGAGTTCAGAAGGGTACTATTGTTCTATTTCCAGGATGTTTGGGGGA
>NW_020954551.1:17413494-17439933 GCF_900497805.2 Vombatus ursinus | reverse complement strand
TTTTTTTTTTTTAGCAGATGACAAGCATGCATTAATCCATGCAAAAGGAAGATTATTCTGGCAGCATTAATAAGGATGGGTTGGAGCAAGGAGAAAATAAAGGCAAGAAGACTATTAAGAAGTTATTACAATAGTCCATGTCATAAGTGCTGTATTAGGGTGGTGACAAAGATAACACAGGAGAAGATAGATATGAGTACCATTGCCATGTATTGTGAGAAATATTATCTTGCCATATTGACTGTGGCTTTGTAACCTATTACTTATGAGGGGTAAAGGAAAGGGATAAGTGAAGAGTAATACTTGTGTTTTTAATAAGAATGACTGGGTAAATTGTCATGACACTAATGGAAACAATGGAGGTAAAGACAGAGCAGAGACAAGATGGTGGAGTAAAGACAGGGAGTTGGCTGGGCTCTCTGAAATTTCCTTCTAAACAACTGTAAAATAGTGCCTCAAAAAGAATTCTGGAGTGGCTGAAACAACCAAAAGATGGGGTGAGAGAATTTTCCAGCCCAAGGCAATTTAGAAGGTTAGCAGGAATGGTCTGTCTCACTGGGGTGAAGGTGGAGTGCAGTTAAGGGCAGGCTGTGCCCTAGCAAATAACCAGCAGGCCTTAGGGGCAACTGAATTGGTAGCTTCTGGAGCTCTCAGCCCATGGACATAAAGGGGTCAGACAACTGGTCAGAAGGAGATTATGGAGGGCTCTTTGCAGGCACTGGGAGGAAGACTCCATTACGTTATTCATATATGATTCCAGGTTGCAGTCACAAGGTGAGGAGAAGCACTAGCAAGAGTGGGGACTCTGGTCAAAGTTCTGGGGAAGAAAAGAGGCCTTGTGGTCACTCACAAATCAGAGCACAAGACAGGAGAACAGTGACCACACCTCTCCTTAAATCAAAATACCTTGGAAGAACTGAAAACTTACCAACCACTAGAACTAACTCTGAAAATAGCTTCACAAAACACCTGAAGTTTTGGACAGTGCCCTTTCAAACCTGGGAGAGGAGTCCAACTTTAACGTAAAGTTAAAAGTTTAAAAAAAAAAAGGCTGGAAAAATGAGCAAACAACAACACAAGAATCTGACCATAGAAAGTTACTATGGTGACAGGGAAGATCAAAACACACACTCGAAAGAAGACAACAAAATCAAATTAGCTATGTTCAAAGGCAGGAAGAAAAATATAAATTGGTCTTGGGTCCTGAAAAAGCTCACAAAGGATTTTAACCAAATAAAAGAGATAGAGGAAAAATTGGGAAGAGAAATGAGAGTAATGCAAGGAAATCATGAAAAAATAGTCAACAGCTTGATAAGGGAGGCACAAAAAATACTGAAAAAAATAACATGTTAAAGTAGAATAGGCAAAAGTGTAAGAGGCACAAAAATCTAATGAAGAGAAGATCTTATAAAGCAGAATTGGCCAAATGGAAACATATATACAAAATTTCACTCAACAGAAAAACTCATTAAAAAGCAGAATTAGCCATATGGAAAAAGAGATGCAAAAATTCCTGAAGAAAAATAATTCCTTGAAAATTAGAATTGGGCAGGTGGAAGCTAATGACTCCATGATATATCAAGAATCAATAAGAAAAAAAAAAGAAGAAAAAAAAACAGAAGAAAATGTGAAATATCTCATTGGAGAAACAACTGACCTGGAAAATAGATCGAGGAGAGAGGATTTAAGAATTAGTGGGCTAACTGAAAGTCATGATTAAAAAAGGAACCTAGACATCATCTTTCAAGAAGTTATTAGGAAAAACTGTCTTGACATCCTAGAACCAGAGGGTAAAATGGAAATTGAAAGAATCCACCAATCACCTCCTGAAAGACACCCCAAACTCCCAGGAATATTATAGCCAAATTCCAGGGTTCTCGGGTCAAGAAGAAAATATTGAAAGCAGCTAGAAAAAAACAATTCAAATATTGGGGAGTCACAGTCAGGATAACTCAAGATTCATCAGCTTCAATATTAAAGGATCAGAAAGCTTGGAATATGATATTCTTGAGGGCAAAGGAGCTTGGATTCCAATGAAGAATCCTCTACCCAGCAAAACTGAATAAAATCTTTCAGGGGGAAAATGGTATTTAATGAAATAGAGCACTTTCCAATATTCTTAATGGAAAGACCAGAACTGATAGAAAAATTGACTTTCAAATACTAAACTCAAGAGGTGCATAAAAAGGTAAACAGGAAAGAGAAATCATAATGGATTCAATAGGGTTAAATTGTTTACATTCCTACATGGGAAAATGATACTTGTAATTCCTAAGGATTTTATCATTACTAATGCATTTAGAAAGAGTATACATAGACACAGGGCATGGTTGTGAGTTTTTTACTTTCTTTTTTCTTTCTTTTTTTTTTGTCTGTGTTTTCTTTCACAACATGTCTAATATGGACATATGTTTTGCATGAGCACACATGTATAACCTGTATCAAATTGTTTGGCATCTTAAGGAGGGGGAAACGGAAGGAGAGAGGGAGAGAATTTGGAACTCAAAATTTTTAAAAATGATTTTTTTTAAGGCAGTTGGGGTTAAGTGACTTGCCGAGGGTCACACAGCTAGTAAGTGTTAAGTGTTTGGTCTGAGGCTATATTTGAACTCAGGTCCTCCTGACTTCAGGGCCACTGCTCTATCTACTGCACCATCTAGCTACCCCTCAAAATGATTGTTAAAAATTGCTTTTACATATAATTAAAAATAAAATATTGAAATCTGAAAAAAAAAAGAAATAATGGAGCTAAAGGAAGGAATAGCTATAGAGAGCAAGATGATAAACCTGGCTTTGTATATGAGGAGATTAATGTATCAGTGGGGTGTCTAGGTAGAGAATGGTGGTGAGGAAGTGAAGGCTTCGGAGATGAATAACATTTTCATCAAGTTACCCATGAAGGCAATGAGAAAAATTGGATGAGAAAGAAAGGTTCAAGGCAAAGGAAGGCCATTTTGAGTATTTGAGAGGCGCAAACATGTTTTAACTAGAAAATAAGGAAGCAGAGCAGAAAAAGTAATTGAAGATGCATATAGGAATTGGTTGGACCACCATATTAATAGAATTATGTTTAGATGAACTTTTGTCTAGAAAGCTATTCCAGATACCATACCTGTTACAGTTAATTTTTGAAGCCGAATGAAGGATTTAAAATTCAAGACTATTGATATATCATTTGATTAGATTCAGTAGACAAAGTCATATTCCTCAGCCTCATGCTGGCTAGGGAATGATCTTGGGTTCTGGAAGAGTGGATCACTGGTAAATTCTGACATGCTGGAAAGGCTTTGAGTATGTGGATTATATCTTCTTTTCAAGGACCAACCTATCCAAGAGCTCATTAACAGTAGGCTTTCCACACAGTAATGCATTATTTGGGAAGAAACCCTATGAAAGGATTATGGATATGAGCAGGCTACAGCTTATTGCCAATGAATTCTGTAGGAGAAGTAACATAAAAAAATATCAATAGAGAGATCACATCTAGACTGGTCATATTTTCAGAAAAAAGGATGATCAATGTGTGTTCCAATACAGTGTTTAGAGATTCATCAGTCAATAAGCAATTGTTAAGCATTTACATTGTGGCAAGCACTGTGCTAATTGAAGTGTACAAAAGCCAAAATAGACTGTTCTCTGCTCTCAAAGGGCTTACATCCTATAAGGAGAGACTACATATATAAAATGTACCACATAGGTCCCCAGAACAGTATAGAGGATGCTCTGTTGAAGAATGTGGCCCAGACTTACTGAAGGTCATGGATGGGCTCAGATCTACAATGTTGGAGTGAGTACCCACATTAAAGAGATTGTAGGTCTAATAAAGTATTAAAGATTTCATTTATTCTTTCAGTTTGTCATGGACTTTTTAGATCCGTATTCTGTCATGCATTCATTAGCTATTCCTCCCAGCTTTATATCATCTGAACATCTTAAGGTACAGATGAAAATGTGGATAAAACAGGGCAAAAAGCTTATTTGTGGCATGCCACTTTGCATTGAGACATCAATTTTGTCAAAGATGGATCCAGGAAATATGGCACAACTCAATAAAAAAAAAAATCAAGCAAAATATGCAATAGTCCTGTCACAACTAAAATGGAATGTGAAACAGGTTTTGATTATTACTTCCTTTTCACGATTGTTCATCAATATCTGCTGCCTCTAATCTAAGCTGCAATATATATACCATACTTAACAAATATTTGTTGAAATGAATTGAATTATAGGCTAGTGTCAAGTTCAAATGGGAACCAGATAAGTTGTTTATATGGTGTTGCATACTGTAGCCCTAATGAACTCATTGACTTTTTAAGAAGTAATGACATACATGTTTAGGAAGAAGAATGATTGAAAAAAAATGTCCTTAGTATCTCCTAGAGAATTTCTTTGTGTTATTCCAGTTGAGTTGTACATCAATTACCCACATGGACTATGTTCTCATTTAAGGTCCATTCCCTTTCTTTAGTTTCTACCAGGCTAGCCCTTTCCCTTGAATCCCTATCTCCTATTTACAAGAAGAAAAGTTCAAAGTGATAAATCTACATCACCATGATTTCTCCGCTGATAACAACAAAATGATCTTATCATTATTCAGCCTTGAATGATGATTCAGCCTACGAACTCCCATTCATAAACAAAAACAAAAACAAACAAACAAACAAAAACAAAACCACATCCCCATCCATTATGCTTGCTCTAGGATCTATTTGGGAAAGGAATGAATGCAGATTTAGTGGGATTAGTAAATTGTCCAAAGGGAAATATTTTAGTTGTCCCTGTTCTTTTTTCCATGCACTTTTTGGAAACTGAGAAACATCTGTAAGACTATGTTCTCTTTGACCTTTCCAAAGAGTCATTTTAGCTACTGACTTGAGGCTAGATTTACTGATTGCTATAGTTGGTAGATCATTTCATACACATACAGGTGATTTTCATATTGAGCTGAAATGAATTATAACTTATAAAAGCCAGGCATTTGTGGAAGGGAAGGAGAAAGGAACCAGTATTTATTAAGTTCTTATTGTGATCCAGGCATTGTGCTAAGTGATTTACAAATATTTTCTCATTTACACTAAAAATCATCTGAAATAGCTTGAATTTTATACAGCGGCAAATAGTTTGGAAAAATGAGAGCATTAACCAATTGTTTCATCTCTATGATTTGAATGTTTTTTTTATGACATAATCAAAAAGATTGGCAAATGGTAGATGCTTAATAAATGCTTGTAGTATTGAATTGAATTAACTGGCAAACTTGTTGATTGTTGTGTGGTTGTAGCTGTGCTGTGTTATCATTTCTAATGTCTTATTTATTTATTTTAGTGGGAGTGATGTGGAAGGACTTAGTAAGACATTTGTGACAGGGAGCCCTGAGTATTTTTGCTGTGAGTCATTCCTTTGGTGCCTTATATGTTACAGTAAAGATGGCAGAAAGAAAGGGAGGTGATCTCTGCAAACATGGACATTGACACAAGTTTGGGAAGATTACGGGATTGTTTTTTAGGACAACATTGCATTTGAAAACATTTAATTAGAAGATCTTGGTCTTAGAAAACAGATAATAAAACATACCCTACTCCTCTTGGCAGAGAGTTGTGGACTATAGGAGAAAATGTTCCACATATTGCTGGATTCATTCAGTGTATATGATGTTTTTGCTACATTAGTTTTTGTTTTTAAATTAATTAGTTAATTTCTTTTTAGTTTTCAACTTTCACTTCTATAAGATTTTGAGTTCCAATTTTTTTTCTCCCTCCCTTCCCTCTCCCCTCAACCCCCTGACGGCATGCAATCTGATATAGGCTATACACATACAGTCATATTAAACATATTTTCACATTAGACAACACATTGTGAAAGAAAAATCAGCATTGTTTTTCTTTATTAGGAAGGAGAATTTATTTTCTGAAGGGCGGGAATAATATTCACAAATGACTATGCGTAAAAACAAAAGATATCTATAAAATAATACAAATATAAAACTAATTATAAAGCTGTGTCATACCCTATCCCCAATCCCCTCCCCAAAAAACCATTAACCCCACTTCCACCCCCCCCCAAAATAACCCCCAACTCTCTGACCTTAAGCATGAGTCTTTTAAAGGGGAAACTCTCTGGGATCTTTCTTCCATATTAATGATTGATTCATTGTGTGTCAAAGATAAAGTCACTGTAGACTTTAAGGAAGAAACAATTCCTAGTTGATGGGATTACAATCTAAGTCGTTAGAGGAACACCAAATATCTTAAAAACCAGTTGAAAAGACTTTTGAATCCTGGCTAAAATGAGGCCTCATACAGTAATTACTATATCTGCTTAAGCAGATACAGTGAATATTAGGTTTGGAGTGATGAACTTAAAAAAAAAGGGTTTAATATGCAAATGGAAACAACCTTATCTGGAAACTAGAGAATTGTTATAATCTAATAATATGGTCACAACCGCGCATAGGCTCGCTGCATATTCTTGGACTCCAATGGTTTCTTCGCTTTAACCCTCATGCTTTTATCAATTTGATGTCCTAAGCAAGGGCACCTATGTTTTCTAACAATGCTTAGGAGCCTTTTTTCTTCCACTGAAGGCTGTCCTTACAGCATAAGGAGTTTGTTCAAATGACCCCATTTTAGTTTAAGGTATTTATAAACCACAACAAAAGAATTCCTCTAACATTCTCTAGGAAGGACATTAACTAGTTTATATAGACATGAAACAAATGCTCATAGGAGAAAAACAAATTTTAGTCACTTGTCCTATGACCCTGAACTTTCTATAACAAAAAGCAAGACTTACTACTAGTAATCAACAATCCCAGCAGAAAGTGGACTGCACTTTTCCTTCTCTTTGTCATTGTCTTATTAAACTGCAGTAAACCCTAACAGAAGAATGTGTGTGTGTGTGTGTGTGTGTGTATTTAGCAGTGAAAAGTGGCTAGTGGCAATAACATGACTCACTGGCACTATATATTTTTAACAGTTTTAGGTAGTAGGCTAATTCCATTATGATGGCCAATCAACCACCAATCAATCAATCAACAAGCATTTATAAAGCAACCCCTATATATCAGGCACTGTACTAGGTGCTGGAGATAACAAAGACAAAAAGGATAGTTTCTACCCACAAAAAGCTTCTAACCACTTTAGGGAAAACAAGTATATGTGTAAGTAATTATGTCTTGCACATTTGCAAAAGGCTAGTCATCTGTGCCTATCCCTTTCCTCTTCTTGACCTTATGGTTTGCCCAGGTTCAGCTTGGAGAGCCTAATCTCTTACAGGAGACAAGGCTTCTCCCATTCTTATGGTGATTGACTCAGATCTCTACCCCAGCTGCCCTAGGGAAAGCTGCTACTTAGAGATTTGTTTATCATAGAAATGTGATGGGTTTGAAGCCTGAGGATTCTCTCTTGGAGAAATCATCCAATATCCAATATGTTAGGGACGGAACAGGTGGTTTTATAGAAGAGAGAATGCTAAGCAATGTAGAATCAAAGAAAGATTAGAACAGAAATTATTACAACTAGTGCAATCAATTTACACTAGGAATCAAGCTTCATTGAGACATTTGCAAATAGTTTCTTTTCAACTTTGCAAAATCCCACGTTCTATAACAAGCCTTTCCCAATCCCTCTTAATGCCAGTCCTTTCCCTTGATAGTATCATCAATTTGTCTTATCTATATCTTGTTTCTACATGGTTGTTTGTATATTGTTTTTCCTTCTGTTTAACCCCAGCACTTAGCACAGTGCCTGACACATAGTAGGCATTTATTAAATATTTATTGATTAAATGAGTCTGAGTTCCTTGAGAGCAGAGATTGGTTTTGACTTTCTTTGTATCTCCAGTACTTAGCACAGAGTCTGACACATATTAGGTGCTTAATAAATGTTTTTAAGTAGAATTGACTTGCAAGGTCTACTAAATAGCCATTTTCCATTTCACCTGCTCTGAACACAGTTTAATCAACACCAAATGGGCTCTTTCTTTCTGGTGGTCTCCCTTCCCCTGTCCCCAACTGGGAGTGACACCTTTTCAATCTGTCTGTTTTCTTTCTCTTGCTGTAATTGCTCCAAGTAATTGATTCCCTCAGGTGCTTAAGAAAAAGAAGATGCCTGCTGCTTTGGGGGTTTTCACAAGGCCCTATACCAAAGGAAAGGTGACACAAACAGGAGGAGGCAGCCCCAGGGACAGCCTTGCTTAGAAGGCCATGCTCTCATGGTGCACCTCATAGCATACCCCACCTCTGAACTGACTATCGGGATAGGTCAGAGAATTATCCTTACATTTTGAAAGGAAGAAGAAGAAACATGAGGGGCAGGGATTGCCCCTTTGGTATATTTATGGTTCTGTTAAGGTTATATCTATGCATGTTTTAAAGTGTCAGGGAAGAATTCTTCCACCATATATACCTGGAAGCAGGCCTAACTCAAGCTTCCATGTATTTGACTGAAATGACAACTGATCTTGGCCCAAGGGGCACTACATAAAAAAAATGTACAAAATAAATGAGAGGCAGCATGACATAGTGGATACACGATTAATCCTAAAGTCAGGAAATCAGGGTTCAAGGCCTATCTTTAATGCATACTGGCTAACACAACCTGGGCAAGTCACAACCTCTCTGTACCCCTGGGAAAATTCTATATTGGAGAGAATATGCTCATCTCTACTGCAAAGGATGTTCCTTACTTGGAGCTCCCTGTATTGAAGAAACCACACTTTGGGTCAAAAGAAAGCAAAGTAAATACAACATAATATACATGGTGCTAGTAACTAAGGAGATCATGTAGAAGGTATCATTTGAGATAAACTTTGGAAAAAATGAGAGATTTAAGAGGTAGAGGAGAAGAGTTCCAGGCATGGGTGAAAGCTGGTACAAATGGAAAGGGGAGACCTAATGTTATGTGTGAGGAAGAGAAAGAAGACCATTTTGGTTGGCCCACGAGAGTGCATGAGGGAGATACCAATTAGGAGCATTACTAGCTAGCATTTCCATGGTAAATGGTGAATAGCATGGTTATAGTTTGATAGGCATCTATTTTGATAAATGCTCTTCCTAACAAGATGTGTTGTGACGTCAACAAGGGTACAATTTGCCACGCAGAGAATTAACCAAAAAAAGAATCTGCCGGCAGCAGTTTCTATAGTAATAGATTTTGATGGATATTTCTCAAAAAAAGTTCTGCTGATGTTTGACATCGTAATGAATCATGCCAGACCGCATCAATCATGTCATGTCACTTTTTAAAAGATGGCTGTTAAAGACAGATTTAAAGGACTGCTTTTGGGGCGGGAATGAAGTGTCACTCTATGGAAGGACTGACAATAATTGTTGACCAAACACCAAATAAGGGAATAACTTTTGAACTATTTCTGTAATTTAGACTTTTAAGTGCTGATTCTCTAAGAATAAATTTAAATAGATTTATAGGGAGTTAGAAGCAACTTTGGGGATCTTCGAATGCCTCACACTTCTGCCATTTTACATACAAGGACCCTGAAGCTCTGAAGAGGTAAGTGATTTGCCCTAGGTCACACATGGGGCAGCTGTGTGGCTCAGTGAATAGAGTGCTGGGTCTAAAATCAGGAAGACTCATCTTCTGGAGTTCAAGTCTATCCTCAGACATTTACTAGCTGTGTGACCTTGGGCAAACTACTTAACCCTATTTGTCTCATTTTCCTCATCTGTAAAATGAGCTAAAGAAGGAAATGGCAAACCACTCCAATATCTTTACCAAGCAAATCGCAAATGAGGATATGAAGATTTGGACATGATATGAGACAACTGAACAATAACATTAAAGGTCACACATGGAGTAAGTAGCAGAGTTGGAGTTCTAACCTCAGTCCACTGATTCCAATCCAAATCCAGATATGAAGGAAGTGAAATGGATCACGAATGACCCATACTGACCTAGAGTAAAGATCTCAAATTCAAATGATGCCAACTCATATGTTCAGTTTTAGCAAGAGCATTCTGAAGAAAGAGATCTGAAGGGACTAAGACTCTGTTCTGACAGAAGAGTGAGCAAGGTTCCCCCTTCAAACTAGCTAGCACAGAAAGTGACCTGGAAAAGCTAGAGTTCCTGGCAGAAAGAAGACAAAAAAAAACGAACAGATCTAGGTCCAATTCAGAAATATATTTCAGAATACCAAGCATTTATCATCAGTGAGTTATTCTTTCCATTGCAGTTTAAGGTTATCCTGCTCATTTTTTCTCCGGGGGGGGGTGGAGGGGATACTCTTTAGATTTAAACATACCTGCTTCATGGCTCCTCAATTAAATCCAATATAAAACCATCTGATATGATACAGTCAGTTCAATCAAAGTTACTCCAGTTCAATTTATCAATCTTTTTTATGCATCTTCCATGTGCAAACCATTGTGTTAGATGATGGAGTTAGAGGGGCAAAAAAAAGATCACTACTCTTTAGAAGCTTACATTTGACTATAGTGAGACAGGATATATTATAACATGACAATCAATCTGTCAACAAGTATGTATTAAGGATTGGGCTAGGCACTCTTCTAAGCACTATACAGACAAAGAAAAAACAAAACAATAGCCCCTGCCATCAAGGAAATTACATTCCGATCAGGGGAAAAGTGAATAGAAATCAGTATAGATTCAAGGAATTATTTCATTTTTTGTCTTGGTATCCAAGGTGCCTAGCATAGGACATGACAACTGGTAAGCAGTAGATAAAAACTTGTTGGTTCATTAATTGACTGATATAGGATGGAAACAGGTTAACTATATAAACAACAGTTTGATGTGGAGAGCAAGATCATCAACCATAGGAAACTGTGGGGAAGCTCCAAGGCATCATAGATTCAGAGCTGGAAGGAAATTAGAGCATATGAGTCCTGTTGAGCTCCTGTTGAGGAAACTGAGATTGAGAGTTTAAATTACTTGCCCAGGACTACAAAGCTAGTAGATATCTGAAGCAGGAGTTGAATTCAAGTCTTCCTGACTCCAAGTTGAAAGATCTCTCCACTATGGCACCATGAAAGTTAGTAAGAGTTCCTACAAGGTGGAGGTCAGATGAGAGGGCAGGCTCATTTTTCTTATGTTCAGGATGATCCCAACTCCCTTCCAGCTATTCTTCCTAAATATGTTTCATAGTGTTCATTGCTTTTTTGGGGGGTTCCTAAATGGAATTTCTAGAAATTTTCTGTACATCAGTTTATTTGTGGAGCCCCATGGTGTGTGTGTGTGTTGGGGGGGAATCTCCAATTTAAACAGTTGAGGTTAGAAGAAGAATGCATCAGTGGTTTACAGAGTCATTAATGCTAGGTGACTACTTTGAACTTTCATTTATTTTTTGCCACCTTAAATGTCCGGCTTCTGATTGGTTATGCTTTTATATTCACTTTTGGAAGTTTAACCAAATTCTTTTTTTCATGATTCCAAAAGTTTTGGGTCAATACTTGATTTTATTGGCTAATCAATATATTTCTCCATTGTAAAATAGGAAAGAGATTAGGAAAAAGGGAAAATGTTTAATACATGTCCATTTTAACACAGAAGTAGTGTTGGCAGTTTTGCATTATGCAGATATTGTATGCTTTTGTGAAAAATAAAACTATGGTATACTCTGGATACAATTTAAGATTCTTTGGATAATAGTCAAGTTTTAAGCATGATTTTAAATGTTTGAATCTAATCTTTTGTCTAAGCATTCCTAAAACAAATTCCTATTGCTAGATGTTCAACAGAGGATCTGATAGTAATAAATTTACAAAAAAAGGTGTGCATTTAATAATTATAAACATAAAGATTCAGTATTAATTGTTCCAAAACCATGGTTAAGAAAAAAAAAGTCAAATTCTTCATATCCTTAACCCTAATGAATACAAAATATTTACTCTTAGAAAGGGATTTCATTCATTATTACATTTTGTGCAGTTTTGGCCTTTGGGGATTGGCCAGTTTGTTTTTGGACAATCTTTAAGTGATTGTAATAAATTCTTACTTGGAATTGAAAGTTGGCAAGACCAGAAATTCTTCCTGGAGAATGATGGCCTGAAGTCCTTGTAAGCTTGTGAGAGAACATGACCAATTGTTTGCCACCTTCCCCCACTTTCTAGCTTTCAGAAAATTGGGGGCTGGTGAATTACAAAGAACTGCTTCCACTACTGGAGCTATGCAAATGTGTGAAAGCGTCACATGAGAAGGCAAGGGAGCCTGTCATAGACTGCTTTGACAACGGCTTTGCCATTGCTAGGGTAACTGCTCCCTTGGTAACCATGGTCAGTACATCTGTCTCATTTTATCTCCTACTCTCACAGAGTTACCACTGTGGAAAGAAGCACACAAACCCTCTAAAATAGGAGGAACTAATCAAAGCACCAGGTTCTTCATTAAAGCATTTAGTGAGCAAATTAAGAACCATTTGGTTTCATGACAAGGCTGTCTGTGAAGAGACCAAGCTGGAATCCAAAGGGATGATGCCTCAGGAGGGCTAGTTAACTTATCCATGGAAACATACCTCCAAATGTGCCCAAACTTGGAGGAAAGCCAATATCTGAACATTCAAACTCACCAAACTGATCAGAGAAAGCCTGGTGATTCGTATTATAAAAGGATTCACTTTGCAAAAGTGTTGGCAGAAGATTTGGTTTTGACTGAAGGATGGTCTGCCTTCTAATTGGTTGGCAGATCATCAATTACAAGGAGGAGAGGGCAGAGGAGTTTAAAGGAATAGGGTTGGGATTAAGGTTTGTTTCAAGCGTAGTTGAAAATTAATCAACTAATCAATCTATAAGCGTTTATTTGCTGTTTGCTATGTGCCAGATACTGCAAAATAAAGACACATAAAGTGTCTCTGGATTCATAATTTAAATTTCTATTTACAAAAAAAAAATTACTCATCATTTTTAAGAATCTCATCTACTCTAAAGAATAGGAGCACACTTGCATTTATATGCTTTTAACTATGAAAGCTTAGAAAACTCATTTTAAACTTTGGGTGTTTCTGTCTTTTTGTTTTTGTTTTATTTTTTTTTAATACAAAAACCTTGAATTTGGGATGCAAGGCCCTGAGTGAAATTCTTAGGGGCACCCACTAACAAGTTAATCCTGGACAAGTCATTTAGACACCCTGAGGGTCAGTTTTCTTATCTATTAAAAAAATGAAAAAGCACAAAGAACCCAAACCTTAATTCAACTAAGATTACAAATCAGTATCCTAGATGCTGAAGACACACCACACACACACACACACACACACACACACACACACACACACGCATTTAAATGTCACAATCCTTGTCCTCAAGGAGCATATGTTCTATGTGTTTTTTGAAAAGTGAGATTGGTAGGGTGGAAAAGATATGTCATGTACACAAATAAATGTAACAAATATTGTGTAAGGTAGGGAAAGATCCAGACAAAGACACCTAAAAAACTTTAAAGTGAGCTAAAACCTTTGGTCTATTCATCAGGGGAAACCAGAGAAGGCTTCTTAGAGGAATTGACACCTGATCTGAGCCTCCTTATGTCACACTTATACCGCACTATCACAAAGTGTGGTATAGGTCAAAGCAACATAGGAAGGAGGTTTGTTTTTCTGACTTAATTAGGCCACGTAATGCTGCACATGAAACTAGAAGATGGGAAGATGAATCATTTCTAGATAGAAAAGTCACAGTTCCCAAGACAATGCAGTGAAAATTATAATCCAGGCAGTGAGTGGTAGTTTGAAGTTAGATAGAGTAAAAGCCAAAGGAGGTACAAACATATACACAAGTGTATGTAAGTGGCACAGAAGAAGTGAAAATACTAAAATGAGCATTCATTCCGTAACTGTTACCTTTCAGATTATGAACTAGATTGTAGTGTTTATCATCATAAGGCAGAGTCACATTAGCCCTTTCGTGATGTTTTCACATTTACCTTAAAATATATAGTGTAGGGGGCTTGAGCATGATGAACTTGAACATCTCTTCCAGTTCTAAGAGCCTATGATTCTATTTAAGAAGCTTATATAAAATATTTACTGTTTAGTCTATAGACTCAAGATGATTCATAGATTATTGGAAATGGGAAGGACCTTAGAGACCATTTAGTGCCATCTCCTCATTTTGTATTGATAAGGAAATAGAACCCGAGAGTCATAATCACAGAATCTCCCAGTTAGAAGGGCACTCAGTGGTGACTAGTCCAACCACATGTGAACAAGACTTCCCTCTCCACTGTACAACATATCTCACAAATAGTCATTCAGGTTTGGTTGGAAAACCCTAGGGGTGCAAAGGAAGGCGGCAACTATCACCTTTCTAGGCAACACATTTCATTTTTGGATAGCTCTAATTATTAGCAAGTTTTTCCTTATCTTTAGCATACATTTATCTCTTGGCAACATCCACTTATTGGTTCTTATTTAACCTTCTGGTGCCAATCAAAGCAAGTCTAGACCTCCTTCCACTTGACAGAATTGTCTTTTCTCTAGGGTAAGTTTCCCCAGTTCCTTTAACTAGTACTTCCATGAACTCAAGACCCTCTACCACTATCAATGCTTTTCTCAAAAATATGGTGCCCAGAATTGTATGCAATACTTAAAATATTTGACCAGAGTAGTGAATACCTATCTAGTCCTTGATAATATATCTCTCTTCATGTACAATGACATTGGATTCGTTTTCCTGCTTAACTTTTCATGCTATTTCTTTCAGTCTACTTAACACCCTTCACCCCTCCCCCCACCAATTATTTGGGCAATTGGGCAGTGAAGTTGATTTTTTGACCCCAGGTTGAGGCTTTACATTTATCTCAAATAAATTTTATTTTATTCATTTCATCCCATTGCTCTAGTCAGTTAAAATCTTTGAAAATACTGATTCTGTCACCCAGTATACAAGTATCCTTCCCAACTTTGTAAGATATGAGAGGTACAATATATAAGTGGAAAACAACCTCAATTAGTGTCATAAGAGAAAAGGAACTTCATGGATCCATGGCAGAACTTGGACTAGAAATCAGTTGTGGACCTGCCTTTCCTAAGCTGTGAGGTTGAAACATTGATTGTAAGAGAGATCTTTGTGAAACAAAGGATGCAGTGACAATAGGAGATAAATCAAGTAATCAGTAAAGAACTGGAAAATGAAAGAATATTTAATGAAGCACATCTAAGTAAGTATTTGGATTGATATCACAAGTGGCCTTAGTATCTTCCCAAGTTCATCTTTGTCATACCATGTAAGTTTCATTTAGTATTTGCTTTGTATGGCAGGGAACATAATGTGTATGCATGTATGTGTGTATATATATGTGTCTATGTATAATTATTTATCTATATCTTTTTATACTATCTCATCTTCTCAAAGGGAGAAAGGAAGCAAGGGAAGGAATCAGAGTGAAAGGAAAGAATTTTTGGCAAATAGCTAAGTTACAAATTGGTGTGTTAGGTAGAGCAACCCCCACCTTGAGTAACACTAAATTCAGTGGTTCTACAGAGCAATTTGGTTTTCTTGCAGATAAATTATTCTTCAAGAATTTGCTTCCCTGTCAAGGCTAAAAAATAGTCCTTCCAATACTGTCAGTCAGGTAGTATAAGTCTTCTCTTCTCACTGATTTATCTACCAGTGTCTTTTTGTGCCTTGGAGCCTGAGGATTGATTGAAACACTGATTCTGAGATGCTTGGATTTCTCAGATCTAGGTGACAGCATAGGAGGAAGCTGGTCAAGTACAGACTCGTGATCCCATAGGTGCACATCACCTCATTCCATTTTAGACTCCATTACAGCTTTATCACAGATAATATTAATTCCTCCTTTACAATATAGCTTCCATTTATAGGAGGTTATTTTCATTTTGGCACATGAAACAGCCTAAGATAAAAAAAAAGAGTCTGAAGGGGGTAGGAAAATTTGTGCATTCTCCAGCTGATTCTTCAAAGTTCATTTGCAAAATCTCATTTCTGAGATTCTCTGCTGTAGTAAAAATGGATTTCCCATATCATGCAGAAAGTTCCTAGACAGACATGATGTTGCATAGTGGATACTATTCATGGTTCACACTCTCACTGGAAGAGAGAGCCAGAGAGAAACAAGGAAGACCTCCAGAATGGTGGGCGAGCCCCTATGTGGCCACCTTATTGGAGGGTAAGGAAAAGAATTGTGCAAGATGGGCAAGAATGGAAGGTTCTGATCACCATTTCACAAGGAACTTCCAAATTTAGGAGAGCAAGAATACATTTCATCTTTGGAGTAATAATTCTTACTAACTAGGTTTGAAGCTTTATTGTTGTTTCTCTTTTGCTTAAAGACTGCAAATTCTGTCAAAGCCCTCTAAATTCAGCATTTTAAGACAAAACATAATGACCTTATCTGAGTTACAGCAGTGGCCATAAGGTGCTCTGCCAAACATTCTATAACCCGGAGAAAATGAAAGTGATGTGTATCATAGCTGATGATTAAATAATTGAAAATAACAAGAAAATGAATACTTAAACACCACCATTACATGAAAAATTGGAAAACTGAAAGTTGATTTTTGGTACAATTTGGTCATTTTTATTTTCTTTGTTCCCTTTGAAACTTGTCATTCTTGGCCAAATTTTGATTAATTAAAGAAAAAAAAACAATGAGAATGGAGAGTGAAATTTACATTTCTTGTCATGAAAGAGAAGAGGAGAGTATACTAGGGCAGACAATTATATGCATGGCTATAGTCTCTGTATCTGGTGTTTTTGCTTAATTATTTTTCTTTGTCTCAAGGGACCATTTAGTTGGGGGGATCTTTTTCTAGAAATTATAGAGATGCAAAGATAAAAAGTTTGAATAACATTTATAAAAATATAATTTTTCTACCCTCTAATATTTCCATCATGGTAGGTCTTGGGTTCATTTGAACTACTGTCACCTAAGGGACCATTGAAAGTGGCCAGGTTCCTTGATGGGGAAATCCTTCTCTTCTATATAACAGAATTTTTTCTTTGTGCATAAGCTCTTAATGGTGTTTTTTAGGACTATGCCTCTGTAGAATTCTCTATGTGATATAAAGTACATATTGGATATCATGCCAGCATTTTACACTTGGTGCTTTTCATCCTTAAAATCTATGTGAATACTAGTTCTTGTTAACTATGATAGTAATAGTTTTGTGACTATGAACATGTTGGTTAACCTCTCTGGATCTCAGTATCCTCATTTGCAAAATTAGAGGATCAGACTAGATGACCTTTAAGATCCCTTCCATCTCAAAATCTATAATCCTATATAGCTCCCCTTTGATCCTTAGTTACTTCATCTGTAAAATGGATGCAGTTATAGCTCAAATGGTTGCCTATTCATGTCAGTAATTATTATTCAGATTGTGAGTTCCACCAAGATAAGGACTAACTTTTTCCTTTTTTTATTTTTATTTTTGTATTCCAACCACTCAGCAGTGCCTGGCACACAATAGGCACTTAATAAATGTTTACTGACTTACAGTATCAGCAAAAAAAGTTCAAAGTGGCCATCTTGTAGGGCAGACCATGTGTTTCAAAGCTGGCTTGTTAATTTTTATGATGTTAGCTTTCAACTCATCAGTGGATGAAGCAACAATACTTTTCCAACTCATAATTACATTTGAACATGCTTGCGCGTGGGACCCAAGAGTCCATCAGCTTATTATAACTATGCTGCATTTCACACACCATCTTCATTATCTTGTACTAAAGAAGAGAGTATGTACTCTTCTGTGGGTAATTTTAGATTGGCCACTCACACCCTGTAATGTTTATGAAGAAAACAAAACTTGGATGTTGGCCCTTTTAATTATAACTAGCAGAATCACTGCACCCAGAAATCACATAATCTCGCCACCATATTACATCTTTGGAGACATCTGCTTGCAAAGCATTAACAAGGAACTTGAAATCTAAAAACAAACTTTGTTCTAGATTGATTAGTTTGCTGAGCCCTGTTTCTGGAACACAGTTTCTCTGGGGATATTCCTCTAGCTTTTAACTAAAGTTTAATGCTAAAAGTGATATGTGTTTGACCTTAGGATATTCATGGCAATTGTAGACCATAGGGTAGTTACCATGACTGAGATAAGTCCAGTGTCTAGGCAAACAAAAACAAATAGGGAATTCCATTCAAACCAGTCCCAAGAATGCTCTCCACTGAAGTTGGAGAATGTCCAGAGGAGGGTACCTGACATTAAGAAGGTCCTTGAGAACATGCCATCTGAGAATTGGTTGGAGGACCTGGAGATGTTCAATTTGGAGAAGAGAACGAGGTGTGGAGTGGGTATGGATAGGAATGATCACTGTATTTAAGTGTTGGAAGGGCATTCCTTTGGAAGAGGGATTAAACATTTTCTGGGTGGGCAAAACTAGGAACTATGGCTAGAAATTACAAAGAGATTTGAGATTGGGAAAGACTTCCTTAAAAAAAAATGAGAGTTAGCCACAAGTAGAATGGGGTATCTTTGAATTAGCTAGTAGGTTCTTCCTCCCTGGAAGTCTTCAAGCAGAAGCTGGATGGCCACTAGTTCAATATTTCAGAATGGGGATAGTTTTTCAGGCATAGATTTGACTAAATGATTATCAAGGTTCCTTCCAACTCTAAAATTCTGTGATGCTCAAGTTTCTTTGACAAGAAACATTTTGATAAATACAGTGCGTGATTGATTGTACTGGGGGAGCCCCGTCATCATATTTAGATTATCCTTCCTGAATAACAGTCATTACATATGAAGGATTGGAATGTTAGTCTGTTAGGTCATCTTTAAATTGAATCATTTTTTGTGCTTGTTAGCTCTATTCCCATGACTTTGGGGAAAAGTTCTGAGAATGCTACAGAGCTAATTCAGTGTGGTCATAAATGTTTGCTCTTCAAAAGATGGCATTGTCATAGGTTCTTTGTTTCTCCCTGCTTACAGGTCAATGGGATTGCAAAACTGGTCCTTAGGAGCTCAGAAAGCAGAAATGAAACAAATCATTATTGGCCAGGTCTCAAGTATTGGTAAGAATATTTTGTCAGGAAATTCATAGTATTTGGGTATTCAAATTCAGAATATGGAAAAACCCAATGAAATTGTCTGATTTTGTGGCCAAAATAAAATTACTTACATCTCGTGTAGCCATGCAATTCAAAAGGTCCCACCCTCTTTGTAGAACTTCAGCCAAAAATTCTGTTTTCCCTTCCCTAATGCTAATGTTTTCTGGAACTCAGGATGAGCTTTAACACTCTAACATGACTCAAGATGACTTCTGGGAAACTGTAAGCAATATCATTGTGTCACATCAGTTTAACTGAAAATACAAACAACTTGCAATATGTGAAGAGTGGAACTAGAACAAATGTTTACTAGTCTCTCCTCACTTCTCCTTTCAGTAACTTAGTCCTAAATGACTTCCTTCTTGGGAAGGCTCTGAATATTGATCATATTTGGTAGGTAATGATTATTCTTGGCATTGAAAAAGAGGTTTTGCATATTGATAAAATTGTAAAATGACATATTGGAAAAATTTGCATATTGATGAAAGCGACCATTTTGGCCCAAATTAAAACCTTAGGTTTTTTTTTTTTGCTTCTACATATTACCACTAAGAGTGAAAAGGTTGTTTTTATAATGAACTAACCACCAATATGATAGAATGTACAAAAGTTGAAATGATCAATTCACTTAGAAGGATTTCCTTTATTGCAGCTCATTAAATAAGTGTTTCCATTTTAAATATTTATGAATGTAGTTGCTCAACTTGTTTTCTTATTCCAACTCCCAACCCCCCACCCCCATAGGTGGTGTCAGGGAGGTTTTGGCTGAATAAAATGGGAACATACTGGAGAAGTGAAAAAAAAAAACACCTCCCATGAGGATATTAAACTAGAATTTCCTGTTTTCCAGTGAGAGAAAGTAGGAGCCTTTTTCTTTGGATTCTTCTGTGAGTCCAAGCATAGCTATGGTTTCCTAACCCTTCCACAGAGCTGCCTAACAGAGCTTCTTATTAAGTGAGTTTTGATGCATATGCTAAACATTGTTTTCTCTAGAATGTGTGGCATTGTGCCATAGACTGACTTCCAACCCATCAGCTCTCAACTATGTCATGCAGGTTCAATGTCCGCGATTTGCACAACTAGCTTTCCGGGGTGGAGTTGATTTCTTGGGCCAAGGGGAATTTTGGATCAACAAAAAGGCGTAGATATGTATATGTATTACAATACTGTTGGCTAAAGGGCTGCTAACAAAGTTCTATCCAACCTCTGGAAAGCCCAACAGAGATGTCTTCTGCCTCCACAGTACAACGGTGAACAAACTTCTTTCTGCTATGAAGGAGATCAATCCATTTTTGTCTGAGTCTTGTAGAAAAATGTACAAATGGAGTAGAATTACTCCAGTGAGTAATAGAACAAACACAATTATGTTTCTTCTTATTTTATTGATATCATTTAATTAGAGAGGTAGATGGTTAGTTACATTGCAAAACAACCATAAACACAGGGAAGGCACGAGAGCTCTTTTGCAGCAAACTCTTTCAAACAAGTTGGTAGGACATGAATAGTACACCCTGTTAAAAGCAGAGTCTGACAGCAGAAGCTTTCGTTTGAGCTTTGTCCAATAACGGACCATTCGTCTATTTTTCAAACCCTTTCTCCCCAGTAACTTGACATTTGATAGGATTACCTTTGGATTTTGCTTGAGTCTCTGGTATGCTGGAGAAGATTGGCACCTTTTGATTTAAAGATAATAGATCCCAACATGTGAGACTGTGCTGGGAAGAGGAAACACTGTGACTCATAACTAAGTATCCAAAAAAGATTTGGTCTTTGGCATTTTTTCTTACCGCACTGTTAGCGCTGAAATTATCAAATGACTAGGCTCCATTATGAACACCATATATTTATTTTATAAATGGCCTTGACATTCTTACTAGATGAAATGTAATAGTATCACAAAAGTCTAAGGTGATGTTTTTTTTCCCTTAAGACTCTCAGCAACTGCTTATTTTAATTTTAATTAAAAATTTTCACCAAAATGGAGCATCAGCTGTGCTCACTCAGATCCCTGCATGCTGAGATAATTCCAAACAGGCTAGATTCCGATAGAACCAACTTGCCGAGTTACAGAAATCGAGTATAAAAGTCAAATAAACAAAATATACTTAAATGTTGGCAAAGCAATTGGCCATTCTGAATGCAGCTAATAAGTTCCCAAACATTGCAACTTCTAATTTTAAAATTAAGTCTTCCAATTGCCAATTTCAAAAACTATAATGAGTTCGAGTGGCCTTTTTATTATGCATGATTTTATGTTTCTGGATTTCAAAATTACCTAGCATGTATTTTCAACTTTGCTACAATTTCCAGGCTGTTTTCATTTCTATTTTAAAAAGGCTAAACAGTAAGATGTGCCTCTGCTTTACATTCTAATTGCATAGGACTGATTTGCACAGCAGAACAAAAAACTAATTTTCCGATTATGAATTGTGCACCAAGAAATAATTATTGTTCCACTAGAGAAAAAAAATATTTTCCCATTCCCCCCTACCATTTGCCATTTACCAGGTTGCTATCTTTTACAGACCACCATGCATTACTCTTGAGGGACTGAAATCATGCAGACAGAAACAAGAAACATACAACTGTTTTGACTACATTCTTTTGCTTGCAACATAACACTTGCCTTTTATTATTTTATCTTTCACAATCAAGGGGTGACTAAATGGATGCAGGTGGTGATGAAAATAAGAGCCATCCATCATTATTTATTAGGCATGAAAAAGATACACAATAATGTAATTTAATCTCAGAGCAGACAATTATTTCCACATATTGATAATACAATGTGAAAACTGTCATGAATCCTAATATGATGTTTGGTTTTATTGGTGCACCACCATGAGCAATACAAATAATGAAATTGTATCAAAAAGGAGAAAAAGGTAATTATTTGCATATGTCAATATCACTGGAGAAAAAGACATTGTTAAAAACTTTCAAGGCTTAATGATTACAACTTAGGGGTTCCTAAAGATGAAAATGGTGGAATATAAGTGAGTATTTTAAATATTCTTTGTTTACTAGCAATCATATGCATATTTAAATAATTTATATATCTATGCATATGCCATTTGTATACATTATAACTATAATTGTAATGATACCACCTACAACCTCAGTAAACATTGGTTATGTGATTTTACCATTGGATGAAAAGCTCCTAAGACCACCTAATCTGTTGAAATATTTGCAAGAGGCATACCACCATGGGGTCACATTCCAAGGATGCACTTTTGTTCACTTCAATCTGGTCAAAAGCTACAGCACATGAAAACATTCTGATCTCCGCTTTAGGTAACATGTATTGAATAAGCCTCTTTTCAGCAGAAAATGCTCTTGATTATTGGTATGGAAGAATTTATACACATTTCTTTGACTGCATAATGCACCAAAATGAATTGTGAAATGAATATGTGATGCTTGAATGTAAAGATATATAGTAGAGGGAAATCTGATCATTGAAAATCTTGAAATGAAGACCTGTGGTTAATGTTGGGAATAATACTTTCTCTTGAGATGTTATGGTTTGCCTTCTCACTATGTTCCTGAGCTTACTCTTACATTATGACTGGGGAGATGGCAATACTGTTTCACACTAAAATTAAATGGCAGTTCATCTCTGCAGACTTGAATTCAAGTCATGTTCAAGGTCAGATTGAGAAATAAGTTTCATTCTCTACTCAAGAGAGATCACAGATAAGAAATAATTGGCTTATTATTAATTATTATTATTAAATTGTAGGTTGGAAAAATGACCAAAAAAGAAAATAACAAATTTTGGAGGGGCTACAGGAAAATAGGTATATTGGTGCATAATTGGTCTGTCCATTATGGAAAGTAATTTTGAATTATGCACAAAATGTTATTAAACTGTTCCTGTTCTTTGGTCAAGCTATTCAACTGCTAAGTCTATATAAGAAAGAGATCAAAGAAAGAAAGTTCCTATGTATAGGAAAATATTTATAGCAAGTCTTTGTAGTGGCAAAATACTAAAGGGATTCCCATCCACAAATGGTGTATGTTCCTGTAATGGAATACAATTTTGCTATAAAAAATGAGGAAAAAGTTTTGAGGAGACATAGAATGATTTTTATGAACAGGTTCACCATTTGGTCATGGTATTGTGCTTTACCGTTTACATTGGTCTATTTATTGTGTATGTTGGTTTCCTGGTTCTGTTTACTTCATTCTATATCATAGTAAAATTCCATTACATTCATATCCTACAATTTATTTAACCATTCTTCATTTGATGGGCACTTACTTTTTTTCCTAAATATTTGCAACTACAACAAGTATAAAGCAGCTGGGTGGCACAGTGGTTAGAGTGCCAGACCTGGTGTCATGAAGACTTGAATTCAAATCCAACCTCAGACACTTCCTAGCTGTGTGACCCTGGGAAAGTCACTTAACCCTGTTTGCCTCAATTTCCTCACCTGTAAAATGAGCTGGAGAAGAAAATGGCAAGCCACTCCAGTATCTTTTCCAAGAAAACCCCAGATGGGGTCATGGAGGGTGGACATGACTGAAACAACAACAAACACACACTTACTATGAATTTGGTTGTTCAGTCAGTCACTCATGTTCAACTGTTCATGATCCCATAGACTACTTGTCCATAGGATTTTCTTGGCAAAGATCCTGAAGAAGTTTGCAATTTCCTTCTCTAGTGGATTCAATGGATCCTTTTGTCAGACAATCAGAGATTAAATGACTTGTCATGAGTCACAGAGCTAGGTAGTATCTGAGGCTGAATTTTAACTCAGATCTTCCTGACTCCAGGCCCAGTGCTCTATCCAGCAGCTACCCCATTGCTTTGAATACTTTGCTTTATATTGAACCTTTATGTTTTTGACGTATGTGATTGTATATGCATAGCACTGGAATCTAGGGGTCAGAAGCTATTGATATTTTAGTCACTTTCTTAGCTTAATTCTAAATTGCTTTCCACAATGGTTGGACTGATTGAGAAGGCCATCAATGCATAGTGTGTCTGTCTTTCCAGATAGCTCCTCCAATGTTGACTATTTCCATAATTTTTCATCTGTGCTACTTTGTTGCATGTGAGGTAAAAATTCAGTTGTTTTTATTGTCATTTTCCTTCTTATTAGTGATTTGGATCAATCTTTCCTATTTTCAACAGTTGGCAATTCATTTGAGAATTATTGGTTCATATCCTTTGACTAAGAATGGTTCTTGCTTATCTATATAGTTGTCTTTACCTTGGAGTAAGACTCTTATTAGAACTATTTGATTCACATTTTTTTTCTCAGTATTTTACCCTTCTTATCCTAGGTGCATCAATTTTGTTTATGTTAAAGTCTTTACATTTCATGCAATTAAAATGATTTGGACAATGTTTAGACATTTCAAACTGAATCTTAAATTCTGTATTTCCAATTTTGAACTCTTCTTTCTCCCCAGACCCTCTCTACTTCTAGATTTCCCTATTACTTATGAGAGTACTACCATCCTTCCAGTTACCCAGGCTTGCCACCTATGTGCCATTCTCTACTTCTCACTTTTTCGCATACCCCATATCCAAATCAGTTGGCATGTGCTATTGTTGCCACCTTCTAAACATCTCTTATATATGCCCTCTTCTTTCCTCTGACACTGACTTCTCACCTCATACCAAAATTATTGCAATAATACGCTGGTTGGTTTCCTTGCTTCAAATCTTTCCCCACTCCAGTCTATACTCCATTGAGTTGTCAAACTAATCTTCTTAAGGCACAGGTCTGAACATATCACCCCCCCCCCCCCATTTAATAGATTGCAGTGACTTTCTGTAACCTCTAAGACCAAATATCAAATCCTCTGTTTGGCTTTTAAAGCCTCTTATTACCTAGCCTCCTTCCATTTCTCCAGTCTTCTTACATCCGACTCTTCTTCAAGTAGTTAGTGATCCAGTGACACCGGCCTTCTTTGCTCTTCCTTGTACGATAAACTCCATCTCCTAGCTATGGGCATTTTCACTATCTGTTCCCCATCCCTGGAAGTTACTCCTTTCTCATTTCCACTTACTGACTTTTTTTTCAAGTCTCACCTAAAGTCCTACTTTCCACATCTTAGTGCCTTTGCTCTGTGAATCACTCAAGTTATCTTTAATGTAACTTATTTGTACATAGTTCTTTACATGTTGTCCTCCATTAGACTGTTTAGATTTTTGAAAGCAGGGACATCTTTCTGTCTTTATTTGTATTCCCAGAGCTAAGCAGAGAATCTGGGACATAGTAAATGCTTGTTTAATGCTTGGTGACTTGACTTCATTATTTTCTCTTTTGTGGTCACACCTATCTTTTGTATCAGATACAATGAACTTCTAATTTTTTAAGGTGTTACCTTTTATATGCTGGTTGCTTATATATATATATATATATATATATATATATATATATATATAATGTGTGTGTGTGTGTGTGTGTGTGTGTGTATATATCTATATCTATATATATAGATATAGATATATAATATTTTTTGAGCTTATTGTGATATCTGTTGTAAACGGCTGACTGGATCTAACTTCTGCCAAACTCCGGTCCAGTTTTCCCAATCATTCTTCTCAAATAGAGAGTTCTTTCTCCATTAATTTATGTTCTAGGATGATAGAACAGTGGGTTATTGAGTTTTCTTATTTCTGATTCTTCCATATTTAATCTGTTTCACTGATTTGTAGCCAGTACCAAATAGTTTTAATGATTACTGCTCAATAATATGATTTAAAGTCTAAGAAGCAATAGTCTTCCTCTGTTCATATTTTTTATCATTTCCCTGAAGATTCTAGACCATATTTTCCTCCAACTCAATTTTGCTATCATTTGGTCTAGCCCTATACAATATCCCCTTGGTAGTTGTTTTCATATCTTTAACAATGACTCCAGTAAAGGCACAGATAACTTGGTTATCACATTTACAGATAACACTAAGCTAGAAGGGATGGCTAACATGTTGGATGAAGGAATCAGGATCTAAAACAATACCTAACAGGCTAGAACATTGGTCTGAATCTAATAAGATGAAATTGAATAAGAAGAAATGTAAAGTGTCATACAAATTTAAAAAATCAACCTCAAAATACAAAATGAGGAAAGCATGACTAAGCATAAATTAATCAGGGAAAAGATATAGAGCCTTTAGAAGACTGTAGTCTTCTAGAGTATACATATACACATCTATAAATACATATATATGTTCTATAAGTATCAATGGCATGGCAAGGAATCAACAGTGATTGTCCATCTCAGCTACCTCCATGCAATCTGCTTGATGCTTTTCTCTCTGATGCTCTCTCCTGAACACAGAAGAATCTCCCAAAACCATGACTCTCATCCCTAGCCCCTCCCCCATCAGTATCTTAATACATTCAGCTTTGGAAGCAACACCCTAGGAAAATAATGTTCTCATTGTTGAATTACTCAGCACAAACGTACATGATTCAATA
>NW_020954551.1:17392117-17413484 GCF_900497805.2 Vombatus ursinus | reverse complement strand
TTGCAGTGAAGATCAAATAAGATAACATGTAATGTTCTTTCTAATCCTTAAGGCACTATACTAGTTCCTATTATCATTATCCTCAAATACTTAGCCTTCTAGTAAGGGAAATTAACACATATTAGGGAGTGATGGGTAGATAAATGTGTTTTGCTTTAAGAAATCACTGGGATAGTGAGTGGAGCTGTAGGAGAATCAGTTGACACCCCTATTCTGTAAACAATGATAGTATTGATCTGATCACTGTTCTCTCAGCTAGAAGTGGAAAACAAATGGGAAGAGGGGGCACATACCTCCTGCTAGGTGAGATGGCAAGGAGATGACATGAGTGGGTAGACAGATAGATGGGATAGAAAGCATGGTCTCAGATCAGTAGAGTGCTGGCTGTATTGAATCATGTACGTTTGTGCTGAGTAATTCAACAATGAGAACATGAGGGAAGGCATTGGAATTAAGATGGCTGGGAGGAGTTTCCAGTAAAAGAAGGGATTTCAGTTGGGACTTGAAGGAAGCCAGGAAGGCCAGTAGGAAGACTAGAGAAGGAAGAACATTCCAGGAATGGGGGATAGCCAGAGAACATTCCTGGAACTGAGAGATGGAGTGTCTTGATTATGGAATGGTCAGGAGATCAATGTCTCTCGATTGAAGAATATGTGTTAAGGAGTAAGGGGGAAAGAAGACAAGAAGGAGAGGATGGAGCTAGGTTGTGAAGGCTTTTAAATGCCAAATAGAATTTTGTATTTGTTCCTGGAGGCAACAGGGAGCTGCTGGAGGTTATGGGGTCAACTCATTGATGGTCTTTTGGAGAGCTTAGCCTCTGATTCAGCACCCTCAGCTCCACTGAGTCTCCATTACTACTACTTTTAGTTTGTGTATTCAATGTCTTACAATCATTCAACTGTCTGAGCAGTTCCTGGAGGAAATCAAAGACTATGGCTTTTACAGGGAAGGATTTGGTTCCCTCTCAAGTGAATTTGGTTGTTTTTCTCTGATGTTACAGACTAATGTGAAAGCCTCCTCCAAACAAATAATAATTTAAAAAACTAACTAGCTATTTGTGTATATATGTATGTGTACACACATTTATCTTTATATATTATATATACTATATTAATATATTTATATACACACATGTATATCTATGTGTGTGTGTGCATGTATATGTATGTGTATACACATATACACACTTTAAAGCTGACAATATGATCCTAATTTTTAGCCTCACAAAAATCCTGGGAAGTATGTGCTATTATTATTCACGTTTTACGGATGAGGAAACTGAGGTTGAGGGAGGTTGAATGAGTCGCCTGGGTCACATATCTATTAGGTGTCTCTGGCTAAATTTGAATTCAAGTCTTCCTTACTCCAAGTCCAATACTTACTCCACTATACCACTCCCTGCCTCATAACAAAATGCAGTTAGCTATGTGGTATAGTGAATGAAGTACTGAAGAAGATGTGAGTTTGAATCCTTCTACAGATGGTTATTGTGTGATGCTGGGCAATCACACAAGCTTTTAGCTTCAGTTTTCTCACCTGTAAAATGAGGATAATAATATTATTTCTCTTACATTGTAATTGTCGGGATTAAGTGAGATAATACATAGAAAATCCTTTGTAAAACTTAAAGTGCTATGGAAATTTAAGCTATTATAATAAGTAGGGAGTATGGGTTTTTCCAGGTAAGGAAAAAGGGAAGGGGCTTCACAAATAAGCACAAGTTATCCCTACTGGTCTAAGAGAGTTTGATAGGCTCTGGGTTCTTCTATACTAGCAGTTGAAGAAAAGGGGGCTATTATTATGAGTTATTAGTAAGAAAGTTTTCATTTCAGGGCATTGATCATGTTAATTTTATTTAGATTCTGCTTCACTCTCCCATTTCAAATCCTCTTGGAGCATTATTACATTCTCCAAAGCTTTTCTTGGGGGGGATCCCAGTTTCCAATTCCAGGGTCAGATCATTATTCTTAATATGTAAGCAAAAGATCTTTTTCAAATGGAGAAAACATTGAAACCCACTGAGAAGAAACAAAAAGGTTCCTCTTAATGTTACCACTTGTCATTATGTATCAAACACATTACTGGCAGGTATGCTACATTGAAACCCCTATGGAAGTTATGAAATATATCATTCATGGTCTACCCCAGTGGAGTGGACTTTTCTTCTGAGGCAGTGGGCTTGTTTATTTGAAGGTTCATTTTGCTACTCAATAATTTGTCCCTTCTCGAACCATTCCAACTGTTATTTAATTTGAGCTTCAATGGGCCATTTTGCTTTTTATTAATTTGTAATTAGAGCCGAGCCAAATATTTGTGCAAAGGAAATTTTATGGCTTTTGGCATATTTTAACTTGGAGGAAAAGATGGGAGGCTACATGTCCACAAGGTTTTGAGTTGAAAACAAATATATAAATAGACAAAAAAAGGAACCCAGGAAATTTGCTCAGAAATGACCATAAGTCATTTCTGAAAAACTTAAAACTATGAAGAAATACTATAGAAAATGCTGACAAATTGTTCTGAGTAGCTGAAATTCTATATCACCAATATTTTTGTGAAATAACTGACATTTTGTGAAGATCAGAACTACTGTGGAAATTGGTCCAAGTCGGAATCAAGTGATTTCACACAATGGTTGAACTTTTCTCTGTTGGAGGTGTTCCCGGCCAAATGCTTCATTTTGGGAAATTTCCTGGAGCTCCCTCAGCTGCTACAGAAAAGCATTTAGAGACTCTTCTGTGAAAAGGAGATTGCTGTTGAGGTAACTCTTCCTGGTTCTCTCTCAGTGTCTCTTTGGTCTCCAAGGCTTAGCTCCTTAGCCTTCCACTCTCCTGAGAAGGGCAGGTCAAACTCTCTTATATGACATTGACTGGAGAGAACTTAGAAGGTCTCTCTCCCGACTTATATCCTTTGAGCCAATCCTTTATCTCCTGAACTTAAAAAGAAATCTCTAAATTTAGACCCTGACACTATGGCAGATTTAGCAGGGTGAAGCTAGAATTCCTCATCTTTTCCCCCAACTTTTTCTCCTGTTGAAGTTACCTATCACTGAATTCGGAATTCTAGAGTTATCTTTACTGTCTCCCAATTGCCTATTCTTTCCATAATAAGATTGATTTCCATTTTTCTACTCAAATAAAGTGTTTCTTTCCCCATCTCCAATTAAATTACTGGATTACTACATTTGCTTCCTTGTTCATCTCTTCCCTCCAAACTGCTTGTCTTGTTGAAGGATGCTGTCAGTCAATGATCATTTATATTGTGTTTCTACAGGTATAGATCTCAGTTTTAGGCACTGTGGTTACATCTATTCATTGGATCTAAATTACCTAGTACATACCTTTTATATATTGCTGGCTAAGTAATCTCAGGCAAGTCACTTAACTTTTCTATACCTGAGGCTAAGACTATAGGTTGTCATATAGCAAACCAAACAATATATATCAAATGTATCTGACAATACATGAAACACTACACACTATCGGTATCCCACTCTTCAATGAATGTAGGTAGATTTTTTTCATTTCCTCTCCAGAGCCATGCCTAGTTATATAGTATTATCTATACTATGTGGGTAGCTAGATGGCGCAATAGGTAGAGTGCTAGATTTGAAGTCAGGAAGACTTATCTTCATGAGTCGGAATTTGACCTCAGATACTTACTAGCTGTGTGACCCTGAGCAAGTCACTTAACCCTATTTTCCTCAGTTTCCTTCTCCATAAAATGAGCTGGAGAAGGAAACGGCAAACCACTTCAGTATCTTTGTCAAGAAAACCCTAGGGGCAGCTGGAGTCAGGAGGACCTGAGTTCAAATCCGGTCCCAGACACTTCACACTTACTAGCTGTGTGACCCTGGTCAAGTCACTTAACCCCAATTGCCTCACCAGAAAATAAAAGAAGAAAAGAAAGAAGAAAACCCCAAATGGGGTCACGAAGAGTCAGATACGACTGAAATAACTGAACAACGGTATGTATTACACAGTATTCAGTTGTGTTATATTGTTCTGTTTGTATTATTGGAGTAAATGTGTATATTGTTTTCTTGTTTCTGCTTACTTCACTTCGCATCAGGTCATCTATGTTTTCCCATGATTCTTTGAATTTCTTTTATTCATTTTTTCTTATGGCACAATAGTACATTACCATTGCCTTAATATACCTTCATTTGTTCATTCATTGCTCAAGTGATTCCAGAGTCATCACAGTCCAGTGGCAGGACAGACTCAAGATGACTAGTGGTGGCTCAAGATGCAGTGGATGACCTTGGCATTTTGGTGTCTAATCAAGCTCTAAGCACTTGCTTCAACTGCCTTCATGGCTGCTAGAACAAATTGTTCTCATCCACCCATTCTACCAGGGGAAGTCTTCACATGCTTGGGGTAGACATTCCCCTAATTCACCAAAGGGTTTGAGACTCGTCAGTTTTCCTCAACCTGGTTTAGCCCATCTGCCAAAATGGTTTCCTGGAGTGCGGCCACTGTGCATGCTATAGCTTCCTGGAGCCACAGGTGAGAGGTGGATCAGGTAGACAGCAAAGGTGGAAAGCAGCACTGAAAGGGCTCAGTAGCTCTCACACCCGAGGTACAAGTCTTCTCTGAACACACCTTATACCCACACATTTTAGCATGATGTTTTCAGCCATGTTGTGAAATGCCTTCAATGAAACCTAACATGGTATCAAGGTCAGCTACCTCACAGATGGTAAATTCTTCAACTCGACAAGGCCACAAGTGAAGACCAAAGTGGAGGGAGTGTTGCTGCATGATTTTTTTGTTTGCAGGTAATTGTGCACTCCATGCAGCCTCTGAAGCTGAGATGCAATGAAGTATGGA
Organism: Vombatus ursinus; assembly: GCF_900497805.2. Taxonomy (NCBI): domain Eukaryota; kingdom Metazoa; phylum Chordata; class Mammalia; order Diprotodontia; family Vombatidae; genus Vombatus; species Vombatus ursinus. Next base: position 17,408,652 of record NW_020954551.1, on the reverse strand, counting down.
TTGATTCTTTGCTGTTTGTCCTAATTTTGGCCAAACAATTAACTCCAAGAAAACAGAGGCGCTCCATCAGTCGCCATCACCACACCATCCATATGTAGAACCATTGCTCACAGCAAATGGAGAAGTTTTGAATGCTGTGGATAAGCTCTCTTACCTTGGCAGTATACTCTCTAGTGATGTACATGTTGATAATGAGTTGATGCATTCATTGACAGGGCTAGCTCAGTTGGGAGACTCTGAAGTAAAGTGTGGGAGAGAAGAGGTATTAGACTGACTACCAAACTGAAGGTCTACAGACCTGTTGTGCTGACCTCATTGTTGTATGCCTGTGAAACCTGGACAGTCTACCACTGCCATGCCAGGAAACTGCATCACTTCCATTAAATTCTCTTAAGAAGATTCTGAAGATCACTTGGCAGGATAAGATACCAGATAGTGAGGTCCTTTTTCAAACTAAACTGACATATATTCAAACTCTATTGTAGAGAGCTGGCTACATTGTTGAATGACAAACACGTTTTTGCATAAACTACTATTTTGTGGAGAATTCACACAGAGTAAGTGCTGCCTGGTGGTCAGAAAAAGTAATACAAGGACACTCTCAAGGTTTCTCTTAAGAACTTTGGAATTGATTACATGACATGGTAGACACTGGCACAGGGTTGCCTACCATGGCATGCCCTCATTGGAGAAGATATTGTGCTCTATGAGCAAAGCAGTATTGGAGTAACTGAAAAGAAATGCAAGATGTGCAAATTTAGAGAATTCATCCCAAATGTTCGTGTGGACTATTTGTGCCTGACCTGTGGTAGGACATTCCAAGCTCGAATTGGTCTGATCAGTCACGCTCAGATGCACTGTAGCTTGACTCTAAGATAGTGATATTATTTTGGTACCCTTTGAGAAGAAAGGACAACAATCATTCAAGTTACAAGCACTTAAATTGTTTCTAGGTCTTTGCTGATGTAGAAAATACTACTAGGAATATTTTGGTGTAAATGAGACTTTCTGCCTTTGACATACATGGAGTATCTAGCTAGCAGTTGTATCTCTGGGTTCTTTTTGACTATCAACCAGGACATCAGGGTCTACCCAGGATGGTATCTTGAGATCAACCCTTGTGCTTCATCCCTTCTTCCTGACCAGAAACAATAAATACCCTCACTCTGACTTCTGAACAACTCAACTCCCTCTCTACTCCCAGCTTACTCCCCCACCCTTAAAGGGCTCTTAATTCAACTTGGGGATTCTTCCCTAAAACTGAGTTTTCTTGATGAGTGGGTGAAAGCTAAAAACTCACCTAATGCACTACTTTTAGCTAGCGACAGACCATGCTTCTTATCTAGTTGGCTAATCTGTGGATGCAAGGCCTTTTCAGTGCAGGAATCTTGCCATCTGCTCTGCTAACATGGGAAAATTCTCTCCTGGTCCCTTGCCCCCAAGCTTCCATCTCTTACTCTTACTCTGGGAATAATAATGAAACCAATATTATTATTGCTAAGGGAGACAGTGTAGCATTCTGCTCTGCTACATCTAGTTTCACTTGCCATTTGACTAGACCAGAATGTTCTTCCCTGGTGACCACTCCTCTCCATATTTAGCATCCCTCTATTAAAATTTAACCTCTTTAGTAGCAGGGGTTCTCTCACCTATGTATTTGTATCTCTAACATCTAGCCCAATTTTTGGCACATTTTAGTTATTTCACAAAAGCTCACAAATTGCTTGATTGGGGTAAAGAGTAAAGACATCATTACTATCTTCTTCTTGTTTTTCTTTCCTTTTTTGCATAATTCCTATTTTTTCCATTTTGGAGAATTTTCCCTTATGTGAGATTATGACCTCTCTCTTAGTTGAGGTTAGGCATCTTGTACTCATAGGAGAGCTCATTCAATTTATGCATTTTTAGGTATATTCTAATCTGTAAAACTTCTAGGATTTCTGTTTGCTTCTACTCAGATAAAGAGGCTTACTTACTATTAACTATTTGTGATGGTCTTTTGTGTAACTACCATTTGTTGGGAAGGAGCCAAACCAGTGAGTAGAAAGTAAAGGCTTCTTTTTCCACTTAAAGGGATAGTGACCAGGAAAGTGGCTTTATCCCAAAACAATTATACCCCTAGGCCAGTAATAATAGATATAATTAAACTTCATTGCCTTTTTTCTTTCTCCTCTTAAGGCAGGAATCATGGTTTTTCTGAAGCGGAGTGGGCATGATTCCAGAGACATCTATCAACGTCTCCCCGTTGAATCACTTGTCTATGCATTAGGCAACCCATGTGAATACAAATAACTTAAAAAGTCAGCATATACCTTCCATACATTTGTATTTCCTATTTATCTTGGGTACCAGATCCTTATCAGACATATCTGATGCAAACACTTTCCCCCAAATAATAGCTTCTCTTATTGTAGTTCAAATGCTTTGGTTCATGCAAAAGCTTGTAAAATTTAAATATTTTTAAAAAAAATTTTACTATCATCTCTGTCTCTTGCTTGATTAGGAATTCTGCACTTAGCCATAGTTGTAAAAGGTACCTCCATTACTTTTCCTCAATTAAAAAAAAATGAAATGACAGTTTATATTTAAGACAAGTATCCATTTGGAAATCACTCTTTGTGTTATATGTTATAAGATATTGGTCTCAATCTTTTTTTTTTTTCCAGATCACTTTACATTATTTTTCCCTTATAATTCTTTAAAAAAGAAATAGGTAATCCTTTCTTGTATAACTTATGTTCTTGTGTTTATTGAATGTGAGGAATCTAATTTAGTTCTGGATTTTCTACTCTATTTTACTTAACATTTTAAAAATCAGATATTAAATTGTTTCAATGATTATGATATTATAAAATATTTTGAGTAGTGAAACTGCTATTCTTTCTCTTCCTAATTCTCCTCTTATTTTCTTTGAGATTCTAAATCTTTTGTTTCTCCAAATAAATTTTGTTGTTATTTTTTCTATCTCGATAAGGTAACTTCTTGGTACCTTAATTAGTAATGCCAAAATCTATAAGGCAAATTAGGTATCAATCAATCAACAAGCTTGTAATAAGTGTAAAGACAAATAAAAAGAATGTTTCCTATTTTCCAGAAAATTATTAGAAACTACTTTGTCTAATTATGTGCTAATAAAACACATTTCAGTGGAAAAAAAATACTTGGAAAGACTTTAGATCTCTGATCAACAAAAAAGATAAGTCATGAATCCAAAAGAATGAAGATGAAGCATGCTATTTACCTCCTGACAGAGAAGTGGTGAATTTAAAATACATAAAGAGACATATGTATAGACATAGCTAACATGGATATTTGTTTGGCTGGGCTATAATAGGTATGTATTGAGAGATTTTTTTCAAATCTTTTTTAAAATTTGCCCAATGGTAGAAAAGGGTGGTGGGAGGGAGAGCTTAATTTTGAAAAGTACTTATTATTTAAAAATTTAAAAAATACAAAAACAAGAAAATCAATTAAGCAATTAAAAAAAGAACAAAAAAAATCTCAAAAATTAAATGGGAAATAGGTTGAATAGAAAAAAAGATTTTAGAAATTATAAAATGTAAAGTCGATTCTCTGAAAGTACTAATGAAAATCTATGCAACTTTACCTAGTCAGTTTTGGTAATCAAATTACCAAAATAAAAAGAGTTGTTGTAAGTTCTCTTTTTACATGTGATATCATATAGCTAAAGAATTTCTGAAGAGAAAAAAAAATATGTTTAAATGTTTTCATCAGCAAAACAGATTAATAAAAAAATCAATTAATTTGACATGCACTTAAAAAAACCCCAACCAAAAAACAGTAGAAATCAAGAAAATTAGTGAAGAGATTAAAGAAGATTGCTGAAGTTAAAGAAGAGATGAATAAAATTTAAAGTAAGAAAAGCATTGAGTTGATAAATAAACCTAGGAGTTGATTTTCAAGTGAAAATGATAAAATAGATAAATTTAGCTAATTTGATTAAAAAGGGAGATTTTCTTATTTTTAAAGCAGTTCATAAACTGACTATTTTTCTATTTGGTGTTTGTATATTTTCAGAGACAACATCTTTCTTCTGAGGACTTTTTCAATAGCATTCAAAACTTTTTGATATATTGTATCAGAGTTATGATTCACTTTCACATACTCCTTAGTTTACAATGTTACAGGATCACAGACTTAGAGCTGGAAAGGTATGTAAGAAGTAATTTAGTTCATATGTTTCATTTTATGGATGAGAAAACTGAAGCCTAGAAAAGTTATGTGACTTACCCAGGGTCACATGTGTAATATATGGGCCTCAAAAAGACGTCCTATGACTCCAAGTTTAGTACTCTTTCCGCTGTGCCTTCCTGCTTTTAACTATGTCTATGATTTGTTCTTTAACACAATCATTATTAAGTATGACAGCATTAACTTTCCTTTTCAGTCTGTACCTTTTCTTGAGTTCCCTGCATAAATTGCTATTTTACTTCATTATTGTCTTAAAATGTTTCATATTTTCCTCATTTTAAAATAATCTATCCATGTCCTAGTTCATGGTTTATTTTTGAAATATACAATATGAGTACACATATTCTATCATATTTCCATTCAGAAAATGTCATATATCTTTGACAACTAACTTTTCAATAGTCTATTCAGTACTATGTTTTCTTTATGTTTAACTTTCTGTTAGTTTCATCTGGCTCTGAGAGATAAATATTAAAATATTATCTCTATGTTATGTCATAAAGTATTATATCTTTTCTAAATTCAGTTAAAATTTCCTCTTTTATTTAGATGTCATACTGTTTAGAATATATATTATATATGTATATATAATAAATGTATTAATTGTATGTTATATATTTAGAATAGATTTAAATATTTAATTGTTGTTTCATTTTCTCTGGCATTTTATTTATTTATTTATATATCTATTTATTTTTTGGTGAGGCAATTGGGGTTAAGTGACTTGCCTAGGATCACACAGCTAGTATCAACGATCTGAGGCCAGATTTGAACTCAGGTCTTCCTAAATCCAGGGCCTGGTTAGGGTTAGAGTTAGAAACAAATGAATCATAGGGTTGGGGTTAGGGTTAGGTGTGCCACCTGGCTGCCCCTTCTATGGTATTTTAAAGTATAATGTAGTTTCTCTGTTATCTCTCTTGATATTGTAAATTTTAATTTTTACTTTGCTTAGGAATGTGATTGCAACTCCTGCTATTTTTGTAATTACTTGAGATATAGTAAATTTCGAGGCAGTCTCTTAATTCTATTCAACAGATCTATTTTTAGATGTCTTCCTTGTTTGTATCAAATTATTATGTTTCTTTTTCTGTTCTCTCTTTTTGGGGAGGATTTTTTAATCCATTCACAGTAAAGTTATGTTTATTATGTTTATGTTCCTCCATCTAATTCTTTTGTAATTCTTTCTCCTTTCAACACAATTCTTTGTCCTTGCAATTAATTTTACTTACAGTATTTCCTTCAGGTACTTTCTCGTGCTCTCATTTACCTAATTATTTCCAAGTTCTTTGAATTTGCTTAGAATTTTCATTTCTCTTTCTTTTTGTTTATTTATCTATCTTTCTCCTTTTTTTGATACGTCATTTTCCTAATCAGCCACGTATTTCAAAATCTTGGCTTCCCACAACAGTCTGATATTGAATGAATGAAAGAAAGAAAAAGCCAATTATTAATTACTTACTATGTTCAAAATACTGGAAATATAAATAGGAAAGAAAGATAAAGTAAACCCTGATATGAAGGAGCTCACTTTCTAAAGGAGGGTCTTGATTAATCTTATGCCAGATTCATTGGTGGTGCCTTTTTCCAAGGAATTTTCATTTCTTTATCCTCCTTTTAAAAAAAAAACTATTGCTTTCTAGTCTATTTCCAATTCTCACAATCATTGATAGTACCTTTTTCATTCTTATTCTCTATACATCCTTCATGAAAATGTAGTTTCTAGAATTCCAAATATTGAGCTCCCTTCTTTATTCTTATATTATTGCATCTTTAGACCTCCCTTCCACTTCCCTTTTATGTATAAATGCAGGTATGTATGTACGAGTGTATGTTTGTGTTTACTTGTTTTTGTGAGGTTTTTTTTCTGCTATGATTTACTCTTAGAAATATTAATTTGTAAAGAGAGCAGTGTTTTGTGTGGAAGTCATGTTATATCTGTTGTCATGAGATTTGGTACTTCCCCATCCATGAGGACTGATAATCGTTACCCTGAGGTGGGATGCAGTCTTGGGAAGTACAGCCCTTGCTTGGAGAGAGTCATCTGCATATTCTTCTCCTTATGAAACTCATAAGATTCTGTCTTTTTTTTTTTCACACATACAGACATCCCTCTACTATGGGAGTTTTCTTTTATGGAACAAGATCTTTGGAATTGGAAGCATTCCCCAGATTATCACACCTGCTTCTAGCCCACATCTCATAGCCATCATCCTAGAAAGCAACTTCTATGGAGAACAGGACCACCATCTCCATCAGCTGCCAATCAATTGACACTTACAGGGTAGGGAAGCAAACCTAGCTGAAATAGTAGAGTGACCTGAGGGGGAGATAAAAAGCAACATGTGCCAGGCAAGTAGAACCATGACCACCACCTTGACTACCATCTCTCCATAGACCCTGATGGAGTTTGCCAAGTACCTTGAACCCCAAGAATATTTAGGATAGCTGTATTTCCCGCACCACCAGACCTGCTTTCAGTCAACCTCCACAGTCATTCTTGAGGGGAGTTATCATTGTGGAGAAGGGGCCCAAGGCCTTATTGCCATCATCAACAACTTCTAATCAACTGCTACCAATACACAGATAGGCACACACATTTCCCTTCCCCCTCCCCACCCAGACTACCACTCTAACTCCAGCCCAGCCCTCACAGCGGTCATCTCAGGAGTCAGCTCCTGTGGAAAGAGGGCCAGCTATCTGGCCAGTTAGCTTAGCTAAAGCAACAAGGCACTCTGAGGGAACAACAAGAGGCATTAGAACCACCACCACCAAAATCTTGACTACTCTCTCCTCACAGACCCTGATAAAAATAATAATAGCTAGTACTTACACAGTACAATACATAGTATAATACTTATACTATGTACCAGGCACTGTGCTAAGTGCAGTCTTTATCTCAATTAAACCTCACAACAACCGTGGGAGGTAGATGCTGTTATTATAACACCCATTTTAAAGGTGGGGAAAGTAAGGCAAAGAGAGGCTAAGTGACTTGCCTAGGGTCACAGAGCTACTAATTGTCTGAGGCTGGATTTTCTCTGAGGTCTTCCTAATGGGCAGCTAGGCGGCACAGTGGATAGAATACTAGGGATGGAGTACCATTTTCTTGAGTTCAAATCTGGTTTCAGATACATTCTAGCTGTGTGACCCTGGGCAAGTCACTTAATCCTGTTTGCCTCAGTTTCCTCATATGTAAAATGAGCTGGAGAAGGAAATGAGAAACCACTTATCTTAGCCAAGAAAACCCCAAATGAAGTCATAAAGGGTCAGACATGATTAAAATGGCCAAACGACAATAACTTCCTAGTTCTAGACCCAGTACTCTACTTACCGTTTCATTTAGTTGCCCTAATAGGGACCCAAACCCAAGAGCCTTTGTAATAGCAGTGTTTCCAGCCCAGTGATCGTAGCCACCATCTTGGGAAGCAACTCCTGTGAAGATGTAGCCTGGTAACTGTTTCACTGGTTCTCAAAGACCCAGAAAACTAAGCTCTCACTACCAAAGTCCTTGGCACTGTGAAATGGTTCAATATCAGAAGTTGATGTGATTTTATCAGTGGAAATGATATTAAAGGAAGGTGATCATTATCTGCTTTGCAGTTATACCCTAACTAAACATCACAGGGCCTTTCCATCTGACATGCCAATAAAACCATCCACATATATTATCACCCCCCTTAGAATATGAGCTGCTTAAAATAGGGATTGACTTGCTTTTCGGTTTGTTACCCAGCACTTAGCACAGTGCTTTGCATATAGTAAGTGCTTAATAAATGCTTCATCCATCCATCCATGGCATCTTTTCATTTCTCTTATGTGGTTAAACCTACCTTTCATTTTCCCCTTTCTTGTTCCTCTCCTTCATTTTTTTTACCCTATTTTTTTTTTTTTTTTTACAATCCTCCAATCTTGTTGAGAGAATAAGTAAATAATTTCTTCTCTATTCATCCTTGGCTTCAATGGTCATCCAAATCTCTTCTTTCTTTTGTCTCTTGCTTCTCCTTTCCTCACTAAAACAACTTCCCAATCTATTGTCCTCTTTTTGAGCATAGAATTTAGTCCAAGAGATATTAATTCAGCTATTTCTCTTTCCTTTTGACTGATTCTGTAAGATCTCCTTCAGTCCTTAGTCCCTTGGATCGTTTTTGCTCTGTGATGATAATTCATTTTTTTTTAATTATCAATTTAATTTCTCTTTTAAATATGAGAGAATTGCTATCATTGATTAGTCTTTTCCTGAAATGGTTACTTCTTTAAATCTTACCTATGTATGTTTTTTTAAAATTTAAAATATTCTCCACCCCTTTTCCCCAGGAATGTCTGAAATGTCTTTTCTTGAACATCTATATTCTTTTCACTGATGATCAGCTTTGTATGATAGGTTATTTTGGCTTACAATTTGAGCTCCTTTTGGTTTTGAAATATCATATTCCATTATTTCCTTTGATTTCTAGTAACTGTAGCATAATCCTAAATTATCTGAACTGATGCTCCTTCATAGCTAAAGGCCTTTCTCCTAGCTACTTGCAAATTCATCATTTGACATCAAAATTCCAAAATACATTTCTTGGAGTTTTAAATTTGAGGTTTTTCCTCATGCATCAGTATGTCTTTGTTCATCTACTATCTTATCTTATGTATTTAAATTTTACTGCTAATTTTCCCATATGACTTACTATACTATGGCATTCATGTACCAACATTTATTTAGTAATTCTCTTATCTATGGGCATCTATTTCAGTTCTTTGATTTCAGTTCTTTGTTATTACAAAAAGTACTATTAAAAACATTTTAGTATAGATGGGGGCTTTCTTTTTGTCTTTGACCTTGTGGTAAAATTCTATCATAAGACTCTCTGGGTCAATCGATATGAACATTTTAGTCCTTGCTTAGAAGATTCAACTAGAAGATTGTTGGTGTGAGGCACTGGGAGGACAAGTGACTTGCCCAGAGTATGTGTCAGGTATGCTTCAGTTTAGATTTGAAAGCATGTCTTCTTGACTCTGAAGCTCAGTATGCCATGAGAGTATATGAAGACAATACTCAGTTTTCCAGGGTGCTTTTCATATTGTATATTGTGTAGCATAATAGATATTTGTCTAATCAGTCAACAAAAATTTTAAAAGCACATACTGTGTGGTAGGTATTGTGACAAAAGTGCAAAGAATAAAATAATCTCTACTCTATAGGTCCTTATATTCTAATGGGCAAGACAAGAGTACATATAAAACAGATATAGCTTAAGTTAATAAAAACAAAGATATGAGAAGTATTTAAGTGGAATATAGTTTGGAACAGAGTATACTAGCAGTTCGGGAGATGAGGAAAGGCTTCATGCAGAAGATAGTGCTTGAGTTGCATCTTTTTTCTTTCTTTCTTTTCTTTCTAAAGTCCAAACTTTATTTAAAACTACATTTTGAGTTTAAAGTTGCTAAACAAATCACAATGAAAAAATAGAGAAATAGAACAGTGCAATATAACAATAATTGGGCTACATGGAAGCTATGATCAAAAAAAGAATCTTGATACAATAATACAAAAAATAAAGAAAATTATCCTGAAGTGTTAAAACAAGAGGGAAAAGTAGAAATAGAAAAAAATATGCTGATCACCACTTGAAAAAGATCCTATGAGGAAAACCTACAGGAGTATCATAGGTAAATTCTGAAACTCCCAGCTCAGGGAGAAAATATTATGAGAAACAAGAAAAAAAAACCAATTCAAATATAGTGGAGCCACAGTTATAATCACACAAGACCTTGCAGTGGCTATACTAAATGAATGCAGGTCTTGGAACACTATATACTAAAGAGCAAAAGAATTGGGGTTGTGGCCAAAACTATTATACCCAGCAAAGTTAAGCATAGTCCTGAATGCAAAGGAAAAAAAGAACATTCAATGAATTGCCAGACTTTCAGAATTTTATTGCACAAAGATTGAGCTTAATAGATAATTTGACATATAAGATACAAGAGAAATATAAGGTAAACATCAAAGACTAATTAGAAGGGACTCAATAAGGATATACTATTTACTTTTTATCCAAGGAAATGAAAACTGTGTGTTTAAGATTGTAATTAGTAATAGGGTAGTTCAAAAGAAAGATTAGGTTAGAGTTGAGTATGATGTGATTCGAAAAAGTAATACCATCTAGGAAAAGGTAAAAAGAGTAATTATACAAATGAGTTGGAACTATATATATATATATATATATATATATTTAGAAGAGCATAAAAGTCTTCTAAATTCATAAATACAAGACTAAAGGGATAGGGAGAGGGGAGGGATTTTTAGAGGGAACCCTGTTCACATCAGATCTTGGTTAAAGAGAGAACAATATATACATTTATAAGCCAATAAAAGTCATCTAAATTTATAAAGAAATAAGAGGGTGAGGGAATAGGATGGGGGGTATAGAACAGTATACAGATTAAAGGGAATGGGACAAAGAGGGAACATCATATATATGTGGAAGGAGATAAAAGTCTTCTAAATTCAGATAGAAACAAGAAAGCAAGAGGAAAGGGTGTGGTGGAGGCGGGAGAGAATAAGGGAGGAATCCTTAGAGGGTAGCTTAAGTAATAGGAAGGGAAGGTAGCAGGTAGCAGTAAAGCAGAGGAGTTAGGAAGGGATAGGAAACAAGAGATATATACAAATACAAAATAAAGACCAGGAGTAGAAATTATTAGGGAAAAAAGCAGGGGTAGTAATCACAATCTCAAACAAAGTTAGAGCTAAGATAGATTTGATCAAAAGAGAAAAATAGGAGAACTATACCATATGTCAGTCATATTAATCAATATTGTTTTAGACTATTTAAAATAACTAAACAGTATGAAGTTGGAGTAATGCTGTGGTATAAGAAATGATGAGTTGGTGGATTTAGAAAAACATGGAAAGACTTGGACTTAAAAGGAAGATAGTATCCACCTTCCAAAAAACAGAGCACAAACAAGTGTAGTATGGTTTTACATAGATGCATATGCATCTGTCTGTGTATGTATGTGTATGATGAAAAATATCTATGTTCATGTATGTGTATGTATGTCTATATATTTCATGTATATATGAATATGAATATATGTATATGTATATATGATATATACACACACATATATGTTTACATGTGTGTGTTTGTAAATATATCAATGCTTAATTGTAGCCTTCTTGGGGGGGGAGGAAGGGGAAAACAAAGTAAAGAGTGCATAGCAGAGAACAAAATAAAATCTACAAGGAAGTAATGAAAAGAATATAATATGTAGTATTTATTATATAGGCTTTTTTGAAATGGAAATATATTGCTTTATATTTTGAATCCTTTCATGTTCTGCTGTGCACATGGAAATTTTTTTCTTCTCTTATTTTGTATTTAAGTTTTAGTATTTAGGTTTGTTTCTTTTTTTTTTCTTTTGTATTTAAGCTTAAAATTTTACCAAAAAAATCATCCCGCCCCCCTCCCCCAAAAAAAGGGAACAGTGAGGCAAGCCCTGAATGTAGGGAGGATCTCAACTCCAATGTGTGAACTGCCTAAGCAGAAATTAGCATTACCTATTCTAAAAGACAGCAGGTCAAAATCTGATTTATATTTTTATATAGATGGAAATAAGTTTATTTAGTACCCATGGAAGACCTACATCTTAAAGGAAAATAAGGACTCTAAGAGGCAGAGATAAGGAGGGAGCACTTTCCAGGCATAGAGAATAAACAATGCAAAGACTTGGGGATGGGAGATGGAGTGTTGAATGTGAGGAATAAAGAGTAGATCTGTTTGGCTGAATGGTAGAGTGCATGAGGGAGAGTTGTGTCCAATGATTCTGAAAATGTAGTTTAGGACCAGATCATGTAGGGCGTTCAATGCTAAATAGAGAGATTCATATTTATTATCATTGTTGATAATAATGATGGTGGTGGTGATGAAGATAATGATGATAATTGCAGCATTGATGATGGTGATAATGGTGGTGGTGATGAGGAGAATGATGGTGGTAGTGGTGGTGGTGGTGGTGGTGATGACATAGAAACTTCACGTAGCATATGATGCTTGACCTGAGCTTTAAAGGGAACTAGGGATTTTAAGATACGGAGGTGAAGGGGGAACACATTCCAGGTATAGGGGAAGGGCCACACCAAACTTGTGAAAATGTGAAATGGAGTGTCATGGGTAAAGAAGAGCAAGAAGACCAGGTTGGCTGGAGCATAGTGTGCCTGAAGGTGAATAATATATTATGAACTTGCCAATGCAGGTTGGAACTTGGAGCTTGGTTCTTAAAGGCTTTAAACTCCAGACTGGGAGGTTTTATTTGAACGTCCAAAGTGAAAGGGCATTACTGGAGCTTCTTGAGTAGTAAAGGGAGATCATAGCTATATTGGAGTATTTGAGTAATTATACATTGGCCTGGATTCTTTCCTCCATAAGTTTGTAACTTTTTTGAAGCCAAGTATGTGTAACAGGTCTTTTCTCTACACCCCAACTAGTGATAGCTCTCAGATGAAACATAACCCTAATAATATTCCATGTGAGAGAGTATTTTACATTTAGAGCCTACAAAGTATCAGTGATAACCTCAGTTAATAACAGCTATCATTTTTATAGTATTTCAAGGTTTGCAAATCATCTGATACATATTATCTCATTTGATCGCTACAACAATTCTGTAAGGACAGTGTTATTATTATCCCCATCTTACAGAAAGGAAACTGGGGCTGAGAGAAATTATGCAACTGGTCTAGGGTTCAACAGCAAGTAAGTGTCTGAGTTAGGATTTGAACTCAGTCCTTCCTGACTAAGTCTAGTCTTCTTTTCACTGTGCCACCTAGCTGCATCACACTATAACTCAGAGTGGAGATCTGGGTTCAATCCCACCTCAGGTATTGTGCTAACTCTGTGTCCTTGAGACACCTGGAGACTTTTGGGACTTTTTTTTGTATTCCCAGGTCTTAGCATGTGGTAGGTGTTTAATAAGTGTGTATTGACTGCCTGGCTACCTGGCTGCCTATGTCACCCAGAATGGGTCACTCAACATCTGAGCCTCAGAACTCTCATTTGTAAAACATTTGTACCACTCATTGGTTTGTGGTGTGGCAAGTATTATATTTTTCAATGCTTAAAGTACTGTAGAAATATAAGTGATCAATACTAGGATGTATTCAACCTTTAGAGAGGGTGTAAATAAAATTGTAAGAGGAAGAAAGGTGGCCTTCCTCCTTTCTCTTAAAATGTACTTTTGAATATATAAGTCAATTCCATCCTGTTCCTGGACCCCCTTGATTCTCAAGGGACTATTTAGTTTAAATCCATGCCTCCCGCTGGCTACCCAAATGGTACCTGAAAAGAAAGATGCTACTTTTAGCTAAATGTGAATCCAATTGGCCCAGTCCCTTCTTCAGTGTAAATTCAGTACTTTTGAAGATCTATGAATTCTTTAGGAGCACTCAGGTCTATGTTGCTTTGTGCCTGAGATAATAAGCCTGAGTGGGAAAGTCTTTACCTTGAGCCTGGTGAGCTATTTACTTACTCTTTAATCTGATTTTAGTTTCCTCTTCCTTTTTCTAATTATGGCCTATCATACCTGACAGAAAGAACTACATAGAAAGGGATTTACACTTGAATTAATATAAAGCAAACTCTGGGCTATATGTCAAACCACAGGTTTGTTCTTTTGTTTTATGATGGGAAGAGAACACAACAGCAGCTGATGTTTTGGTAAATAAATCACGTACCTAATCCAAATGGGAATGAAAAAATTAATTCCTCTGTAATAAAACAGAATAGGATTTTTAAATGGATCTGTATTTATTCAGCCACATCCACCTTTGGTTACTCAGCCATCTCACAAAAGTGTATTTGGCATTCAGGCCAAGTTGTAGGAGAGGATAGAGTTTTGCTATTAATCAACAAAAATAAGGTTGTTGTGTGTATTCACATGTGCATATGCACACAAATGTCCGTGTATGTGTGTGTGTGTGTGTGAGTTCTCATGAGGATAGAAGAGAAAACATCTAAAGTTTTGAAAAGCCTGCAAAGGCTAATTATAAATGAAACTCACCATTGAAATATCTGGTTTTAGCTGTTATAAACTCAAGACTTTAACCAAATACTTTCAATTCTCTAGGCTTCAGTATCTTCATCTGTAAAACAAGGGAGCTGGATTTGGAACTGGAGGAACTAGGTAAAAATCTTGTATCTGCCAGTTAGTGTCTGTGTGATCTAGGGCCTAACATTTAACTTGCCTGAGGCTCAGTTTCCCTATTTGTAAAATGAGGCAACTGGATCATGACTAAGGTGTCATTGAGCTGTAACACTTAGCTGTGAAATTTGAAGACTCCGTGCCTCTAGAACATACAGTAAACGAAATGCCAGCTAAGGGTTAACCATACAGAGATCCTCATCAGGTAGCAACATTTACTAATCATGTGACCCTGGGCGAGTCACTTAACTTCTGTTTGCCTCAGTTTCCTCATTGGTAAAATAAGGATAATAATAGCACCTACCTCCCAAGGTTCTTGTGAGGATTAAATGAGATAATATTTGTAAATAAGCACTTAATAAATGATTGTTCCATTCAGCTTCCCCTTATTAATGAGTAGAAATTTACATTAAATAGAATAATGTAATCTTTGACACACATCAGAAGCAGAATGGTATAGTGAATAGAAGGCTGGTCTTGGAACCAGAAAGACCTGGGCTTATGACACATAATGATTGTGTGAACTTGGATAAGTCTCTTAATCTCTTCATGTACTAGGTAGCTCTTTAAGGCTCTAAGTTCAAAGATATCCTTGACCAATATCAATAGAGGGAGCTCTTCAAAGCATTTCTGTACCAAGTTCCATTTGCTGTCACTTCATATGCATGGATCTGATCATAGCCTTCCTGTCCCCAAATTATTAATGACCCCCTATTGTCTTAATATCCTTTGGACTCTCAGACCTGGCACTATCTTACCTTTCTATTTCTATATCATATCATTCCCTCCATACAGTTTGCTTTTCATCCAAGCTAGATTATTCTTCTACCCCAATGCTCTCTACTTCCTGACTCCTTCTTTTCATACATGCCATTCACTGTCCTGAATGTTCCTCTTCCCCTCTGCACCTGAATAATTCCTACTTTAAAGCCCCATTCCAAAGCCTCCTCCCACAAAAGACCCCCACTGATCCCTCTCCCCACTTTAGTCATGTCTTAGCCCCTAGAACTTCACATGGCACCATGTTTTATACCTTTTTCAGATGTACTAATTGCATAAAATTGTGTGTTCATTATCCGTGTTCATCTCATCTCTCTTCTACACACTACTACCTTGATAGCAGATATTAGATCTAATCTAAGTTTTGCATATTATCTAATAAGCATCATTGTTTTGTACAAAATAAACACTTAAATACATAGAGAATGACTTGATTTGTAAATAGAAGCTTGTTGTTGGGCAAAAGAATGGTCTTAAAGTGTTAGAAAACCTTTTCTTCCCCTAGGTAGATTAAACATTTCCCACCACAATCTTATTTGCACTATTCATTTTCTTAATAATCCCTTTCCTGATCGATAGTACAAAAGCAAACTTTAGCCTAACTCTCCTCAAATCACTGTAAATTCCAAATTAATGGGGTTTGCATTAATGAGATTTGAATTTATTTAAATTCCTTATTTTGTGCACAGTGAACATAACTAGGTTGTAACATGTTACTAACAAGGACTTGCAAGGAAGAAGTAGCATAAGAGATATCAAGATGAGTGGAAATCCCCTGCCACCACCACCACCATCCCAGAGGAGGCAGGCAGGTTGTGGAGTTAGATTGAGGGAAATCAAAAACAGATGGGCAGCCTAAATGTCACATCCATGTAATCATGAAACATGTGCTCAGAAAAGAAGAAGACCTTTAGTGCTTGGTAGATCCCCTTCAGAAGGTTTATGTAACTTCATAGAAGATAATTGCACAGTGTGAGAAGTCATGAATTAGCTGTGCTTGGTATCTATGGAGAGAATACTCACATTTTTGAGATCAGGTTTAGACCAAAGTATGGTTTCACTAAATCTCACATTTCCAAAATTGGTAAAATTAATTCTCAGAAATAACTTACAAAAAGTTGCTTTGGTCATACTGCATATAAAATTTAAAATGCAATAACTGATTAGGCCTGTTCACAAATGTATTTCTAGGTAGAATTGACTTTTTGGAAAACACTGGTGAGTTTTGATGATTAGGAACATTATTTATCTTGGTCAGCAGAAGACAAAAATTTCCAAATTGTTTTCCACTGTCCACACTAAGGCTGGCCTCTCTCTCTCTCTCTCTCTCTCTCTCTCTCTCTCTCTCTCTCTCT
>NW_020954551.1:17335883-17391717 GCF_900497805.2 Vombatus ursinus | reverse complement strand
CTCTCTCTCTCTCTCTCTCTCTCTCTCTCTCTCTCTCTCTCTCCCCCCTTCCCTCCCTCCATTGACCAGTGTTGTTTTCATAGAAGAAAACATAACATGGGAGGGATAGAGTTCAGAGAGGATTTGGCATTGGCATTAAATTACAAGGCTACATGCATATATCCCTTATACATTATCATTTAGAAAGCCTTCATATTCTGGATGAGGACACAGTCCAGTACATTTAAGCTTTGGTGGGATACTATGATTTTAAAGTTCATGTTTAGAAATTTCAATGCCTATGATACTATAACTGAGGCTACATCTATATTTTGAAATAATAAGATAGGAGTTTAGTCAATTACATTATTAAAAGAAGAGTCTAAGTGCCATGTTTGATAATTCAATTATCTTTTCTAAATCTTCTCTAATCTAACATCATTCAACTGAAACTGCCCTCTCCAAAGGTACCAATGAACCCTTAAATGCCAAGTCTAAAGGCCTTTCTGAATCCTCTACCTCCCTGACATCCCTTTAGCCTTTGACACTGTCATTCATCTTTTCCTGAATACTTTCCCTTCTCTATGTTTCTTTTTTTTCAATACTGTTCTTGGATCTCTTCCTATTTGTCTGACTTCTCTTTCTGAGTATCCTCTCCTAGTTCTTTACCTAAGGGTCACCCATAAGCAGTGGCACAGTCCTCAGCCCTCTTCTCTTTTCATCTTCTATTTCTCTTTTGGTGACTCCATTGGATTCCATGAGTTGAAATATCAACTTTATGGAGATGATTTACAAAACTAGATACCCATCCATAGTGTTACAATTAATTAATTAAATTACAATTAATGGAACTCTAACTGCCTCATGAACTTCTCAAATTATATGCCCTGCAGACATCTTAAATTCCACATGTCCCACACAGAATCCATTTTCATTCCCCCTAATTCTCCCCCTTTCCAAGCTTCCCTGTTACTTTCTAGGGTACCCAGTCACACAAGCTTGAAACCTCAGTCTCATCCTTGCCTCCTTACTCTTGTTCACTCACATATCCAAATCATTGCTGAATCATGTTTTTATCTTCACAGAATCTTTTGTATCTCTTTTTTTCCACTCTGACAGACACAACCCTAGGTCAGGCTCTTCTTGCCTCATACCTTGACTGTTGTAATAGATTTCTAACTGATCTCCCTGACTCAAGTCTCTCCCCACTCCAATTCATCCTCCACTCAGCTATCAAGGTGATTTTCTAAAGCATTGGCCTGATCATGTCACTGTTTCTGCTCCAACTTCAACTGTCTGGTCAATGAATTTTATTGGCTCTCTATTACTTCCAGGATCAAATATAAAGTCCTTAGAAGAGCATTTAAAGCCCTTTGTAACCTGGTCCCCTTTTAACTTTCTATCCTTCTTCTCTCACTGTACTTTACTCCACCCACTTTAAAATTAGCCATGCAGTCTACTTGTAGTTCTTGGAACAAGACACTCCATCTCCATACCCCATATTGGCTGTCCCTCATGCTTGAATGCTCTTCTCATTTCTGCTTCTTGATTTTCCTGGCTTCCTTCAAGACTCAGGTGAAATCCCACCTTCTTCAGGAGGTCTTTTCCAGTGCCACCCTCTATGCTCTTATACTAGCTGCTAATGCTTTTCCTTTCAGATGACCTTAATCTATCTTATATAAATTCTATATGGAGCTAGTTGTTTGGTGTTGTATCCCTGAGGAGAGTGTACTTTTCTTCAGGTGAGGGATTTTTTTTTTCTACTTTCTTTGCCTGTTCAGAGCTTATCACAGTGTGTGGTACACAATAAGCAATTAATAAATACTTGTTGACTGACTAGATCACTTAATAGACCATGGTGGTAATGCAGAATATCATTGTCTACAATAATCATGTGTGTGTCTTCCCATCACTATCAATGAGGAGCTACATTTATAACAAGGACAAAACCATTAGGAATTGGCCCCAGGGCAATGAAATTTAAGGGGTGCTGACAGCATTTGCATTTGATGAAACACTGAACTTACCATCATTAGAAATAATTAGTCAAAATCTCATCCTGGGATGATCTTGCCCATATCCTTGCATAAACTCTTCATGGAGGACCTATCTAACATGTAACTTAAGACCTACCTATCTCTAGATTTTTTAACATTTTGTAGATAATCAGAGTAACATTTTGAGCTGTCTACCCCTTATTCTTTGCTATTACTACGATCAGAAACATTATAGGTTAAATTAGTTGCTTTTTATCTCATAGATATGGGTGTTCCCTCCACAGTGTATGTCACAGTTCATCTATGCCTTCTCATCCTGTGTGATTCTTATTCATGAAATTCCATGTCTTAATAAAAATGAGAGTTTTGTGAGCTGGTCTAGAAGCCTAACCACTATGGATAACATTGTTCCCATGGGAAAATATGTTTTGAGCTCCAAACAACTGATTTACAGATTTTATGATACAGCCCTTCATAAACTGGGCAATGCCTGTATTTTCACATATTTCTCTGATCTGTTTTGACCACATGCTCCTTTTAAAGAAATAATATGCTTGGTATGTGACTGAAAAAAATATCTGGATAAGACGTATATATATGTGTATATATGTATATGCATATATATATATATATATATAACATCTTAAATGTAACAGTGCTTTTGTTCTTCTCTATAGTCACACACTAGGACATGTATACCTCCAATAACACTTGGAAATCCCTTCTCTTTAGTTGTCAATGATAACAATTCGAGGGGCATACTGTCTATTTCAGCCTTTGTTGTTCTTTACCTCTGCTCAGCAAACAATTCTCTCTCTACTTCCCAGTTCTAATCTAAAATGTGGAATACTTATAAAACAAATCCAAACTAATAAAGCACATTTTCTCTATATTAATCCTCTTAGTGTTATCAGGGTCTCACATCCCTAGATATGAATAGTACAGTCAGACATAAAGTAGGGAGATAAAAATAGGGATAAAAGAACCATTAACATACAAGAGTATTAAAGCAAAAATATAATTGCAAAGGCTGAACTTAACTTGATTATTATTTAAAACATATGTTGGGTGGAGGCACTCATCTATGGAAAGTATTTAATGCTGTTGAACCTCCACAAACTTTGAAGGAGCTACTTTCAGCATTAATATGAAGGATTTATTCATTTTTATTTTTAAGATGATATATTTGTTTTGAAAATGTTGCATTCTAAAAAAATAAAACACATGGATCCTAAAATTGTTTCCATAAAAGAATAGGAAGGCTGAAAAACATTAGAGATACTTATTTTTTCCCAAGGAAAAATTTCCATTAAAATTAAATTTCATTTAATTATAGGTACTCAGCAGTCTGTGGGTGATTTCCAATTATATCCTTTATGGATGCTGAGACTGGGACTATGATGACTGATTCCAGGTCAGTTACATTTCCAGGAAATGTCGGCAGCTTTCTCGTGGATAGAAACTTGACCGCTATTTGTACAAACTGGTTTACTTTTGGTATTTAATACAAGACATGATGATACTGGTCTGTGTCTAGGCACATAGAGACATCTGGACGCTGTGGTAAAGGCAGTCCATTCAAAATGAGTTGTCACAAATCTTTATGTTTCTCTTTGTGGGTACGTGTGTACTTAAAAACAGTACTCAAAAATTTTGAGATTGGTAGAGTCAGCCAACTTTTCCATAATTTCCTAAAACTGTGATGAAGGAAAAGGAGTTATACCATTCCCACTGTAGGTAAGATGAGTCATTAAAGGAGTAGACTCATCCTACTTGGAAATGTTCACATTTATTCATTTATTTATTGAATGCTTTTGATCAATTAATCGATCAACCAATAAGCATCTATTAAACACCTAATATCTTCCAGGCACTATGTTTGTGCTAAGGATAGAAAAACAAGAATAAAACAATCCCTGCCTTTTATTCTATGTGTAAGTCACCAAACTTGGTATTAAGGGAATACAAAGATGGTTGAGATATAGATCAAGTAGATTACAAACTGGTCTGAGGTATGGTACAACACAGAATTTGATGAGTATAAAAAGTAAGGTATACACAAAGTATGATGAGGTATCAGAAGAGAGAATGATCTCATCTGATTAGAGAGATAGAGAAAAGTTCTGAAAAGTAAGTAGCATTTGAAATGAGCCTCAAAGGATAGTTACAATTTTGACATATGGAGATTTGGTAGGTAAGATTACCTTGGGTGTAGGGAAATCCATGAGCAAATGTTTATTTGGAAAAAAAAAATGAGTAGTTCAATTTGGATGGAGTATAGAATGTATTTTGAGGGGTAGAGAAATATGGGGCAAAGTGTGAAGGCCCTGACCAAGAGCAGTGTTTGGAAGAGGATGGAGGTAAAAATGAGATCCAACAACCATGGGAGAAACATGACAAAGGAGAAATAAAATTTGACTAGCATTTTGTATTTTTCTAATGCATTTCAATTCATCAAGGATCCACATTTTCCTCCAGTCTGGGTGATCCCTCTATCCTGATGAAGATTCAACACTTTCATAATTTTGTAGTCACTCTTGAAGAGTTGTAGTGGCTGAAAATGTCCGTATCCTGCATGCATCTAGACTGATGATGAACCTCTCTGGACATAGCTAGTCTAAAGCAGAGGTGTGATTACATCACTACCTTATTGAACAAACCGCAGTGGCTCTCTAGTAATCCTGGGATCAAATATAAAATCCTCTACTTGGCAGTCAAAGATCTGTATGAGCTGGTCCTTTGATTCCTGCCCTGACAATATCTTGTGAGAGACAGAGCTATGAGGGGAGAGGTCTTGTACACTTTCCCAAAGAGACTGACGGCTAGCCTTACCAAAAAACAAAAACAAAGAAACAAAACAAAACAAAAACAAACCTTGACCCTTTAGCTCGATATTTTCTTTTTCTTTTTCTTTTTCAATTTAGGTGGCAGAGTGGGAAGCTATGATGTTCTGAGTTTTGAAAGGCGAGGAGAGAGGGATGTCCAAGTGTCTGAACATCCAGGAATTTGGGAAATTAAGGTCTTTTGAGGGTGACCCCCGTTTTTATTCCACAAGTTCAGTCAATCAAAGAGATTGCTGGCTGCTAAGTGTCAAGTTAGAACACAACCAGCTACAAAATTTCTAAACATCCTCCAAAATAACCCTAAGGCACTGATTCTCCCAGAAGCATGCTTTCCAATCCCTTCCATGATGGGAATAGTCATAGCTAAGTATGCTAATACACACTATGAAGGTGTATGGAGACTAGGATCATTGGCCAGTTCCCCATTGTATGAAGAAAGAACAAGAAGGGCAAATGTGCAAAGGTAGATGTGGAAAATGGTGGTCATTAGTTACTTAAATGCTGATATCCTTCAAACCAGATCTACTACAAGCCATATAACTCAAAAATTTTGAAGACAGAAAGATCTTATATATAAATATATTTATAGTAATGTTTTTTATGACAGAGAAGAAATGGAAACAAAGTAGATGCCCTTTGACTGCAGAGTGGCAAAACAAATTGTGTTATATAAATACTATGAAATTGTTCTATGCTATATGAAATAATGAATATAAAAATACAGAGAAACAAGGCCCTTCTTACCTGAATTTTAACAAAGTAGAGTATAGAATCAGGAAAACAATATACACAATGGCCACAATAAAAATGCAAATGAAAAAAATGCAAAAACAACAACAACAAAATAAACTGATCCTGTAGTAATCATGACAAATAGTCATGACAAAGTAGTCATGACAAAGGCTGGACTTGAAGTAGAGATGAGAAGATGTACCTTTCTCCATTCTTTGCAGAAGACTATGGGAATACATAATTCATATGCTATCATATGTGGTTGATGTGTTCATAAGTTGTGGTGACTTCTCTTCCCTTCCCTTCTCTTCTCTTCTCCTCTCTCCTCCTCTCCTCTCCTCGCCTCTCCTCTCCTTTCCACTCCACTCTTTTCTTCTCCTCTACTCTCATCTTCTCTCCTCTCTTTTTCTCTTTTTATTCTTTGTTGCAAGGGCTAGCTCTCTGGGGAAGGGATGGTACTAGATATAATTGTAAATGAAAGTAATGTTAAAACAATATCAAGAACAATTTATAAAAATGAGATCATTGATGATCTTTGAGAGAATAATTTCAGTAGGGTGTTCAGGTCAGATTTTAAAAGGTCAAGAAGAGTTTAATGAGGAAGGTTGAAGCAGCACACGTAGACAATGTTTTCAAAAAGCAGCATGGCACACTGGGGTATCATCATTTCTGATTCTGAGTCCTCAGCAGATCTATTGATTATTGTTTTAAAAAATATGCTCTAAAATCTGTCTGGCTCACTCAATATTTGTTGTTTGCTTAGCTCTTGGGTTAACTTCTGCTGTGTTTGTTTTATTTTTATCATTAAGGGGCAGACAATGATGAGATAGTAGTTGGATGCGATAGAACGTTGAAGTGAAAGAATGTTTAAGGTCAAGAGACCTATGGATTTTGTAGGCAGATGGGAAGGAGTCAGTAATGGGGGAGAGAGAGGTAGTAACTGGTGGAGCATGATAGAGAAGGTGGAAGGAAATGAATCACACTACAAGAGAGCAATTAGCCTTAGGTAGGAACAAAGGAATAAAGAGGGAAGGAGACAAGAATGGGTGATGATGCTAACAGTCACGAGGAGTGGAGAATGGAAGGTGAGTGAGCTCATTCAGGGCTCTCAGTGACATAAGGAGCTGTGTTGTCTATTGTTAGACTGGGGACTTGGGATTGTAATTGAAGGTGAAATGAAAGAAAAGATTCATAGAAGGACTACAGATTGCCTGGAAGAGAACTCAGATGCCAGATCACCTTCCTCTCATTTTACAGATGAGGCAACTGAGGCCCAAGGAGGTTAAGCGCCTTGTCCAAGGTCACAGAAGTAGTGTCAGAGTCAGGATTGTAGCAATTGTTGTTGTAAGTGTGATGAGGAGTTAAAAAGGCTAGGATTTTAGATAGTAGTGAGGACCCAGCTGAGATGACACGTGAGTTTATAGTGGGTAAATTCAGTTTAGTTCTGTGATTTAGCCAGTGATACTCAGAACCTTTTGAATATGGGTAGAAAAGTCAAAGGTGGGGGGGGGGATTATTCAAAGATGATTTGTCATATTATGAATAACAGGATGTCGAGGTCAAGGCATCCAGAATACTAGTGAGTGGAACATTAAAGAGTCTGACCATGTCTTGGATACATATGAAACCAGAGAGAGGGAGATGGAGCCTGATGTTGTCAAAGGACAAGAAGTCATGATAAAGACAAAGAGTATATTTTGTGTGAGAGAGTAGGACAGATACGAGGATAGGAGATTTTGATTTAGGGTGGAATTTTGAAATTTTGGATCTTGTAGGTGGTCAAATTCTGAGAGTTGGTGAAATCCTCAGACCCTCACTAGCTGTGTGACCCTGGGCAAGTCACTTTATCTCTGTCTGTCTCAGTTTTCTCATCTGTTAAATGGGAATAGTAATAGCACCTATCTCCCAGAGTTGCTGTGAGGACCAAATGAGACAATAATTTAAAAGCATTTAGCACAGTGAATGGCATGGAAGTGCCATATAAATGTTCATTAATATTATTTTGATTAAAGAACTTCAGTAAGAGAAAACGCTCTCTATGCCAAGGCAGCCTATTCAACTTTTGGACAGCTATAATTTTTAGGAAGTTTTACATGACATTAATCCTGAATTTACATCTTTGAAACTTCTACCCAGGACCCCTCAGCCTTCCCTGCCTAGGGTCAAGTGGAAAAAAGTCCAATTCTTCTTCAAAATGACAACCCTTCAAACATTAGATGACAGGTATCATGTTTCACCTAAACCTTGTCTTCTCTAAACATTCCTATTCCTTAATAAAAAATCTTACATATGGCATAGCCTCTCAAGCTTTTACAATTCTAGTCTTTCTCTTCTGGACAATCTCTAGCATATCAATGTCTTTAAAATGTGGCTCTGAACACAATACTCTAGAAGTAGTCTGATAAGGTCAGAGAATAGATGGATTATGACCTACATACTCTCAGTAGCCATATCTCTCAATGTAGTACAAGATCACACCAGGGTATGTTTTTCTTTGGCGGGTGGGGGGGGAGGGTGTGTGCAAATCCTACCATTGATGCACATTGAATTTACGACCACTAAAATCTCCAGATCTTTTTGAAGACTAAGTGTTATTTAATCATACTTCCTTGTCTTGTAGTTATAAAGTTGATTTTGTGAACCCAGATGTGATATTTTACATTTATCTCTGTTAAATTTCATCTTACTAGGTTTGGAACAAAGTTTTAGCTTGTGAAGATGTTTGTGGATTCTGATTGTATTATCCAGTGTGTTGTTTATCCCTTTCAAGTTTGAGTCATCAGTGCATTTAATACAGGTGATATCAACCAGGCCAAGCAGGATAAATGGAGTACATGAACCTCAAAAAACATATTTTATTGAGGAAATAGAATGATGGTCTGCATGTGGCAGTGAAGAACAAGGAATTTATCTCCTTCTCCTCCTCCTAGCCCTCCAAATCTCAGGGAGTGAATTCCAATGGAAAATATGGCAAGGGATTTCTTTGTCTTCATGGGGGAAGGCCATATATTAAAGAAAGGAAATGAAGGGGTTATTGGTTACAATGTTTGAGAAGGTAGAACAGTATGTTTATCATAGAGCAGGGGTCCCAAAGAACAGAAGCATTGGGTTAACCAGGTTGTTGTAGACCTGAGAGAGAGGAGAGCCAATTTGATTAGGAATGTGAGGGTACGTGAGGAGGCAATTCTAATCCAAGCATATTACTACATTCTGGTGCCTATATGTGTATCAACTGATTTTTAAAAGTGCTAGATAAAAAGAGAAAAATCAGATTTTAAAAACACTGTAGCTTTCTCGTAATTGTGTATTTCCATCATCAAATATTATTTCTAAATGCCCACACACGTGGCTCAGGCCCAGGGAGCGTGTCTGAGGAATTCATACATCACATTACTCTCCCATTTCTTTGGGTATATATTACTCAGGAGATTAAATATTTTCCTTGCTTGACATTTCTTTTACTGTTTATAAATGTGTCTATCTTTTGTTTCACTTTACCTGAGTAAACATCAGCCGTATCCAATTTTGTTGCCGTTCTATGTTTCAACACTTCAATACTTATGAATTAGGGAGTTTCCATTTTCTGTGAATAGCTAAAACCATGGAAGAATGGATGTTGACAGCACTGAATGATGGCCCCCACCCTCTTCAGAGTTGCCTTATTAGGGACAAAAGCTGTGATCCCAGTGAGGTCTGTCACAGGAGGATGCAGAAAGCTTGTTAGATATCAAGAGAAATGTCCAAAGAGCAGTGGTTCAGAACTGAGGGAGATGGGCAAAGTCTGGAGAAAGTACAAATCAGCTTACAGGGAAATATTTGCTGAAGGTTAGAAAAGGCATGGCATTTCTTCCATTTGATGACAACTCGTGCTTAAATCCAGGAATATGATACTTTTTAAGCTTTGGTTAATTCCCACACATAGCAAGGCATGGGCCAAAACTTAGGACTTGCCTGACAGAAAGTTTACTTGGTTAAAAATCAGTGGCGTATTAGCCGGATGGCAGCAGCAACAAGCCATCTCACTGGTGTTCAATCGTTCTTACCTCTAACACTTCGTAGCTAGAAGGGACATTAGCAAAGGTCATAGGACCTCACAGGTCATTGAATCCAACCCCCTTATTTTATAGATGAGGAAACTGAGGCTCAGAAAAATTAAATGACTTTCCCATGGTGTCACTGGTAACAAGGAGCAGTGCCCAGATTCAAACCTAGCCCTTCAGATTCCAGAGCTTGCATTTTCCCCAAAGCCCCACTCTGCTGAGCTGAATCCTGCATCCCCCCTTTCTAGCGGAGGTTGGTAGGGAGGGATACTAGTGTTCCAAAGGTTAAGAATTGCCCTTGGAGCCAATTCATAAAGGTTGAGGACCAGGCTGTTGGAAAACAAAAATAATTTTTAAAATGTTTGGATAATTAGTTTAGTAAGTTGATCTTTTTGAAAAGTTGTTTATCTCATTTGGTATTTGGTTGTTAAAAGTGTGGAAGATTTATTTTTCTTTCCCAGAAAAAACAAAAGAATCAAGAATCTCAGATTTAAAAAATAGTTCCATGAAAATGAAGGCTAGAATGTAATCTCCTTGAGACGAATAAATTAATAATCTCCTTGAGATAAATAATGAAGAAAATTTTTTGTATCTCAGTGCTCAGCATGGTGTCAAATATGGGCGTTCCTTAAATATTTGTAGAGTTGGATAACATTTCATATGGCAGGAAGAGCAGTGCTCCCAGATCATCATCCCTGCTTCTTGCTCAGCTCCTGAAGCCATAGTTCAGGAAAATCAACCCTTGTGGAGATGGGATCTGGTAACTTCCTCAGCAGGTGTTATAGTTCCCACCTGTTCAGCAGCCACAGATACTGAAGACCCAGAAAAGAAAGCCTATTCTGAAGTATTAGGCACTACTGGGGCAGTGGATAGAGTGCCGGCCCAGGAGGACCTGAGTTCAAATCTGGTCTCAGACATGTGATACTTACTGGCTGTGTGACCCTGGACAAGTTAGTTAATCTTGATTGCCTTCCCCCCCCCCCAAAAAAGGAAAGTACCTGGCATTATCAAATAGTTTAATACCAGAATTACATCTGGTTTTATCAATTAAAATGACATTAAAGAAAATCAATTGTCACATGCTTTTTTGCTGTACCCTAAGGACCATGCTGGCCTTTCCATTTGACTTGCTGCTGAAACTTTCTATATGTGTGGTCATCAATTATATTGTGATCTCCTTAAGAGCTACAACTATCTTGCTTTTCTATTTGTATTCCTAGTGCTTAGCAGAATTGACTAAAATTTTCATTCATTCATTCATACCAATTCTCCTGATGCTTGTTTGGGCCAGAAGAATGACCAAAGACTACCATCCCTCCTGCCCTTCTATTACTAATATCATTGCAATCATCTTCTCTTCTCCTAGGCTCTTTTACTCTGGACCCACCCAACCAGATTCAGAGCAGTTTCCAAGGGCTTTCAATCCAAAGGCAAAATGCCTTGGAAACAGAATTCCACCACCATTTGTCCACAGGTTAGTGTCTAAAATTAGGAGCCCAGTGAAAGTTGGGGTGTGGGGCTGTTGCCTTACACAACACAGATGGTCTGCACAACTGAAAATAAATCCAAGTTTCAGAAACTCAAAATAGCATATATATTTTTTAATCACAACTAGTGCTTTTGCTTAAGCCATACAGGAAATCAATTTTCTGGACACTTTCTGGATCCTTCCCAAGCTTCCAACCACACCCTTGGGTGCCTGCTTACCAAGTCCTCTGCTGTATGGCAGCATTTCTAGATTTTTATCTCTGAGACTCAACCATCATAACTTTTCCTTATGCACTCCTCAGCCCCATCCCCTCAGAAATGTCCATTCTGAGCAGATGGACAAGTCAGGCTTTGCCCAATTAGTCTATTTTAAGTAGCTTACACTGCATTTTATTAAAAGCAAAATCCACATTGGGTTGACAAGATTAGGGGAAAATATAAAAATAAATTACTGTATTAAAATTAATTAAATGAAAAGCTGTATCTAATACTATGAAATGATAGACTTTTCAGGAGTACTGAAGCCCTTGGTCAAATAAATGATTTAGGGAGGGAAAAAAAATCCCTAAAAATTCTCACCCTGGGCTGTGTAAAAAATTCCACATGTAAAGGAAAATCTAAAAGATGTTAATTTTGGCATTTTGCACAAAGTCCATTCTGCTCTTTGCTCTGGAAGTGAATTGTGTCTGCAACACATTTCCATAGGCTGCAGACAGCAAATAACCACACCTGATATTGTTAGGAAGTCTTTCAGTTCAAGGATCTCTAAGAACTTTGAAAATATATGCACACAGTCTCCAACAAATATATCAAAAAGGGGGAAAATAGACAGCCAATGGGATTACCTCTGCTGTAGAGTCAGTGAAATCGGGTATCAGTGAGGTGAAGGAATCTGTTCAATCGGCATTATCCCCCACCCTTCAAAAACAACAACCCTTAAACGCTTCCTACTCAGCACATCGGCTGCTAATTATTACTAACACTTAGCACTTGGCACATTTCAATTTCTTTAGCTACTTATTAACAACAGAAGGATCTGGAGAGAGATGAGAGATGAGCAGGAGGAAAGTTTTGGAAAAAATGGCTTAAAAGGAAAAGTAATGGAAATAGCTAAGATTCCTTCCCTGTTCAGTTGAGCTCTCAGTTTCTGCTATTCACTTTAGAAGCCAAGGTGCAGC
Source organism: Vombatus ursinus (assembly GCF_900497805.2). Classification (NCBI taxonomy): domain Eukaryota; kingdom Metazoa; phylum Chordata; class Mammalia; order Diprotodontia; family Vombatidae; genus Vombatus; species Vombatus ursinus. The sequence goes on along the minus strand of NW_020954551.1, from coordinate 17,379,460 downwards.
TGAATGTTTTTCATGTGTGTGTGTGTGTGTGTGTGTGTGTGTGTGTGTGTGTGTGTGTGTAAACTAGACCTGGAGAGCAGTTGCGGGGAATGATTTTTTTGATCTGATCTTGTAATTTTGAAGCAATCTTTCCTTTGCCCCCTACCCTGGTCAGTCAGTCAACAAGCCCAACTTAAGCACAACTATGTGCTCAGCTCTGGGGACATAATGAAAGGCAAAAACATGATCCCTGCCCTCAGGAGCTCATAGTCCAATGAGGGAGAGACTGCATACAAATAACTTTGTATGGATAAGATACATACAGTGTAAACAGGAAGAAAACTCAGAGTGAAGGGAAACAAGGAATGAGGTATATATAGAAAAGGCATAGCCTAACATAGGCGGAAGCTCAGGGCCAATATAGAAGAGTGGAAAGAACATTGACTCTGTATTCAGAGGACTGGGAAATAAATCTAACCCTACCTGACAGCTACAACCTGTATGAAGGTCCCTGGCCTTATCTGTAAAAGGGGAGGGGTTGGATGAGATGGTCTCTGAGGACCCTTAGACCTATAAAAATAAGATCTTACAGAAATAGCAACTTCTGCTGATTCCTTTCCAATGTTAGGTTCTATAGTCAGTCAAAGCCCTGAAACTAAGTAGAAAATTGAGAAGAGGGAAAAAGTGTTCCCTCAAAAAGTGTTTAACTAGAGTGATGAGCTAATAGATTTCTTCCCTATGTCTTTTCCTGCCACAATTTGTTTTGTTTCCTCCCTTGCTTTGATGGATTCCTGATTTCATGAGTGTAAAGGACCATACGCCCTTCATGCCTTCATGTTATGCAATCTTCAACCGTGTTTTTTTTTTTTTTTGCAACATTCCTATTCCTGTAGCCATGCCTTTTCTCAGGCTGTCCTTAAATTCTACCCCTCTACAATGTACTCCTTCCTCACTTCTGCCCCTTACCTTCCTTAAAATCAAAGCTCAGGGGCCACATAGCCTACCTGATCTCCCCAGGAACTAGGGATACCCTACTCCAAAATTATCTTATGTTTATTTTATATACTCTTCTATATGCCCATATAGTTTTCCCCAAAGAATGTAAGCTCCATGAGGACAGGGGCTGCTTCATTTTTTCCCCTTTCTATTCCCAGTCCATAGCACAGTGCTTAGCACATAGTAGGCACTTAATAAATGTTTTCTGGTTGATTAATTGTGAGCCTAGCTATTGCATCAGAGGCTTTCTTCTTGTTCTTCTAGTATCCCGGGACTCTCAATTTACTATTTGGAATTTCCATTTGTTACCAGTCATTTTCGCTGCATGACTGCGTCAGTTCCTATTCCAGAAAAAAATATATTTTCTAAGGTGTTCTTTCATGACATGCATCTGCTTGCCTCTACCATGTAGCTTTCCTCTGTCCTTTGAGTCATGTGGAAAACCAAGACATCTCCAGTATGTGCCTCCTTCAAGGGATAATTTGTTGTGAACTCACATGAAAAACCTTCATATAACTTTGGCCCATGTTTTCTACAATCTGTAAGTGGATTGGGATGTAAGTCTGAATTGTGGATATCCTAGGAGAATATGTGCAATCTACAATACTATGAAAAATAAAAACTAGTGTGCATTTAATGATCCAAAGTATTCCCCAAGGGGGAAACAACCCCAGAGATTTTTCTCCAGAATTTAATCATTTTGGCAGTGATGATGGCGGGAAGTATTTTTTTCAGAGTGTCTTGACTACTTATCTCCTGTAGTACTTGGATAATTGAACTATTTATATAGTTTGATTTACTTGATAATATGTACATGTGTATTTCACTGGCCAAGATTGGTAAAGACATTCATGTTGTTCCATTTACCTATTATGAAGCCAGTCATCTGATGACAGCTACATAAAATAAAGACAAAAGTCACCAGATCCACTTTGTTCCTCAAGTGTCTTTTTTTCTTCTTCTGGATATCCATGGTAATTTGCCTGATTAGTACCAAATGCCAGGGACATTTTGGGTGTTGAAAGGAATATGTGCACCCCAACTCAAACATCAAGACACTGTAAAAGAACTGCTTCTCACTGAGGGGAAATGGAATCAGTAAAAATGACTATTTGGCCAGAGTGCTTTTCCTGTGAGAGTTGGGGCATTTGTGGGTCTGACTCACAAAAGAACAAAAAAAAAGGCAATTCAACAAAATCTCTTAGGTCAATTCTGTCTTTTGACTGAGTCCACAAACTCTTAGCTGTAATTTTCTAGGACTTTTGACATTTGAGTTAAGGTAAGTATATTCTTTTCAGCTCCCATCATGCCCCTGGTAATGAGTCCTAGAGTTCAGCAAAGTTCTGGAACTTCACAAGTGTGATCTCTTAAAAAATTTATTTTATTTTATTTTTAAGATTGGAGGTGGGGTAGAGGTTGTTACCCTGTGTTCCTGAAGCATAATCCAGATTGCTGCCCTCCTCATATAACTTTCTTTGAAGATCACATTTTAGGGAGTTCTCATGTGAAGTTTTGATCAAATGAAAATCTGAGAAATGCTCCTTTTCACAAGATAAAACATCACCACCACCACCACCACCACCACCACCACCACCACCACCACCACCATAATCTCAAAAATGCTTTGGATGGTTTCTTTCTGGAAAAAGAAGACTATTAGGAAATAGTTAATTCTCATCATTCCTTCAATACTTCAGTGATCTATTATTTCATAGGTCTGGGTGTTCTGTCAATCAAATTTATGGCTAAATAAATAGTCTTCAAGAATTTCTATAACTGACTGAAAAATTAATCTCTTGATGGCTAATTTGATGATGAGACTAAACAATCTTTGTACTTTAGGTGATAAATGTACAGTCCCTAAGCCAGTCCATTCTCAAAGCCCTTTAAATTGGTTAAGATCTTCTGCTGGCATGGCCTTTAAAAAAAATCAAGGTCACTTTTATACCACGATGAAGTGAGGCACTGGAGTAGGAATTTAGTGGGATCCTGTCACTAATACATACAGTTAACTGGTTGGAGGTATATTTCCCATCATCTCAATGTGTCTTTCTTCTGAAAACAGCTCTGCTTTGACTTCCCTATTTCTTTTGATGGCAACAGCATCCATAGAATCCTAAAATCTCCAGTCTCAGAATTGGAAAGAGGAAGGGAAGAGAAGGGGAAAATTATTTATTTAGCACATATTACATCCAGGCATTGTGCTAAACCCTTTACAAATACTAGGATCATAGAATCTTTCTATTCCTAGCAATACCTTAAAAGAATCTTTTCTATGATATCCCTGGCAAGCTCTCATCCAACCATTGCTTGAAGACCTTCAGAGAAGGGAAACTCACTACATGTAGAAGTATTCCATTTCACTTTTGGGGAGTTCTTTTTGTTAGGAAGTATTTTATTTATATTGAGTCAAAATTTACCTCTCTGCAAGTTTATATTACACCTAGTCCAATCCTTTAAAGCCTTTTTGAATGAGGCAGGACATATCTCACCTTTCTTTCCATAGCGATCGAAATATTTGTAGAGAGCAATCATGTCCTTTCCACATCTTCTCTTCTGCAGGCTAAATATCCCAAGTTCCTTCAACTAACCTTCACAGGGCATGGTTTCACATCCATTTGCCATTCAGGTAGGTCATCTTCCCTTGGATGTGCCCCAGCTCCAAAGTCAATATCCTTCCTAAAATGTGGTAGTCCAAGGTAAACACAATAATCCAGAAGTGGTCTAATAAGGGCAGAGGTCAATAAACCTATCACCTCTCTTAGTCATTATGCTTTTGTTATTGTAGCCTAAGATTTCATTAGCTCTTTTGGCTACTACATAGCCTTTCTGGCTGACAAACTATTATCATTCAAACTATTAGGACTTTTGGACATGAACTATTTTCCTGCCACATATTTCCCATTTTTGACTCTTTGGGTTGATTATTTTAACCTGTATAGTATTTAACATATTCCCTACTAAATCCATTTTCTTTGATTCTGTCATCCACTGTCCAGGCTATCCTTTCCAGCTGAATGTCATCCAAAATTGTGATAAATATTCTTACATCCTAGTAACTGAAAAAAAAATGCTTGAGTGAATTATGCTCCCTTTTACAAAAAAAAAAAAGAAAGAAAAAAGAAAAAAAGGAGGGGGCTCTGTGAATCTGGTAAGGATAGATGGAATTATACAGATTTTGAAAAAATAAGATCATGAAAAAATATTTTTAGTGGGGAGCACCCATTGCTGGAATATAAATCTTTAAATGTGGAATTTCTGATAAAATAGCATATAGATCCAGAGGGTAGGTGAGTAGAGGATAATGAGATGATGAAGATGATGGTAAAAGGGAGGATATGATATAAGGTACCTCAAGGCCAAAGAAGCAACTGTAGGGCATTATGTAATGGCCTCCTTCCAGTCTGACATCATTCTGTAGGTTTCAGTCAGGTAAGAAGTCAGTCAGTCAAAAGTTTGTTAAGTGCTTACTATGTGCTAGATGGCACAGTAGATAGAAAACTGGGTATGGAATCAGGAAAAGCTCAAATCTGGCCTCAGATACTAGCTGTGGGACCCTGGGCAGGTCACTTCACCCTGTTTTCTTATCTATAAAATGAGCTGGAGAAGGAAATGGCAAACCTCTCTAGTATATTTGCCAAGAAAACCCCAAATGGGGTCATGAAGAGTCAGGCAGGCCTGAAAACAACTGAACAACAATAATAACACATGCCAGGTACCATGCTAAATGCTGGGAATGCAAAGACAAGCAAAAGAAAGAGAGTCTCTACCCTCACAGAACTTATATTCTAATGGGGGGAAGATAACACATAAAAGGAAGCTGAAAAGGGGGATAATGGGGTTTGAGGTCCCCCATGATGGGGCATGATGGAGAAATCCAGGTTGTAGCCTGATGAGAGAAATAAAGAGATGACTGAACTGGGCACCATCCTTAAATGGAAGGTCTGGGAGTAACCATCACATCCAAACACAAGTGATAGCTTCACCTAGTCACGGTCCGCTTGGAAAGTGGGGTGATTTTGTCTACAAGCCACAATGGCGGAGTTGGGGGGAGGTGCAAAAAAGTAGACTTGATTATTTAACTCACCAAGGCCTGAATCTCTTCATACCACAAAATCATGAGGGCCTGAAGTCTGCAGACCTGAAAGCCACCTTTATCTCTTTCTTCTCCCTCAACTAATCAGCCACCAGGTCCCAGATTTGGAGTAAAAGGAGCTGGATTCAAATACAGGATATAACACTTTTTACTTAGGGTACTTTGGGTAAGTCAGTGTCAGCTTCCTCATCTGTAAAGTGAGGGGTTGGACAAAATGATGTCTAAGATCCCTCTCAACTTTAGACATATGATCGCATGATTACTCTGCCCCTGGGTCCTCCAGCTCTGACAGATGAGCTCTTCCCTTATATTGCTGAAATTCACGCTTCCACTTTAAATTCAGGCCAGTTTACAATGCCTCCATAGGAATACTTTCATCTCCTCTCCCCACTCTTTTCCAGCACTCCTTTACCTGCTCTCCTCAAGGTCAGGGGCTCTTTCTTGCTTATCTACGTGCCTCCAGCACTTACCACAGTACCTGGCACATGTTCAGTGCTTAATAAATGCTCTACGATCTGTGACTAAATCAACTCTGAGGTTCTTCCTGACTCCAAATCTATGATCTTACGCTCATGTGATTCCTCTAGTTCAATTTCTCTTGAATGCTTTATTTCCTTCTAATTCCTACTGTTACCATCCTGGACCCCTTTGATATTCTCCTCACCAGCTTCACCACTTCTATTTTCTGGTTCCTCGCACACACTGTTGCAAATCCTGTAACTTTGCTTTGTGTATGCAGTGCCTTACTCTAATTTAGCTTCTTATTGTCTACAAAATAACATTCAAAATTGGCATACGAGACTTTTTGTAGTCTCTCCCTAACAACTCTACAACCTTCTTGGGAGTCAGAGAAAGACAGACAGACAGACAGACATGCTGAGAGAGAGAGAGAGAGAGAGAGAGAGACAGACAGACAGACAGACAGACAGACAGACAGAAGAAAGAGAGAGACAGACAGAAAGAGAGAGACAGAGACAGAGAGACAGAGAGACAGAGACAGAGAGGCAGAGAGGTAGAGATAGGCTAAGTAAGAGACAAAAATTCAGTCAGAATTAGACAGTAATGCTGGGACACAGACAAAGAAATAGACATAGAAAGACAAAATACAGAGTGGGGAGAGAGACAAGACAGACAGATACACAGAGATAGAGAAGTAGAAAGAAAAAGAGAGTGAAAAAGAGAGAAACAGAGACAGAGATAAGAGACAGAGAGAAGTAGGGCTAGACAGTTATAGAAAGACAAAGAGAATGAAAAATTGAGATACATGGGGTGGGGAAGACAGACAGAGAGGCAGAGACAGACAAAGAGGTCCACAGAGAAAGAGAATGAGCACCAGAGGGCTTCCACAGGAGCACCGAAGGAAGCACGCGGCAAATCTTCCTTTCTTTCTAATGAGCCATGTGAACTAGTTCTTGCAGGCCATGTTGAACCACATATTTAAACTTACGATTGTCAAGAAAGGAGATATCCTGGAAAACCTTTCATCTTAATTAAAGTTATGCAAGTTATGAAATACTTTCCTTTATATTAAGCTCTTATTCCTGTGGAGAAATTTCTATTTGTTTTTATCTAATTTGAGCTTGAAGGTTAATCTTAGTTTAAGACTCTCACTCACTAGGATGGTGGGCCCATTGTGTTCCTCTCCGAAGCGACGTATATGCATGTATCCTCCGGTGTCCTGCTGGGCTCCAAAGCCTCTCCCTGGTTCCCTTTTATAGAAAACAGGCTGCAGAGATGGTGAGGAGAAATGGAAAGGGAAGGATTTTGGGGAAAAAAAGGTCATGGAGCTTTTTTTTGGGGTGGGAGGGCATCTGCAGCAGGAGCATAAATCCTTAAATGTGGAGTTTCCGATAAAACTTTTTGGAATGCAGAGCTAGAGGGAGGGGAGGAAGGTGAGAGGAGAAGAGGTGATGGGGGCAAAAAATGGAAAACAAAGAAGAGGATTACATTTCATTCCTGCAAGAATTTTGTTTTAATCCTTTGAAGCATTTAATTGATCAGGTCACCCAACAGCTGCTCTATCTAATTCTGACCGCTGTAGGTGGATGGTAATATGAAGAACAATTCTTGCTTACACTGTGTTTAAGGTTTACCCATAGCAACATGGCGTTTACTAAAGTTCTGTGAGATAAGTAGTGGGGGCATGGTTCTCTCTATTTTTACAGATGGGGTAAGTGGGGAAAACACAAGTTAAATGATTTGCCCGTAGGTACACAGTTAGAAAGTGGTAGAGCAGGATTCAAACCTTCATTCTGACTTCTATTCCAAAGATCTTTGTATTGTGCTGTCCTATCCTTGAAGGGACTAAAGATTAGATTTTAACAGAAGAAAGGGAGAAAAAAACAGGTGCAGAGGTAATGAATATTGGATTTGGAATCAGGAAGACCTGGGTTCAAACTGTATTTCACACATTTATGAGATGTGTAACCCTGGGTAAATCATGTCTACTTTCTGACCCTCAGTTAACTCATCGGTGAAGTGAGGATAATAGCACCTACCTTTCAGAGTTGTTTTGAGGATCAAATGACATAAGACATGGAAACTAATTTGCAAACCTTAAAAGTTATATAAATGGGAGCTATTCTTATGACTTAGACTATGCCTATGCATCATTGGATCATAGCTAGAGATGGAAGTCTCTATCTCAGGAGTTTCAAAAATCTCTGCTAGGGTGGAAATTACATTAGGAATTACTCGTATGTGCAGGAGTCTTAAGAATACTCTGCAGTATGTTGTGATGCCACATGACAAAGCATGTTCCAGTACTGTAAGTAAAAAAAGTCTGAGAACAACAGATATTGTCCAACTGTCTCATTTTATGAAAGAGAAAACTAATGCGCAGACGTGTGAGTTCTGTGTCCATGTTCACACCAAAGAGGAAATAGCAGGACGGGGGCCTAACCCCTGGCTTTCTGACTCAAAAGCTAGAATGTAGGGGTGATGTCCTACGGTTTTCACCTAGCACAGAGATGTCAAACATGTGCCATTGTTTAACAAAAAAGAGTTTTACTATCAGTTGTCGCTACTAGGCTCTATCCAGACCATGGGCTGGACTTGCTTCATGTACATCCTGGCATTTCGCATATACACAGGGAAGGTGAAAGGTCTGGGTATATCCTGTATTCTCTATGGTTCTTGAAAGGTCAGTGGTCTTCTTTCTATTCCTCGGTTTGACTTCTCTTAGCAGGACAGCATTCCTTTGTCAACAGGTATTTAGATTTGGGGATATATTGATCGGAACTTAGCTCTGAATTCATACCCACTGGTGAACCGAACTGATCATATTTCACTCCTGCTAGTCATGCGACCTAGACATAATAGAATTGATTCTGTGGAAACAAACAAGCAAAATAATAACAACAATATAGCATTTTGAGATTTACAAGGTGATTCACATATGTTAACTTATTTGGTCCTCACAGCAACCTGGTGGGCTACCTGGCTATTGTTATCTCCGTCTAAATATGAGGAAACTGAGGCACACCAAGATCAAGTCACTTGCCCATAGTCAGTCAGCTAGTAAATGTCTGAGGTCGGATTCAAACTCAGGGCTTCCTGACTCCAGTGCCTTGCTTTATCCACCTTACCACTGAGCTACCTGGATTCTATTTTTTAAAAAATTTTATTTATTTATTTATTTTTAGTTTTAAACATTCACTTCCATAAGATTTTGAGTTTTAAATTTTCTCCCCTTCTCACTCCTCCCCCCACCCAAAATGCTGTGCAATCTGATATAGGCTCTAATTATATGTTCATATGAAGCATATTTTCCCATTAGTCATGACGTAAAGAACAATTAGAACTAATAGGAGGAACCACGAGAATGAAGCAATAAAACAAAACAACAACAACAAAAAAAAAGGAGAGCGAGTAGTCTGCTTCCATCTGCATTTAGACTCCGTAGTTCTTTCTCTGGGTGTGGATGGCAGTTTCCATCTTGAGTCTTTTGGAATTGTCTTAGCTTCTTGCATTGCTGTGAAGAGCCTTGCTATCTGGATTCTAGATGCAGCATTTACTCAGAAAAGAAATGATAAGCAAAACCAGAACACGACAACAAGAATATGACACATGATAAAACAATTATGTACCTACCAATTAACTGAAAGGCTATTATTCTCCTATTACCCCCCCCCCCCAAAAAAAAATCTTGAAAGTGCTCTAAGGACATTGGATTGATTTCAACCCAGGAGTTCTGGGACATGTAAGGTTTCCGACTGCTGCGTCCTCTGTGAGTGAGCAAAGCAGTGTAAACGATATGATTTCCACAGGAATTTTAGTTCCCATTTCCAGTGGAACTGACCATCAGAAGCAGTGGCAGAAACACTGGAGAGACTCTGCAGTTCGGGCATAGGCTATGGGAGTGAAGAACTTAGAAGCCGGGGCAAAATATATCCCAGAATGATTTTTGCCTCCTCCACTCCTGATTTTATTGTTGTTGGCACAGCTCTCTGACTTCTCTCAGGCTTGACTTTCCCATTATGGAATAAATCATCATCATCATCATCATCATCCTCATCCTCATCTTCATCACAGCCAATATTTATATAGTGCCTACCAAGAACAAAGCACTGTGCTAAGCTGTTTTCAAACATTACCTCATTTGATCCCTACAACAACCCTGGGCAGTAGGTGTTGTTATTATTTACATCTTACAAATGAAGAAAAAGAGGCAAATAGTGGTTAAGTCACTTTCCCAGGGTCATACAACTATCAAGTGTCTAAGGTCAGATTTGAACTCATTCTAACTTTCTTTGGTAAGGAGTGGTACCATCATTGTTGGTTTTGATGTCTGTGTCTCTCCAACCAAGCGAAACCTTGCTATGTATCTCTCAACTTCTGGAGGCAACTACGTGGCATAGTAGATAGATCATTGGGCCTGGAGTCAGAAAGACCTGAGTTCAAATGTGGCGTTAGATAGTACTAGCTATGTGACTCTGAGTAAGTCACTTAGCCACTATTTGCCTTGGTTTCCTCAAGGATAAAAATGGACATAATAATAACACCTACTTTGCAGGGTTGTTGTGAGGATAACATGAGATAATATTTGTAAAGCACTTAGCACATATTAGGTACTATAGGAATGCTTAGTCCTTTCTTCTGATCACACCACCCCAAGCCAGATCCCCTGGTCATCCTTGCAACAGGGTGGTGGTAGTGCCCACAGCATGAGAGGCTCCTGCTTCAGGCTTCCCCTTTCTTGCTCATGCTGTTCATTTTACACAGAGATTAAGGATGATAGCTTTATCAGCCCATCTCCTATCAATGGGAAGTAGCAAAAGTCTATGTCTCGAACCTTGGAAACTCAGTCCAGAATATACAGTAAACAAACTCTCTTTCCATTATAATCTCTGCTACTTTCAGCCAATCAACTAGTGTTTATTTCTGGGCCACCATCATTTCATTTTCTCTCCCGCAAACGCCTGCTACCTTTTGTTTTTTTTTTCCTTCTTGCTTAGTGGGCAACTGCCTCATAGGTGTCTTCTCCTGGATGCCTTTTGGGTATCTTAAACGTAACATGCCCAAATCACAACTGATAATCGTCACCCCCAAACCTGCTTCCATTCAAATTTCCTGATTTTTGTTAAGTACACCCACTCACATTCGTAACTTCAGCCTCCTCTTTAGCATCCCATACTCCCTCCCTGACTCTCCTTTTGCTCTGCCCCACCCCAATATAGTCAGCATCCGACTCTACTGTTATAATGCATCTCTTTGGTCCATGGCCTTCTCTTCCCTCATATTTTGCTACCCCATTTATGATCTTCGTCAACTCTTGCCTGGACTATTATAAGAGACAGCTAATGATTTCTAATTGGTCTCCTGGATTATGATCTCTCCACTCTATCCCCCACATAGTTACTAGAATAATCTCACCATAGACACAAATTTATACTTATAACTCTTTTGCTCAAGGGCATACAGGGGTTCCTATTTACCTAAAAAATATGATCTCCTTAGCTTGTCATTTAAACACCTTTGAGATCGTTCTTCCTCCTGCCCTTATAGCATTATTTTATACTATTTCTCTTCATGAACTCCGTCTATGTTCTTGCTAAAATGGACTACTAGTGATTTCCTAAACTTCCACCCTCTTTCTCCTATCTCTACAATCTGCACCCTGTGCTTAGAACATGCTGCCCCTTCTTTTCTACCCTTCCAAGTCTTGGACTTTCTTTAAAGCTCAGCTTCAATTCTAGCTCCAGGCTCATCCTCCCAACCCTAGTTGCCAACGTTCTTTCTTTTTTCTTTCCTGACTATATGTTGTATTCCCGGTTAAACCTAAGCTATGTGAGTGCAAGGACTATTTCATTTAAATAATGGATAAATTATTATTCATTTCAACAAATAAACGTTGATCTGCTTCACTCAGGCGTAAATGATCTCTTTTGCTCACACATCACCATTCTAAGCTAAATTGGTGACTGGAAATTCACAAAATAATAAGAAGCACTTCACAGTTTAGTCCAAAAGTGTGTCCAGGTCATTTCTTTGGAAATCTATTCACTCAGAGTGTCCTAATCAAACTAAAATGATCATCTTATTGCCAAATAAATTAATATAATCTGTAACACTTCCATTAAGCTATATTTCTTCCCTAACAGCTTTGTATTTCTTCTCTTTGTTTTTTTTCTGTGTATGTTTATGTAGAGAGAGGAAATCTAATGCAGTGAAAAGAAGCTGATTTCAGATAGTATATACTATCTTGGATACATATTGGTTGTGGAACCCTAGGGAAGACCCTCACCATTTGGTAACATGATAACCCAGTATTTAATCTCTCAGGAACTGCATAGATTAAGAGAGTTTCTTGATCTGGGAGTTTCCCATATCAATAAAGTCATGGGTGCAATCTCTACTGCTACACTTCTCACAGGGCTTCTTAACCTTTTTTGTGCCATGCATGGACTCCTTTGGCAGTCTGATCAATTCTATGCACCTCTTCTTAGAATAGAGTTTTTAAACATAGAAGGTACATATAATTACAAAGAAAACCAGTTCTATTGAAATATAGTTATCAAAATATTAAAATTTACACATTCACAGACCCTTGAAATATATCTACATACTTTTTGAGGGTATGTGAAACCCAGTCTAAGAAGCCCTAACATAAATCAACATGCATACATGTATGTATTTGTATACAGAATTCTGCCACCCAATGACACTAGCCTCTTTGGTGTTCTTCACACAAGACACTCCGTCTCCTGACTGAGCATTTTCATTTGCTGTCTCCTATGTCTGGAGTTTGCTCTCACCTCTTCTTCCAGTCCTGGCTTTTCTGATTTTCTTGAGAGGGAGTTGTTTCATTTTTTGTATTGCTTCCTTTTTGTCTGGTCCATAGTAGGTGCTTAACAAATGCTTATTGACTAACTTAATAAATGCCTGTCAGTTGCTCAATCATTCTATCCAGGAACACAAGTGTGTGTGTGTATGTATGTATGTATATACATGTGTGTATGTATACATATAAGTACACACATAAACACATATGTACATACACACATGTGTTTATGCACATATGTGTACTGCTATCTATTTAATAGATATTAAAAATGTTTAATCAATTGACAAGCATTTATTAAGTCATCAGACAATAAGTATAACCAGCTTCTATGGCCCAAGCACAAAGGATACAAATTCAAAGAATGAAACAACCCCTTCTCTCTTCATTTTCTTCTTTTGGTGAGGCAATTGGGGTTAAGAGACTTGCCCAGGGTCAAACAGCTAGTAAGTGTCATGTGTCTGAGGCAGGATTTGAACTTAGGTTCTCCTGACTCCAAGTCCGGAGCTTTATCCACTGCACCACCTAGCTGCCCCTTCAACCCCTTTACTCAAGAAAGCCAGAGAAGGGGGCAGCTAGGTGGCACAGTGGATAGAACACTGGCCTTGAAGTCAGGAGGACCTGAGTTCAAATCCGGCCTCAGACCAAACACTTGACACTTACTAGCTGTGTGACCCTGGGCAAGTTACTTAACCCCAATTGCCTAAAAAAAAAATAAATTAAAAAAATAAAAAGAAAGCCAGAGAATCCAGGAGAGGGAGATAAGAAGAAAGAGGGTTCCAAGCATGGGAGACAGCTAGTGAAAATGCAAAGAATTAAGAGATAGAGTTTCTTGTGTGAGGAACAAGGAGGCCAGCATTACTGGATTGTAGAGTTCATGGAGGGGAGTAAAGAATAAGAAGTCTAGAGAGGGAAGAGATGGTCAGGTTATTTAGGGTTTTGAATGTCAAGCAGGCTTTTTTTTTTTTATTTCATCCTGGTGGTGATAGGGAGCCACAAGAACTGGTTAAATAAGAGAGTAACATGGTCAGAACCGCACTTTAGGAAAATCAGTTTGACAGCTGAGTGAGGATAGATTGGGATGGGGAGAGACTTAAGGCAAAGAGACCAATCAGAAGTCTCTTTTCAATAGTCCAGGAATGAGGTGATGAGGGCCTGAGTCAGGTTGGTGGCAGTGTCGAAGGTGCATGTATAAGGGTTGTTCTGAAGGTAAAGTTGACTAGACTTGGAAACAGATTGTATATGAGGAGTGAGAAAGAATGAGGAATTGACAATAACATCAAGGTTGGGAAGCTGAGTGATTGGAAAGATGGTGGTGCCTTCTACCATGAGAAGAAACAGAACAATGCGAGGGCTTGGAGGTGGGGAAAGATAATGAGTCCCGTTTCGGACACAGAGCATTTAAGATACCTATGGAACATCCAGTTTCAGATGTCCAGTAGGTAGACAAGTCCTGATGTAGGGCTGGATAAGTATATCAAAACTCCTCAGGATAGAGATGATGACTGAATTCATGAGAGCCGATGAGATTACCAAACAAACTTGTATAGAGGGAGAGTGAAAAATGGCCCATGCCAGAGCCTTGTTGAGCACATATGGTAATTGGTGCAGCTTGGATGAAAATCCAAAAAGGAGACTGAGAAGGTATGATATATACTATAATCATATATTATCTCATATACTAGTATATCATATCAGATTATATTATTTGTATATTTGTATTTCCTCACACATAAATATATTTATATCATATACATATATCATATACTATTATACTATTTCCATGAATAGCATCATGAAAGTCTACAGAGAAGAGAGAATATTAAGGAGAAGAGAGAGACTGACAACGTCAAAGACTACAGAGAGGTCAAGAAGGATGAGGGTTGAGAAAAGACCATTAGATTTGGCAACTAAAAGATCAGTAGAAACTGGAGGAAGCACTTTCCATTGAACAATGAAGTTGGAAATGAGACTGTAGGGAGTTAAGAAGAGAGTAAGAGGAAAGGAAGTGGAAGCATTGATTGGAGATGGCTCCTCAAGGAGTTTAGCCCCCAAAAGGAGGGGTAATGAGGGATGATAGCTAGCCAAGATGGACAGCTCAAGGGAGGGATTCTTGAGAATGAGGGAGATACAGAATGTTTATAGGTAATAGGAGAGTGGTCAATAAATAAGGAGAGGCTGAAGATAAGTGAAAGAGTGAGGAATGGAGTAATCTACTGGAGAACATGGGTGGGATGGGATCACCTCTGCATGGACAGAGGTTTGCCTTGGTAACACTAAATACTTCTTATGAGATGAAACAAAAGTGGAGATAGTTGTAGAAGACATCTAAGACGTGGGATGAGAAGGGGAAAAGAGGGCCCTGATATTTGTCATTTTCCTCATTTACAATTAGGAGAGGTATGAGACAGGACATTAAATTTATTTGAATATGCAGTTCTCTAATTATTAATGATTTAAAACTTTCTCCTCCAAATGTCTATGCATAATTTGGATTTCTTCACTTGAAGCCTGCCTGTTCATATTCTTTCACCAACTTGAGGAATGGAAGATATTCTTTGTTGCATATCTTGGAAATGAGAACTTTATCAAAGGAACTTGCTGGAAGGTTCTCCTTCCCTCCCTGGTTAACTCTTTCCTTTATTATCTTGGCTGGGATTGGATATATTTGTGAATTTTTTTTCATTTTATGTAATCCAAATTGTCCATGTTTATCTTCTGGGATCCTTGTTATCCCTTGTTTATTCATGAATTCTTCCCCCACCCCCCCCATCCATTGATGTGAAAGGTAATTTCTTCCTTGCTCTTCTAATTTGTTTATGATATGACCTTTGTATATAAGTCATGTGTTCACTTGGAAATTATTTTAGCATATGGCATAAGGAACTATATTAAACTTAATTTCTGCCAGATTGCTTTCTGATTTTCCTAGCAATTTTTGTTAAAGAGTTAATTCTTATCTCAGTAGCTACGATCTTTGGGTTTATCGAATATGAGGCTACAATGCTAGTTCGCTGTGTGCCTAATCTGTTCCTTTGACTGATCTCTTTATTTTTTTTAACCATTACCAAAACATTTTGATGATTACTGCTTCATATCATTTGAGATATACTATTGTTGGGTCCCTTTCCTTCCTCCTTTTTTTTGTTCATTTCTTTTGAGGTTCTAGATTTTTTTGTTCTTCCATGTGAATTTAATTATTAGTATTTCTCTAGCTCTATAAAGTAATCCCTTGTTAATTTGATTGGTATGGCAGTAAATAAGTAAATTAATTTAGGCAGCATTGTCATTTTTGTTACATTGGCTCAGCCTAGCCATGGACAATTAGTATTTCTTCATTGATTGAGCATTCTTAATCAGTACAGTGGCACAGTATATTAAATTTAAGAATTCAACAAACTTTTATTATAAACTTATTGTGCTATGTGCAAGATACAACACTTTGTTGTGTTGAAAAGGCAAAGAAAGTCTCTGTCTTTCAAGAGCTTACAGTCTAATGGGGATAGGGACAATGTCTTTTACACAAGTAAGCATGATGCAAGGTAGACATTGACAAAAGACATCCAGGCAAAGTTCTTTAAGTTAATTTGATGGGAAAGAGATTACTTACACCAAAGAAAATAGTGGAAAGCTTTATCAAGGAGGTAGAATCATTTGCTGGAATTATTGAGAATGATTACAAGGCACACACATATGGAATAAGTATGTTTGAAGCATGGGTGATAGTACATATAAATTCATGGAGGGAGGCAGGATGATGTGATGAGACTGAGGGAACAATATTTGAACAACTTGGTTGGCATGAAAGGGTGTGAAGGAAACTTAGAGCAAATATAGCTGGGAAGGTATCTTGTATAAAGGAATACATTTTAAATTAGGGCAAAATAAAGGTAGCTTTTTTAAAAAAAAATGTTGTTATTCATTGCAAAAAGCCTTAAGAGAAGAAAATGCAATGCATGCACCAAACCTCACCATTTAACTATTACAAAAAAATTCTGTAGCAGAGTAAGATAAAATATAGATCTGCTATTCTTTCTTCACTTGATCTTTTGTGTTTGATCATAAATGCACATTGTGGAAGAATGTCTTATACCTCCAAGCTAAACACTGCTTGCTACTCATTAGTGATTTATAAATGATATTTTCTCCCTGGTGACATATCTTTTGATATGATTCTCTAATAATAACATCCACCAATATTAAAATAAGCACATCCCCATGTATTGTGATCATCTTCAACTACATTTCCTCACGAAAATTAAATTTTCGCACACCAACTGATATTGTATGCATATATTTGTCTACCATCATTATAAATCTCCTAAGGGTCTCTATAAAATGATAGTTTTGCCTCTTTGCAGTAATTCTACCTAATGCTCCAAAGCAAGAAACTAATTACATGCTGACTTTTCACTAACTTTGATCTTTCAAATACCATACTATGGAGGTTCTATAGGTAATCATATAATTACAGTACACTAAATGAGTTGAAATTAGCCATAAACCTTTTTATTTAAATTATATTAACTCTTTTTTCAGTAGCCCCATGTGCTAGTTCAGCTCTTTCTTACATAAGTTTGCCGATATAAGGTTTCAAACTCAAATCTGATTAGAGGCACTAATGTTTATAACAAATGCCTCATTATAAGACCAGCAGCCTCAATGAAGAAGAATATGCAAAGAATTTCTCGAAATATGCTTAAGGAAGGCCAAGGATAAACTACAGTGGTGTGAGGAAATGACTGAAATTTCTCTGGGGAATGTTTGAGTCAGGAGAGAGAAAAAAATGACCTCACTTGTATTTTCCCGTTGAATTGCTATATTTCCTGTAAGAGCAATGGAAGACAGTTGTTTCTTTCAGTGAAACTGAATGACTATGTAGCTGAAGAAAATCCTGGACTTCCCATTTGAAAAATGCTCATTTTTTTTTTCAATTTCAGATTACCGTGGTTACTAAGAGTTCTTGGCTTTCTATAAGCGTCTTAGTTAAATTTCACTTGTTCTAAGAGGTCAGAATTGATATAAATCCTTCAAGTTTCTGTGGTCAACATCATGGATGCTGATATTTTTTGCTAATCATTTCGTTTCAGCAATAAATCCATTTGTTACTCCTTTGTGTTCTCAAAACACTATGTGCGGACCATAAAAAATTAAATTAGCCTGGAGTATTAATTGTCTTATAAATCTTTTAAATTAAGAAACTCCAACCCAAATATTGGACGATACCTCTGGTATACTTGTCATGAATTTCCTACTGAAATTGACTCAAGAGGTATGGAAAGGAAACATTCCATTGTTGATAAAACAGACTTTTACCTTTACCATGTTTGTGGGTCTTGTTTATCTAATAACATTAAGAGATCCCCCAAACCTGAAGACCATGTTCACTTTAAAGCTGAATAAACACAATTTGTTTTGATTTGCCATCAATCATGTCATGTGATCACAGGGCGTATTGTGTGCAAAAGGTCCTTGTTTTATCTGGAGCCTCAACCTTTAAAAAATTCAAAACAGCCAAGTTGTTTATTTGACACCAGGATTGACCCTCTCTGACTTCAGGGCTATGATCTGAGTAAAAGAAAGTCAAACATATTTTGCTTTCTGATTATTTGTATTATGCAGAGAATCTACTTCTCTAGCTGAATTCTGCCATCATCTGGGAGCCTGAAAGAAAGAGTAAAATCCATTTTTAAAAAGCAGCCCCCACATTTTAAAGGCAGGTTGGTGAGGGGAACAATTGTTTACATCAGCACGGTGTGCAGCATCAAGGGGAATGTAGTTTCTGTGAATTTGCAGGCATATCATGTGTGTACTCAGTTCTGGAAATTGCATCATTTCAGAGCCCTGTGGTCAGAAGAATGAAGTCCTACAGACAATGTCGAATAACAGTGTGGAAACAGAGCCCTGGAAACATGGACACAAATCCCAGGAGGAAAAAAAAACTATAGATATGTCGTATACTTCCTGGGCCTGGCTGTAGAAATGTATCCAAAAGTTGTTGCTGATTTGTTTTTGTTTTTTTTTATAAGGTCTAGCATTTTTCTTCCAGTTTTCACTGGTTGAGCCCATCAGATGCTCATTCTCATCACAAGAGAAAAGTCCTTCTCAACCATGGCCTCCTGTCCCCTGCTGAACCCAGCACAGGATCTCCTTAGCACAGAGGAGATAGAACTTCACAATATCAAACAGGGATATTTTGGATTGTATGGGAAGGGGGGAATTATATTTGGCCTCATGTATCAGGATTGTTCTGTTCTGATCTCTCTTTCCTTAGTGGGGTTAAAGCATGGATCCATCAGATAGTGATACTCAGTCCTGTGGCTAGAAATGGAAACTGGAAGCCAACAGCCAGACATCTACCCTATCATCTTTTTCAGCCTTCCACTGGACAGTGCGAGAAAGAGAACTAGATTTGATGTCAGAGGACAAGGGGAACCTTGGGCAACTCCAACTTTGTTACTTCTACCTGTATGAACTGGGCAAGGTCACAGCCTTTCTGCTCCTGAGTTTTTCAACTGTAAACTGAGAGGGTTAGACTTAGGTAACGTCCAAGGCCACTTCTAGCTCCAAATTTACAATCCTGTTTGTGGTACCAAGGGATCTAACTTATATATATATTGGGGAGTTCAGGTTTATACACAGACACTAATTCGTTACAAAGTACATCTATGCAGTGTTAGGTGTATCAGAGCTGTGTTGGAATTATGGATATAGGAAGACCTTGGTGTTAGGAAGATCTATGTTCAAGTACTAGTCTTGACACATACTGGCTAGGTGTCCTTGGGCAAGTCATTTACATCAAAGTGCCCCAAGCAACAAGACTTTAAGGTACAGATGGGCTGTAGCTTTGTATTAGTGGAGGGAATTTCCATCCTGGAAGTTCCCCACTCAGCTAAAATCACAGGTCTGTACCTATTCCATACAAGGTACCATTTTAGGTGGGAAAAATTCCTTTAAATAAAGTCATTATCCATTAAAGTTCTCTCCCCCTCTCCCTTCACTAGGAGTCTTTAAACAAAGCCCAAATGGTAGTTTATAGGCTATGATATGTCAGGGAGTGGGATGGAGGTGCTGGAGGAGGACAGGCTAGAGAAGCTCCAGAGCTGGAGGTAACATTAGAAATCATGTAGCTCAACTCCCACATTTTACAGAAGAGGAAACTGAGGCCTACAGAGATTAACCGACTTGCCTGAGGTCACACCTAGGAAGGGGCAGAGTAACCACTGCCTTTCTGGAACATTATAATCTGGTGGAGATAAGACCAAGTGCCATTCCAACCTGGGTGGCATAAATCATCATAAGATTAAATTTTCTACTTTCCAAATATCCCTTTCCAGGACACCCCTTGTGTCCAATCTAAGGAAAACCAATCCATCTCTCACATTCCAGTGGAAGGAGCTGGCCCTTCTTTGTCTCGAGCTGCCTGTCAGGCCAATAAAGTTGTTGTAAATGAATTCAAACGAGAGAAAGGATATAAATGGAGAACCCCTTAGATCCGTCTCCTTCCCTGGTGTATGCTCCTCCTCTTTTCCCAGAGTAGGGTGTAAGTTAATTGTATTTGAATGAATAATTCTAATAAAGCATGACCTTTAATGCCGACTGGTGTTTTTAATTTTGATTCACTGTCAGTCACTTCTGCGTGAGCCTCTCTCGAATGTGAGCTGGCGGAAAGGCCAGTGTGTATATAGAACAGAAAAACAAATACAGAGCTCAGGGCCTATCCCAGGAGGTAAACACACACCTAGAGTGTAGATCTGACAAAGAAAGGCATCTACTTGCTGGAGTCAGTCCAACGCAGGAATTCAGAAGAAGCAAAGATTTATCAAACTCTCAACTGGGGGAAAACCAAAGGAAACAAGAAAAATTGGAGAAAAGAAAAGAAAAAAAAGAAGCCAAGGCACCTTTACAAGTAAGAGAGTCAGCTCACAGCTCTTGAACAACCTAATTATTGGAGAGCCCCATAGGCAAAAACAGTATTCCTATCTTGGTGGCGAATTGTAACTGGGGCCTGCCAGAAGGGTCAGAGAATATCATCTTTGTTCCCTGGGCATCTGGGACCTGGACTTTGAGGTACCATGTGTAGTAAACACCATTATGAGCACTCTAAAACTTCAGCCCACTGATGGTGGGCTCATGGAAGGAAATAAATTATTCCTAGTTCTCGAGCTAATTCTAAAAAATACTCATCATTTTATTTCTTGGACTTCAAAAATTAATTAAGGCAAATGTAACGCTTTTAAAATTTACCCCACCAACCCCATTCTTCATAAAAAAAAATAATAAAACTATGATTGTAAATGGATGCAACATCTTTCTTCTGATTAATCTCATATGTTCAATAAATATTTGGGGAGGATACAGCAACAAGGCATTAAAATGATGCATTATTAGCATTGTTAAAAGAGAACTTAGAAACATCTATTAATTTGCACGGTGGTTTGAATGGTCCACCAAACATGCAGATCCTGTTCTCTAGATTTATAATCTCAAAGACCCTTACAAGAGTTGGTCAATCACTAACCCCAATTTGAAGATAGAGAGGGGATGGAAATCCAAATCCGTTTATTCATGGAAACATGGTAAAGCAAACTTTGGGCGTGGAGTTATTGTTTCTCTGGTACATAAATTTGACCTTACAATGTTGCTTACAATTCTAACATCAGGTATCATGGTGGGGGTAAGAGGGGAAAGAGAATAAGCACTTATATAGCTTCTACTATGTACCAGGCCCTGACTGTGCTAAGCACTTTACAAATATTATCTCATTTGCTCCTCATGACAATCCTGAAATATAGGTATTGTTATTTTACAAATGAGGAAACTGAGGCAAACAGAGATTAAGTGACTTTCCAGGGTCCTACAACTGATAAGTGTGCGAGGTAGAATTTGAAATCAGGCCTTCCTTCTTCTAGGCCTAGTGTTCTACCTACTTTTCCTCCTAGATCTTGGTATGGAGGATAGAGTTTGGACTTAGAGTCAGGAAGAGTGAAGTGGAAATTTGCCTCTGAAATTTATGGTGTGGCAAATCACTTAAAGTTCTCTGAAGCTCAGTTTGCTCATTCATATAATGGGGATAATAATTCCAATAAGATCAGCATTACAGAGTTTTGATGAGGTTCAGATGATATAATTTAGGGCAAGTGCTTTGAAAATGTTAAAACCCTTTGAACAATGTCAGTTATCATCAGCACAAACTGAACATCTAACACTAGTGCAATATATCATATCTGTCCTTACATAGAGTGTGAGGTTGGCAAGGAGGAGAGCAGGAGAAGGGTAGTAATTACCCAGTACTTTGGGACTTGTTAGATTGTGTGTATGTATAAATAAATAAATATATATATATATATATATATATACACACACACACACTCATATATATATATACACATATATATACACACACACACATACATATATATACATGCATGTATAGGTATATACACTTATATGTATACATATATATGCATAAATATATACTTACACATGTGTTGTTGTTATTGTAAAGTCATTTCAGTCATTTCTGACTCTTCATGACCCCATTTGAGATTTTCATGGCAAAGATACTGGAGTGGTTTGCTATTTCCCTCTCCAGCTCATTTTATAGATGAGGAAACTGAGGCAAACAGGGTAAAGTGACTTGCCCAGGGTCACACAGCTAATAAATGTTTGAGACTGGATTTGAACTCAGGTCTTCCTGACTCTAGGCCCTTGCTCTATGCATTATGTCACTCTATCCACTGCACCACCTAGCTGCTGGAGTTCAAGTTGCTTCTCATAATTACAATACAAGTTCCTTCAGAGAAGGGTTGAATATTGGATGACACTTGGCCTACTTTTTCAGGCTGATCCCTCATGATGCCTCAGTTTCTTGCCCACTCCCTGGCCATCCTCCCCACTCCTTTGTTCTTTAGAGTAAATACTATGCCTGGAGATTATATATACATACACACATGTATACACATGTATACACATACATATATGGACTTATATGTATATATGAATATATATGTATATATGTGTTCATGTATATATATACACACACACACATATATATACATATATACATATACATATACATATATATACACACACACACACACATATAGTTGTTGTATTCCTAGTATCTGATATAGCACCTGGGAGATATTCAGAGGTTCAGAAATCATTATTGAATCAAATTAAAAACGTGAAACCCATCTAGACAAAAGTACATTGAAGTCCCTAACATCCAATGGAAACAACTATATTTGCAATTTCCTTAAATATTCTGCAGAGACTCAGGTGGATTATATAACCTAGGTAAGCATGACATACAGTTTGGAGTTTTAGAAAAAAAATAAAACAAACATAGCGCTGCATCACATTAAATTCAAGAAGGTGTGAGTCTATACTCAGAGACTGAAAAATCCTTTTGGGGTTAAACAAAAAATGCCATAGTATTACCTCAAATTCAAGAAGGTGTTTAATAATTTGGGTGCTAGTAACTGTGATTTGTATACGGTGTTAGCATTTGATTTGGTTTAAAATTTATTTCTCAGGGAATCTAAAATGATTCACTATATATAGTTTTTAACTAAAATAATATTTTGTTAGACTCTAATATGATGTTAATACCCAGATGAGACAGGCCAGAGCCATTCAATGTTCATCTTAATTAACCAACATTAACTATCATTAGGATTTTATATGGTACAATGCACATTACTTCATAACTTCAACACAGATCACATACAGCTAGATTATAATGCGTGTTATCAATCATGACTTTCTCTAAGCTTTCCTAACACCTAGCTTTTATTTTAAAAGTTAAGGTCAATGTTAAGTGTTACACTTCAGCTGAAAAAGTTAAAAATCAATGTTAATTAACAATGTTAATTAAATGTTAATCAGATAAATGAAAGCATTTTTCATCCATTTCCCTATTAAATTATAGCCAGGTAATCTTCCATGCAGTGTTTGAAATGACACAGGAAAATGACATTCCCCACTGGGAGGGAAGAGAGAGAAAAACTTGGAATAAAATTTGAAAAGAAACACAAAAATTCACAAGGAGAAAGTGGTCATATTACATGGGGAACCTCCCCTGCCCTTCCCCATCTCGCCACATCCATTTTCAGAACTACCAGTGAATGATTTGGGAGATAATACAGAAAGAATGAAAAATTTAGCTTTGGGTTGTTTCTAATTGGAAGGCCTTTCTCCAGCCACTCCTTCAAAGGCTTGCCAGAAAATTCAGATGAGAAACAGTTGGCTTCAATATTTTGAATTAATGAAAATAAGGTATTTTGAAACTTTTAAGAGTTTATTACAAAGCAGCAAGGTTGTTTTTTTCCCCTTAGCCAACAATATTGTTGGAATGACCAAACATTCCTAATGTGGGTTCATATTTTATTCTCATTCTGTTGGCAGCTTCCATTGCTATCAACAGGGGTTCTGATCAGAGGATGATAGTAGACTCTTGGTCTTCTGTGAATTTATGAACAGAGAAGGAATCATCATGTGCTTTTAGGTTGCTTTTTTAAAAAAAATCCATATAGATTTTATTGGCATAGGAATGCCTTCTTCCACCACAGATTAAGAGCCACCATGTAACTTAAAGTCCTTTTTAAAAATTCAAATACTTTTTTTAATGAACAAAAATTAATTGTTTTTTCTTCTCACCAATTGCATTGGAGAAAAAAAGAAAAACAAAATGAATGTAACAAAGATGCATAACTAAGCAAAATTAATTTTTTCATAGTCATGTCTAAAAACCAACTGTCTGAGCCTCTACCCTGAACCTATCACCTCTCTTTTACAATGTGGGTAGCGTGATTTATCATGGGTCTTACAGAATCCATTTGGTTATTTTATGAAATTTCAAATTTTAAAGAGCTGCCTTGGGCCATGACAATTTTAGTATCTTGCCTGGGGTTGCTCATTTAGTAAAGGTTCCAGGCCAGACTTGGACCCAGGTCTTCCTGACTCCAAGCACTATGCCATACTACATCTTATCTTTTAATCCTTGTATAGTAATTAATGGCAAAATGAATAGAGACTAGTAGTGAGCCATGGGGAAGGTATTGGTGCCTCTTTTATTTTAATAATGACAAAATGGTCTGCCTTAGCATTGGAGAATCGAGGGTTACTTCAGCGAGACGATATAGTAGAAGAACATGGGGAATATGCGTGGAACATTGTGTGGATTGGGGTCCTGGGGGCAAACTAATGAGAGGCTGAGCATGGATTTGAGTGGCAAATTGCAACTTTGGTGGCAGTTCTTACATGGATGCAATCCTATTCACAGGGATGTTGTAGCCTTTAAATGTCACGTAATCACAGATCCTTAAAATTGGCAGAAAGCTTAGAGATCGTGTAAACTAACTTCATTGTAACCAGGGTGGTAGAGTGGAGAGAATATTAAATTGGAAGTCAAAATGCTCTCTGTTCATGAACTTGCTGACTCATTGTATATAATTTTGTGACCCTATGAAACTTAGAGGAGCAGCTGGGTGGTACCATAGTGCACAGAGTGCGAGACCTGGAGTGAGGAAGACTCATCTTCCTGAGTTCAAATCTGGGCTCAGACACTTACTAACTGGGTAACCCTGGTCAATTCACTTAATCCTGTTTGCTTCACTTTCCTCATCTGTAAAATGAACTGGAGAAGGAAATGGCAAACCTCTCCGGCATCTCTGCCAAGACAACCCTAAATGGGATCATGAAGAGTCAGACATGACTGAAAATGACTGAAAAACAAAAACGAAACTTACAACCTGAGAATACTCTCCCGGGACACATATCCATGGAAAGGCTGAAGATTCTTCTCCTCTGAGACCTGATTTTTGAATCTTCATGTCCAATGCCCTTCTGAAATTTCCTATTACCCCTAGACTGTCTCCAGTAGAATGTGAGTCACTTCTGGAAATTATAGAAGGTAGAAATGAAATAGCGACTACTTATTTTGTCAAAGCAATAGGTCATAGGAGAAAGTGTGCTAGACTTTGTTATTGTAGCATGCCTAGCTTACAGGCCCGAGTCATATTATTAACCACGTGATCACAGACACGTCAAGCCACTGAGCCCCAGCTTCCACTTCTTCAAAATGAAGGAAATAACACAAAGTAACTCATTTTGTAAACTTTAAAGCACAATGGGAATGTGAGTTCCTATAACACATGAATCTAAGCATGCATAGCTGTAATTATTAATGGGTGATTGGAAATGCAGAATAATAGCTAAAGAGTACTTTCTAGTCATTCAGAAATATATAGGTTAAGTCCAAGAATTAATTGACTTCAAAGTATTCTTGCAAAGTTAATCTTGAAAGTTAATAAAATTTTTATATAATTTTCCACAGGCTGCAACATTGCAATAGAATAATACAATCTAGGCTTACAATAGAATTCATGGTTGAGTACAGTAAAGCGCTCCAAGCGAATGAGGGCTAGGTTGCAAGTGCTTCTCCAGCCAAAGCAGTTGGTTATTGCTGGGGCATGGAAGTGTTGGTTGATAGGAATGTCAACCAGAAAGAAAGAAAATCAGCTTTATAATTATTGATTGAAGACACTTTGGAGACAATTGAAAAATTGGAAAAATCCCCTTTGGGGAGCTGAGAGGAGAGCAAGTAAGATATACTTACTTATTCCTCTATCTATAATTGTATCTGCATCTGTATCTATAATCAATATACCATCAATATCTATATATACTTCTGCATGGATATATATACATATAATCTCTCTATCACCCCTATTTATCAAAATCAATAAACATTTATGAAGCACTTACTGTGTGCCAGGCAGCACTGTACTAAATGTTGGGGATGCAAAAAGACACAAAAGAAAAGACTGGAGCCCTCACGGGGTTTGGGATCCATCATTTATATACCTGTACCTCTATATCTCTATCATAACTATATTTGTATACACATATATCCACATACATCATCTCTATTTCTAACTCTATATAATTAATTACACATATTGTACTCTTAAAAAAATTGAATACAATTATTTTTCCTGCCATAGAATGTGAACTTCTCAAGGGAAGGGATTTTTTTTTCTCTTTGTATTCTTTGTGCCCAACACAGTATAATAATGCATTTAAGGCTCAAGAAACACTTACTGAGTTGACCTGGACGGAGTTGGAATACACGCTTAAAATGTGAGCCCAAGAATTTATTAGACCTTCATAACAGACAAGAGGAAACTTGTCTTTGGGAGTTTTCTTTTGCATTTTCCAAATGTTATTGCATTTGTTTTTAGGGTGAATGTATCATGTTTGAAGGAATTTTCCTCCTTTTTGAGGCCTCTGCTGTTAGCCTGAGCGTTTTGACCTTCTTGAGCTCAGGTAATGCAGTGAAAGTGCCTTGGAGGACTTAGAGTGGGTGAGTCATTGAGGAAATCTAACTTGAATGACATTTTGAAAAAAAAAGTACAAGATTAGGAAACAGTAAAAAAGCAAACAACCTCTTTGTGTTACACTTAGAATTGAATAGAAAATATTAAATACCCCATCTTAGTATGTTTTATACACACACACACACATATACACATATATACTTAAACACATATTTATATGTATACATACATACACACATGTATGTATACATACATATATACACATGTATTTTCTAGCAGTTTATTTTTCTGCCCAAAGTGAACTTTATTTGGAAAGAGTCTTCGAAATAATATAATATTGCCATCTAAAAAGCTCACTTAGTGTAGCCATTATAAGACTACAATTCTCTCCCCCACAACTCAATTGAGCTAGTCCAAGCACCTTATTTTTGAAGGAAACTGTTAAACTTTCTGTTTAGGAGCATCTGGCAGCTTCTATTTAGTAATAATAAAAATAAATGGAAAAATACATGCAAAGTGCCTCAAACATCTTTTATGGTTAAGAATAAACAAGAAGGGATTTTTCCCCCATTCATCTATTCAAAATAACATATCTGAATAATGTTCCTGTGTTTGACATCAAAGTCCAGCACGCTAAATATAGGATATTCAATCCCAGCCTCAGTGGCACATGGAAAGATGATGCATGGAACAAAAAAAGCATTCAGTTACCTTATTTTATTGAATTCCTACCCCCATCAATGTCTTTTTACATTTCATTTGTCTTCAGAATATTTTATACTACTGGCAGTATGATGAAACCTATTTTTGGCCATGAATGTATGAATCTTTTGGTTGAGGAGATGAGTTGGAATCAGTTGTATGCCACAAGTTTTTGTTAAGAAAATAAATAAAAGTAATAATGTTTGAATACTGATATAGACCTTTTAATCTCAGGATTCTCACTTGAATCCCAAAGGATTAGGATCAAAATTAGTTACAAAAAGGGCCATTTTTTGTTCTCAATTCTTATTTCTTATAAAGGGTCATCTTTCTTTTTTTCTTCTTCCTTCCTTTCCTCTCTTTCCTCCTTCTTTTCCTTCTTCTTCCTTTCCTCTTTTCCTGCCTTCCTTCCTTCCTCCTACTCTTCCTTCCTTTCTTTTTGCCCATGATTTGTTTTATGAAATTACAACACATTGATGTGTGATTCTAAAGCTACAGAAAATTAAGTTGAAAAGAGCCAATAAAGAAATACTGAATTTGAAGACATTTCCTCCTCTACATGGTGTTTACATTTTTGAGGCTGCCATCAGAGTTCAAGCATTTCGAGGAACATGAGCTGCTTTTCCTTTCTTCAAATTTGTATCTTATTTATTTCGTATAGTTTTATATATACTTCTGTCTATGGATGTTGTCTTCCCTGATAGAATGTAAGGACCTTGAGGGCAGGGACTGTTTTTTGTCTTTGTAACCCTAAGGCCAAATTTAGTGACTGTCACATCACAGACACTTAATTGATGCTTGTTGATTAGTAAGTACAAGTAAACTGGTTATTTATCAGAATATTATTTTTGTTGATCTTCATGTAATATGTTAATATTTTGGAAGGATAGAGTAATGTTTCTTGTCAGCAGGGGTAGGGGAAATGTTAAATGCTTATTGATTAATTTACAAACAACAACTGAATATTTTTGACCTTTGTGAAATATTTTAATATACGGGGGGATTGGAGTAGGGTTTAGGGTGTGTGTATGTATAAGAGAGAGACAGAGACAGAGAGAGAGAGAGAGAGAGGTTTGTGATCCTTGTTAAAAGGGACAAAGAAGGCATTACAGACTTGGAGGGGGAGATTTTTTAAGATGTCTCACAGTCTCTCTAAACTTCGCAAGAGGTCAATCTCTAAATAAGTAGTCTTAAAGGAAAAAAATGAACATTCACAAGGTGAGGCTCTAAGTAAACAATTCTTAGAAGAATTCCTGGCCTGGCTCCAGGGTACAGGGATTTAGGAGAGGGCTGCCTAGATTCCAGAAAAGAAGCAAATCAAGAAGGATGATATAAAAACAGTCCACCAGGAAGCATATTTATGTAAATTTCTCCCTCTGCCATTTGCTTTTCTTCCCCTTGCAATGTTTTAGTAGTATTTATTCCCATCCATGAGGTTTATATGGGACTTGCATTTCTCGGTGGCACAAGATCCCTAGTCCTCGGCCCTACTCCCAAGTGCCCCCACTCTCCAGCCCTGGTGTTCAAGGAACATTCCCAAACATGAGACCGAGTGTTTGTTTTGAGATTGTTGGAAATTTTTTTTCCCTTTATTTTCACTCTAAGTCTGAGAACTTTGGCATTTGACTAATTTACCATGCATTTAAGGTTGGTAGCAATATTGGGAAAGAAATATGATAATCACATGCTGCCACAAAGTATTCTATAGTGCTCTCTTTTCCAGCTCTAGTTTCACATGTGTTGGTTCAATGGGAAATTCAATAGACATTTATAGGAAATAAATTGAGAGATGAATGTAAACCATATGGCATCTGGAGGTTTATTTGTAAAGCCCCAGCATCAAAGCTTTCTCCAGATCACACCATATTAGCTATGTTTTTCCAGTCCAGCAGAATCAGGAAGGCAACCACAGACTTCCTTGATGGAAAACACATGAAAAACAGAACAAATCTTAATATATAGCTGCAAAAGCAGTTCAAGTAGCATCACTTAAAATGCTTTTATTGCTCATATGTAAAGGGCATTGTCTGGCAATGCGTGAAAAATTAAACAAGTTGATTTGCCTAAAGTTTCCCTTAAAATTATGGGGCAAAAAATTATTGAATCATTTCTAACACTTAAAAGAAAATGATTAGATGAATAAGATTTTTATTGGGAAGTATTTAGAGGAAACATACTTTCCATCCATGAGTACACGTAGACATCACAACCCAAGAGCAACACAACATTCAGAAATATTTTGTGTGTGCCATACAGGCATACGTGGAGAATTGTGTTATTGTAAGTAATAGTTAAAAACATTGATTGGACAGGATGAGGAATGGGTCTTGGTCGCATTTGTTTAAAAAAAATTCTTCAACCTTGAGTGTGTTTTGCTTTCTGTCATTTGGCAACAGCTAACGTTACATCTGATATCAAATTAATTCTCAGGCAGCATGCTATATAAATCATTATGAAATGTCAAAAGCCTGTACCTATTTTTTTTTAAGTTTTCACTTACTTTCCAAATAGTTTCCATTTTTCAGTGTCAAAGACTTTTTAGGCCCTCAGTCAATTTTAATGATTTCTTATCACTTGATATTTAAAATTTCCTCATTTAAGGAGCGTATTTGTGCACTGTTCTCCGCTACCCCCATGGCAGGTGAAATATGCACAGGCAAACTGGACACCACTTTACTACCTTATTTGTTTTTCAAACTCGATATTGATGGGTATTGATTGAGTAAAGAATAAAAAAGTTTAGGCCTGTCCTATCTTGCCTTTTCCTTTATGGTAGCCCCTGGGGAGAATTTGTGCAATCTGGATGGGAAACTTTTAAAAATAAATGCTCCTTCATGAATCCACAGAATAGAAAAAAAAAAATTTCTTAGTCCAGATGATGTAAACACAATGGCCCACACCTTCACATCTTATCCATTGCTGAGTTAGCTACCTCAGTGATGGGCTCATCATTTTGTAGGTTAATCTTCTAAATGTATGGCAGTCAGGGAGGGCCACTCAGGATTTAAAAAAAAAATCTACTATGTGAGCAACATCACTTAAAAAATATGTGAGTAACTGCTGGAAGCTATTAAAAACCAAATAAACAAAAGAGATTACACTTCAAAGAAATGTCAACAGTTTTTCCTCTCGGAGCAGAGGAGTTTTCTTTACTTATATCCACATCCACATCTGGAAAATGCTCATGGCTTTACACATCTTTGAGAGTAAAACTGAATTTATTGATTAAAAAATTTCTTGAAGGATTAATGTAATCTTTACAATAAAGGCAAACACAATCCAGCTTTTTAAAAAATTATAGGGCAGAAATCAGATTTAAGTAACATCCCCTTGTTGGAGCAGCTCTTCAGAAATCAAGAGATTTGAATTTTTATATTCTTTGATAGAAATGAAAATATAGTATCTTATTCCTCAAGACCCATCTTTCTGTCAGGACAATTAATTCTTCAGTTGACAGTGAAGGAAAAAGATGATGTGTAATGCCAATGCAAAGTTCAAATGGACTTACCTACTCCAATTAACTAGAAACAGATTTTGAAAGAAGTCTAGCAAATTTACGGATGATATGATTTCTTTTTTTCCTTTCTGAGGGGGATCCTCAAATTTCTTCCGAACGGGTGAAATTATTTCCAAAGGAAGATTTCAAAATGGGTAATACACATCTCTACTTCACAAATGCCACAGCACGAATTATTTATATGTTTGGAAATAATGTTGAATTGCTCATTAGATAGAATGTGCCTGCCCCAGAAGTACAAACAATGACTTCATACATTACAGAAGATTTTACATTTGTAGCAGCCAATGCTGCAAGGAAGGCTAATTTGACTTAGGTTTTCAATTAATTCAGTAGTAGCGACTTGCTCTAAAATCAACTGCCAAGAAAAAAAGAGACCTTTGGTATATGATCAAGTATCCAAACATGGACAACCAATAGATTTTTTTTTTAAGTTTGAGGAAATTCACATTTTTGAGCAAAGCAAAGGAATTTTAAAACACAGACTAAAATGCCAACTTGTCTCCCAAAGAGAGAAGAAAACAGCTGGGAAAATATGTCTTAAAGGCCACAATAGAATTTGGATATAGGATAAGTGCTCTGTATTCCAATTTTATAGAAAAATTAAAATAAACTCCACCAGGCCTGCTGTTGAAAAGGAGAGCCGAGTGATTTTGTTTATTTGTAAGTGGGTAACAAGTAGATTCCTTTCACACTAACCAAAGCAGACGGACATTATAAACACAGGTTTCTTGAATTCTCTGCACCCTATCAAAGGAAATGAGTTCCTCTCTTTTCCAAACATTGTCATTTGTTTATTGAGCCTCTTTGGGGTTTGATTTTATTAAAAACTATGTAAGCACATCTCTAACCTCCACCCCACCCTCCAACAATGTCAACCTTGTTGAGCAGAGCCTGCATACTCATTACACAAAAATTTGCAGGCAATTAAAAAAAAATAAAGTAGTCTGTTAGAATCCAGAGCAAAGAGTTTGGAGTATTCATACATACACACATGTATATATGTATGCATGTATATATGTATGCATGTATATACATGTGTGTATGCATGCATGCATGCATGCATGCATGTATGTATACACACACAAATTAAATTCCAGGGCAATTATATAGGAAGAAAATAGTAGCCGCTTCAGTAGTTTTGGATAATTAGTTACCTAAATTTTCAGAGGTGAATATGCTCTTTTTACAAGGAGGCACGTTACTGCTTATATTCTGTAATACGAGCACATAATCTTGGTTACCAGTGAAATTATAAATAAGGGAGTGAAACATCATTTTCAAAATCATTTAGGTTTTATCAGTACAGTACAACTGGATTCCTCATTTAAGCAACTGTTTTATTAAAAATAAGAAGGGGGTGATACTGCTTGTATTAGCTTGTGTCAGATATCAGATTTCAGAAAACTTTAACACAGTAGACACTATTGAAACATCATTATTAGAGTTGTCATGCTTGGATGGTTTGAACTAAAGTGAATTTCATGTATTTTCTAGGAGACTGCAATAATAAATCCCGGAGCTCACATTTGTAAGACCTGACCTCAAGTCCTCAGAAATTGACTTTAATGGAAGAACTGGACGATAGGATAAGTAATAGGGTGAAGGTGGAGCCCAGATGAAAGTTCAGATAGAAATACACACCCAGCATTATGGAAGTTCTCCTACTCTGCCATTTTGAACACATCACAGTCAGGTTTGGCATAGGAATCTTGGGAACTGAGCTGGAATTCTTTATTTAACTTCTAATCCTATACTATATCTTGTTAGAATATTGGTATTATTTGTATTATAACCTTTTTTCAGTTTGAAACCTATTGATTGGATGTCACTTGGAAATGAAGAACCCATATTGATAACATAATATCCATCAAAATATCAAAAAAGCTACCAATCAAATTTTCTGAAGCCAACACATTTGGACATGCATATTTAAAACACCGCTAAGCTATATAGTCATTCAGATATTTAGAGACATCTAGAAAACTGATTGGATAATTTTTATTTTTCATATAGATCATTGGCATCTTGTAAATTTTTTGGACTGTGTATACAATTTCATGCAGTTGAGGGTTGAGTGCCCAGAGAAACCAGTCTTTATCCATGTGGATTGATCTATTTGTTACCTTTCCCGAGCCCTCTAGTGAAGAGAATTGCCTGAGGCACTTACAGGTGAGTGACTTGTCCAAGTCACATAGTCAGTATACAGCAGAGGTGGAACACAAACTTAAATCTTCCTCAACAGTTCTCTATCCTCTATAAAAATTGCATGAGACGTGACATATCATAATGGAAAGAGAGGTGGCTGTAGGGTAAGGAAGACCTGAGCGACCAGTTACTGTTTTGTGTATACCTGGCCTAACTTCACCAGTGTGGGGGTGGGGGATATTTCACCTTTTCTAAATAATGTTTTCTCTATGGCCTGCCACTATTTAATATGGCATGCCATTCCATCTTTTGGGAAATACAACAACAACATTTTGCTAACGATTTTGGGAAGAGGGATCTTGACCTAATTCTTAGAAATTATATTCTATGCAACCAAGATCTTGAAAGATAAAATATACAACTTTGATATATAGCATTCCTGGTTTTGGTGTAAATATGCACAATCAGAATACAAATTCCTCCAGGACTGGGACTGTTTTGTTTTTATCATTGTATCCCCAGGATCTGGAACTATGTGTGGCACACAGTAGGTGCTTAACAATTATTTGTTGAATGAATGAATATCTATACTCCAATTCCCTATATTCCTCCTTTGTATATCATGGAGTTATCATGAAAATTAATGCAATCTAGGTAAACTATTGAAGATCTTGGGTAGAAGACAATATTTCTTAATGGTTTATATGTTGCCTTTCATTTCTACTTTCCAAATTTTGACAGTAGATATTCAGTTACCTTAACTTTTGATGGATTATACCAATGGGCAGAATTAAAAGGGAGGAAGTTATCAAGTGACTTAAGGTTTGGAAGAAACTCTTTGGTCTTTTTTGATTTTTCAGCAGAGTTTCGTTTGTACCCTTGCAACCATCACTAAAGAACAAACAAGCAAAAACAGAAAAAAAACCCCCACAACTATAGCTGAAGGAAAGCAGGAAACAAAATCAGGGGACCTGGGTTCGAATCCTAGCTCTATAGGATTCTACATTTGTCATCTTAAGGCAAGCCTCTGTGCCTCAGTTTCCTCACCTGTAAAGTGAGGGAGTGGATTAGCGCATATCTCAAGGCCGTCCTCATTTCCAGTTTATGATTCCATCATAAAGCTTCTAGAGATATCCATATTTGAAGAAAGTAAAATATAAAACTAACTCTACACGTCAAACAATGACATCACTTATCCTTTCATCTATATTCTGTAAGGCACTGACCCCAGTGCCTTGCTTCCAGAGGTGACAAACAAACACTTCCGATGAAGATAAACACATTCTGTACTTAAATATGAGATGAACAAGTCAGTGAGTAAATGGATCTAAGAATAAACTGGGTGTGTAAATGCAAACAGCTCCTATTAGCATTATGGGAAATTACATTCCTGCTATTATTATGATTATCATTGTAATAACAAAGGGCTGCCTGCTGAGAAAAGGAAAATGATAAAGGAAAAATTAGTTAAAAGGGATAATAAGTTAAACACATGCATGAACACTAGTATATACCCCGCTTACTTAGGCCCCCAAATCATAGACCAAAATGAAGTAAGAGGGCACAGACGTGAGGTCAGTAGCAGAAGTGGTATCAACTACTAGGCTGTCAGGCCTGTGAGGAATAGGGGTGCGGATAGGGACTGAACCTGTGATTTCATCAAAAGAGGGAACTCTCAGGTGAGGAAACTCCATTTAACAATGCAGGTTGCCACCCGATTTATCATTTTAGAGCTGCCTAGAGTAATGAAAACTTACTCGACTTGCCTAGGATCACAAAGACAGTATGTGTCTGAGGTTGGATGCCATCCCTCAGGTACCTTTAATATGCAGGAAGACCAAAAACGGTCTCCCCCCTACCCTTTATGTCTCTGTACCTCTGCCTCATTTCTTACCTAGTCTTAATCACTGAATGAGCGTTGCCTCAAACTGAGACCTGTTAAATGAAGGCTTTAGCTTAAAAAGGCCAAGGTCTCCCACTGCATGCTGGGCCATCTCCAGTCACACTGATCTACATCTGGCCATTGGATGGATGGTTACTCCAGATGGCTCTGGAGGAGAAAGTGAGGCTAGTGGCCTTGCACAGCCCTCTCTCTCTTAAATACAATCACTACACGTCATGGCATCCCCTCCTTGATGCCATGGTCCTCTTTGAGAAGAAAGCCAAACAACAACCCTCCCTCTCCTTTCTCACCACATCACCATGTCTTATTGTAGCACTGATCCCTGCTTTCAGTGGAGGTCAGGGTCTTCTTTTTTGAATCATCAAGAACCCAACCAATTTGGATGAACAAATAAATACCAGGTGTTGGCCCAGGAACCTTCCAGAAAAAGTAGAGGGGATGAACAAGAGTCACAGAATCAATCAACCAACCAGCATTTGCTATGCCCCGAGGCAAGTGCTGGCACAGAGCTTGCCCTCATGGTGCTTACATCCACACACAGAGGAGAGATGATTCTTCTGTGAGTTCTACAGAAGAAGAGACAGTAAGCATTATAGCATTACAAGGATGATGAGCTTTCCTAATTTATGAGACGATCTTAGAAAATTCCACATGAGATGGATGAAATAACATTAACACATCATAATTCTCCTAAGATTCGACTTGAGGACTCCCATCTCATGTCCTTCCTCCCTGATACTATGTATTGTATGATGCATTTGATCAATCAATATTTCTTTTGAGTGATTTTCCATTTAAATAGCCTTAGGGATAATATTGTGGTTTGCAGTTCTCAAGTCGCTTGTGAATTTGTTAGCACATGGTTAGGGCAACCATCGAAGCCAGTGCATTATCAGCTACACTCCAATTCTCTGTATTCCTTCTTAGTGTATCATGGAGCCATCATGAAAATTAAGGAAATCTGGTGAAACTGTTGAAGATCCTGGGGGAGAGAGAGACAATATATAATAGATAAAATTTAAATAGCACTTACTGTGTGCCAGACAATATACTAAGTTCTTTACAAGTTTTATCTTATTTGATTCTAACGACAATCCTGGGAGATAGGTGCTATTTTTATGGAAGAGGAAACTGAACAGAAGCTAAGTGACTTGCCCAGGATCACACAGGTAGGAAATATCTGAGGTTAGATTTGAACTGTGGTCTTCCTTACTCCAGATCCAACACTTTATCCAATGGAACACCTAGTATACATAACACACACACACACACACACACACACACACAAATACACACACACATACCCACACATACATGCATACACACATTTATGTGATGTAGTAGATAGAAAACTAGAATTTGTGTCAGAAAGACCTAGGTTCCAATATTGTCTCAGACACTTGCTAATTTGATGTACTGAAGCAACTCACTTTGCCTCAAGTCTCCTTATCTTTAAAATGAGGAATAGAATAACTGTAGCATTAGCTCAGAGGATGCTTGTGAGGTTCAAGAGATTTTTATCTCCTGCTGTACAGGTAACATGGAAGCATCCCTTTTCTTGTGATGGCTCCTTTTTGTTTTGGAAAATGCTAACAGCTCGATCACATTCTTAAATTAGGGGGGTAGCAATGGAGAGCAGATCCATCCTCTACCCAAAGAAATACTTACCTTACACTGAAATGAAGTTGTTTATTCATTCATGCACCAATTCATTCATTCATTCATTCATATGTGCCAGGAACTGTGTTGGGTACTGGGGAAAAATATCTTAAAAAACAAAACAAAACAAAATTGAATGCTTCCAAAAAGAAACATTTAAACCAGGGATATATCGGGGAATAGAGCATTACCATGTAAGCATTTCTTAAAGATCTGATCCAAATCCCAACTCTGGAGGAAAACCCCCCAATGCAATCAGCTTATTGGGGATAATACTATGGGTAAATGAAACAGACATGGGCATTGGGAAATCTATCCCTTTTTATTTTTAAATGCCCAAATGTTTACCAGCTGACCTTCCCCTTTACTGCAGGTCTGGGAACCAAGGTGCACACAATAAAGTTCAAACCAATCAACTGATTTCAGCTGTTCTTGTGCAATGAATTTTTAAACATTTGGTCATTAAGCCCAATCTATATGCAGGTCAGTTTTTGAACAGGATGGGAACAGTTTGGGAGCAGATGCCAGGGCACTGACTCATGAAAAGGGGATAGTAAAGAAGCCTGGAGTGTATTTATATAGGTCCACCCATCAGGTGCCTTTCCCCCCTAGTTTGTGTGGCATCTTAGATAGTTTTTATTTATTTATTTTTCTTAGATAACTTAAATATTCAGAAAGAGTTATTAACTTCTCTTCTCAGCTTTATTTTTTTTTCTCTTAAGCTTTAACCAAAGATTCTGAAGACCATGCGGCACCCATTCTCAGTAGGGTTCTCTTTTTAGACTGAAGACCCCATTGATCACTGATGACGTTGGAGCTGAGAATGGGCCCGTTGTGTTTTATTAGTGAATGGCATATTGTTTTAGTAGCATCCCAGCCATGCATGCTTGATTCTCCTACTTAATCTTGAACATCAATGATCTGAGAGATTTCAATGGTAAAGAATTTAAATCACTTAACTATTTCCCTTTGTTGCATTCTGGCTGCCATATGTATGAGAATAAGCTTTAATGCTGATACCTCGAGGTCAAAACACAAAATTGTTTTGAAGTTAGGTAGGAAAGTAATAGAATACAGCATCCCAAGAATCAACTGTAAAGGCTATCTTTAACAACAGATGGTCCAAGCTTGTCACCCAGTTCAAATGACTTCTTTCTATGTAAGGAACAGCTAGTGACAGCATTCACCAAATTGTTTAGATGCGCTTTTTATGACATGCATTCTCTTCCTATGGCCCCTTTGCCCCTTTCTCTCCTCCCACCCCCCAAAAATAATGCGTGATGAGTGGCTGAAAGAGTTTATGGTTTGGATTAGGGGAGAGATATAAATAAGATCATATTTATAAGTTATCCCCAACAAAACAATGGGGAGCATGGACAGACACGTCTGGCTGGGGGAAAAATAGGACATCACAAACCAACCACAGCTTGCTGATAAAAAAAAAAGGCAACAACTGGGATTTATATGGCACAGCTGGTAATGTATAGTGCTTTGTAGAGCTTTGGCATCTGGTCACTTGTTTTAAATTTTTGAACAGCCAATAATCCTGCAATGAAAGTAATTGTGAAAATGAAGCAAGAGTGTTTGGAGGTTTGCTGTAGTGAAAATGTCAGCTGTAAATTAAAAACGAACAACCCCCCCAAAAAACAAACAAACAAAAAAGAACCCAAAAGGATGACTTTTCAGAATGCATTGTTCACAAACTTACAAGCCAATGGAAGAATTCCAAAGTGAATATTAAAACCAATATTTGTTCATAGCAAGATACTTTTTTCATTTTTTGATCAGAAAAGATGTGTTGGCTATGTCTGATGAATGGTAGTCATGGAAATTTTTCCC
Organism: Vombatus ursinus; assembly: GCF_900497805.2. Classification (NCBI taxonomy): domain Eukaryota; kingdom Metazoa; phylum Chordata; class Mammalia; order Diprotodontia; family Vombatidae; genus Vombatus; species Vombatus ursinus. The sequence goes on along the minus strand of NW_020954551.1, from coordinate 17,340,994 downwards.
CAAGATAGACTAAATGTACCTAAGAAAAGGCAGGCCATTGATCTGCACTAAAGGTACCTGGGTTTGTTTTATTTATTGATCCGATGGGTCAAGATCCCTCTCCCTCATCTTCCCACAACTCCACCTCAATGGTTGCTAGTCCTCTCTGAAGCAGTGTTCATGCGGTGTTTAGTATAAACTTTTAAATTATTTTATTGGCCATTGGGGAGGATTTCACAGAGACAAAACGAAATGGCAATGTGCTGGTGGGGGAAAAGCAAACACAAAAAAACTATTTTAGGCCCAGGATGGTCCATTTTGGATTCATCAAAAAAGGAAAAAAAGTGACAAAGTTCTTTAAGCTGAGAAACTAAGGCAATATTATGCAGCACAGGAGAAAGCTGAATGTGAACTTTATAAAAACCAAATAATAGCTTGGGTTTGGAAAGGAACAGTTTTCTATTTCTCCTAACACCTTCGTTTCATTCATCCATTGGGTAGAACAAATAGAGTAGGTCAGGGAAAAGAGCGCTAGACTTAGAGTTCAAGACACACATTCAAATCCCAACTCTGCTACTTAACTACCCACAAGAGCAGGAGAAAGTCACTTAATTCTCTGGGCCTCAGTTTCCTCATCTGTAAAATGAGTAGGATGGTTTACATAATCCCTGAGGTCTCTTCCAGCTATGAATATCTATGATCCTAAATTCAGGGTTAGAATCTAAACCAGAAAGGAATGTGAGTGAAGAATTATTTTTTCATATAAATAGATTATTCTGTCGTTTATGCCGAGAGCACAGGAGAGAAAAGTCAAGTATGGGAATGGAAAGAACCAGAGGAATGTCTATGGGTGTGTTTGCAAGAAGCTCACAGTAAGTATGAGCAGATAAGCCTAGAAAAGCCGTCAGGTCAACGTACCCTGTCTCAATAATGAAAATGGTATTTCTTAAAGCATTGCTTCACATCTGTCAAAATTTTTAAATGGAAATATATAACTCATTATTACCTGGTGAATGTTTTTGCAAAATCTGAGATATATATGGATTTTATTTTTAACAAATCTTATGCTAGGTCAAGCTAGGAAGCTTTTTAATGATATTTTTGTGTATTACCAAAAAGAAAACAACAACAACAACAATGGTTTGTGCTCCCTCTGTTGGCTTTCTAGCACTGGTTAATTCATCCATTTTGTACCTGAAAATCTTCTGCCATTGATGTAAGCAACTGAAACCATGGTAGTTATGGATAGGGATTCTTACAAATTGCTCTTCAAGTCCTTAAATGGGTAAGTTTCTTTCCTCTCCAATTATGAAGAAAGGAGGATGTGAACTGAGACTTGAAACTCTGGGAGACAGTCACCCTGTAATCTGGAGATCAATTTTAATCTTTATGGAAAATGATGCCTCCAGTTGATGAGGACAACACCAATGAAAAAATTATATCTATTCATTCCAGGAATGGCTTTGCCTTTCTATGCTTGCATTTCAATTTAATTCAGTTCAAGGAGCACTTACTTGGTATTTGCTATCTGCCAGGCAAACAAACTAACTAACCAAAACACCTTAAACACTCCCTACCCTCAAGGAAAGCTATACAATGTATGCAGGAAAGTAAACTAGAATTCCATGTAAGGGGACTTCCCCTATACTTGATCTCAGGATCACCTCACATGGAGGTACCCTGGAGCCTGTGTTTTCCCACCATGCTGGCAAGAGTAGCTTCTTTGATTGGCTGTAAATAGAATGAGTCTTTAAAAGTGGGCAGACTGAAATAGCTGCTCTCTTCCCTGTGAGCTCTTTCCAGCTGTGCTCAAGGGCTGACGATCACAGTTCACCCACAGTGCAGGCACCGTGAACTGAACCAAGAGGAGGGATCCCTACCTTTTCTCTCTCTTTTTGGACCCCAGGGATGAGGTGTTTGTCTTGTTCAGTTTTGTTTGTTCTTGGTTTCAGAGGCAAGGGGCTGTCCCCCCTGGCCAGGGAGTTGGAGCCGTGAGGACCTTGAAGCCAGGATTCTAGGTGGAATTTGCAGGAGTTGCAGACAACTCCTCCAATCAGGGGATTATAACAAACACCAAAATGGATTCTAGTGAGGAGAGGTCAAGACAATATCTGTCTTATATTCTCTGGGAATTAAAACAAAAATAAAACAACTATATACACAGATGAGTAAACAAAAAAAGTTACAAAGGTACTTTAATATTCAGTGGGGATGTGTGATAGAACAGTAGCAGTTGGCTAGATTAGAATAGGTCTTCAATAGCAGGTGGCTTGGGAACTTCCAGGAAACCCAGAAAAGCCAGGGTGCCTGGGATTTGAGCTGGAGAGGGTTTTGGACTTGAAAACTATACTTTCTATATAGGAATCAAGTTAACTAAGGTATGAATCTAATCCCCTTCCCCTGGCCAGAGACTGAGATGGGTGTGGATAGACTGGAAGAAGGATTATGCCTTCTGTGTGTTGAGGGGGAATAGGTTTATATATTCATGATTATACCTTTGAAGTAAATACATTCTAAAAATGAATCTGACTATTGGTAGTTAGGTGGCATTAAAGGGGCACTGCCTACATTTGGGGGGGCATCATTGATGGGGGCTGGAGTCATTGGCAGAGAGCCTAGATACCTCAAAACCCCTTTAATGGAACCCTGGGGGAGGGGTGAGATTTAATGCACTTGACCTTCAGATAGTCCATTAGTGAGTGTTACATATGTACGAAACACATATCAAGAGTAGGAGGCAGAACCTGAATGAAAGGAAGGAAGGATTCAAAGAGGCAGAGGTGAGGATGGAGGGCATTGCAGACACAGGGACAGCTTGTGCGAAAGCAAGGAGGAGGGAAAGAGGATGCCGTGCATGGGCCGCAGTTTGTAGGCTAGTTGGGTTGGAAGAGAGAGTGTGTGAAGGGGAATAACATGAAATGAGGCTGAAAAGAACAACATCTATCTGACAACCAACTGGGATGCTTATTCTGATCATTTCAGTCATTAATTATCTGGATATTTCCAACACACGCTGTCTGGGGCTCAGTTCTAAAGGGACATTTTCATTCTCCCATTCACCTTAGGTATGTAGACATAGGCCCAATTCCTACCACATAAACACCAGAAGAGTATTTCAGAATCATTTTGCCAAGTTTTTAACTGCCTTGAAGATATTTCTGTTTGTCTTTTGTTAAGATCCTCTGAAAAGGTTTCACCAAATAAAATGCTGTATATGAAATGGTGAAAATGCAATTAAATTCAATTAAACATTCACACACATATATACCTATATATGCATGTATACATATATCATATAGACAATGTGTTTGTGTGTGTGTGTGTGTGTGTGTGTGTGTGTGTGTGTGTATACACACATATAAGGCAGCTAGGTGGCACAGTGGATGGAGTACAGGGCCTGGAGTCAAGAAGACCTGAGTTCAAAAATGACCTCAAACACTTTAGTAGCTACACAACCCTGGGCAAGTAACTTAATGCTGTTTGTCTCAGTTTCCTCATCTGTAAAATGAGCCGGAGAAGGAAATGGCAAACCATTCCATCAACTTTGCCAAGAAAACCCCAAATGGGGTCAAAAAGAGAGAATGTGACTGAACAACAACAACAACAAAATAGATGTATATATACACACATATATAGGCACATTTGCAGAGTGTATATAGACGCTGTATGTATCTACATTGGTGATAGATAATGATGGTGGTGATGATGATAAAAATGATAGCTAGATAGATCCCCATCTAGTTGCTATCTATTATAGCTGAAAATAGGCACCCTTGAAATCCTCTCCATCAGGAAGGCCCATTTTGGTGTTTGTTATAATCCCCTGATTGGAGGAGTTGCCTGATCCATAGTTTATCTAGAAATCTAACACATGTGTCAGGGATGCAAGGATGGTGTATGCTTCTCCAATGCTGGCTTTACACACTGATCCACTTAACCTTGCTCATTGAGGGCTTCTTGCCTGGTAACTGTGACATTGCAATTATGCTGAGGTGGCATGCAAAATTGGCTGCAACTTTTGCTTCTCTGTCTGAGCCAGAGAAATTCTAAATGCAGTGGTGCCGGGAAACTGTTTGCTGCAGGATCACGTGAAGCAGGAAGTTATTAGATGCTCGACTGACTTCCCGAACAGAAAGTTGTATCTGAGTATGTGCCTAAGGCAAAACAGATGTTGTCTTGACCTCTACTCACCAGAATCTTACACCTGGTGTATTTACTCTCCTCTTCCTGAGATGTATCTTTCAGCCAGGTGCTGCCTCTTATGGAACGTTGACTTTTCTTGGAGAGACAGAGGGTAACCAGACTTGGCATCTAAGGGGGCCCTGCAGAAACAGGGGCAAAAAGCAGTCATAAGGCAAACTTTAGTCCTCACTCTTAAGATCACTTCAGTTTCCACTGAACATTAAAAAAAAAATCAATATTTTTAAGTCTCAACTTTCCCAAGTGGAAAAGGCCTGAGCCACTTTCAGATCCACCAATTTTCAAGGCTTTCTTGCCACTTTTACCAGACTGGTTATGCTCCAATGCTTCTTTGCTCAGGACCAAACCCACATTTATTCTCTGTTTCAAAGGAGGGATAGAGATACAGACTAACCCTGTGGTTTCCCCATATGAGGAAGCTCCTTTTACCAATGAAGATAGGAACCTTTTCTGCATTTTATCATTTTAGAGAGCTGCCTAGATCACTGAGAGTGACTTGACTACCGTCAGTATGCACGGTGAACTCCTTTGGACCTCACTTGAACCTTTTAAAGTCAACTCTCACTCCACTCAGACACAATACTTTTTGATGATTCACAGGTGGTATACTTTAAATCCCTTCAGCATATCTTAGTTCTACTCAGAATCATGGAGTTGAAACTTTAGAAATCATATAGCCCAAACCCACTTTACAGAGAAGAAAACTGAGGCTCTGTGTGGTTATGTGATTTGCCTAGGGCCACCAAGTGAAGTAAATGGAGCAACAAGAATTCAAATACATTTCTTCTCCTTCTCCTTCTCCTCCTTCTCCTTCTCTTTCTCCTTCTCCTTCTCCTCCTTCTCCTTCTTCTTCTCCTTCCTCCTTCTCCTTCTCCTTCTTCTCTCCTCCTTCTCCTTCTCCTTCTCCTTCTCCTTCTCCTTCTCCTTCTCCT
>NW_020954551.1:17309607-17335873 GCF_900497805.2 Vombatus ursinus | reverse complement strand
CTTCTTCTTCTTCTTCTTCTTCTTCTTCTTCTTCTTCTTCTTCTTCTTCTCTTCTCTCTCTCCACATATGTATATGCAAATACAATATATTATATATAACATATATTTTCTATATATATACTTTATATATGTATATACATCTAACATATATGTGTATAATGTACATGTGTATGCATGCTATATATATGTTGTGTATCTATCTATGTGTGTATATAAGGTGTATGTATGTATATGATGTGTATGTATATATTGTGTATCTATATATGTATATATGGTATATCTATATAGTTTCTCTTATAACATATATTTATATAATGTATATGTATATGTAGATATGTATATAGACATATACATGTATGTATATGTATGTATTTCTCCTATAATAATATAAGATCTTTGAGGGTAGGGATTCTCTTTTTTTGTATTTGTATCCTTAGGACCTACTTAGCTCAGTGTTGAACACATAGTAGGTGCTTAATAAAGGCTTGTTGATGGATGAATTGGATTAACTTCACATTTCATATCTTCATAGACAGCAGGATGTAGTAGAAAGAATGGCCATCTTAAAATATAGGACATGATTTCAATTCCAGCTCTGTAACTTGTTACCTGTGTGACTTTGGTCGAGTCACTTAACCTTTCTGAGCCTCAGATTACTTATTTAATTTTTTAAAAAAAGAAGGTCAAGGAGATGACTTCTAAGGTCACACAGGTAGTCAGTAACAGAGCCAGGATTCAAACCCAGGACTCTTGATTGCAAATCCAGCTATCTTCCATTACTTCCCATGTTGGTCCCTTCCAACTATAGGTAAAGTGCCATTTTAGATAAAGTATTGGAACTGGAGTCAGTAGGGTCTGAAGTCAAGCCCTGGCCCAGATGCTTACCTGTTAACCTTACTTTAATCTCTCTGGGCATCAGTTTCTTCCTGCATAAAGTGAGGAGTAGAGAGGTGTCAACCTTGATAACCTCAAAGGTCCCTTCCAGCTCTAAATCTATGATACTATGATCTATAAACTGCCACAAATAGTGAAAATTTGTGTCTATTTCTTCTTTTTTTTTTTAAGGGAATTTCTCTTTTTTCTTGATCAAATTTGAGAGAAAATATGACATTGTGGGTAGAAAGTTGGCTTTGAGATCAGGAAGACATGAATTCAACACTTTTCTCTGACCCACACTTGTGAGATACTGGGCAAGTTACTGAAACTTTCAGTGACTGAGATAGCTATCTAAGACTCTCAGTGGCCAAACAGATGCCTATCTACATGTAGAAGGGAATTTCTCATTGGGAGCTATCCACACAAACGAAATCACTACACATACTGATGATTGAAAAGTAACACACACAGGCATAAGTACACCCATCCATCCATCCATCCATCCATCCATCCACATATAGATATATAAACTTATCTATCTACCTTTCTATCTTTCTGTGTACATATTATCCCTCAATCTCAAACAGAAGAAATAACATCACTCATCTTTACTATCTAAGTAAGTCAGGTTCTTATTCCTTAGTTGTAAATAATCCCCCCCCCCCAATTTATCCTATGTATAGCTTGCTTTTACAAAGTTATTTGCATATTGCATATTTTCTGCCCCATGAAATTGTGAGCTCCCTGAGGGCAGGGAATGAGTTTTGTCTTTCTTTGTGTATCTTGTGCTTCCTGGCCCATGTTTATTGATTGACTGACTAAATATTCCTGGTATAACCAGTCACTTCCTAGAGCGGTCTTTGAGGACTTGAATATCTCTTTTCATCCTGAGTTCTGATCTCAGAAGATGACGGAATTAGATTAGGAAGAGATATTAGAGGTCATCTAGGTCAACTGTCTCATTTGACAGAAGAGGAAGCCGAGGTCTTAACCTAGGCCACCACCCTGATGATGAATGATGAAGAGCCCGATTCAAATCCAGGTCTTTTGCCTCCAAATCCAACCTTCTTCCCACTGTTCCGTTCTGGTTCCCAAAATCAGAGAAAGAATAAAAAGAAGTGAAGGATGGGAGGAATGAATGTCTTTTATGGTTTAGTTAAGGCAAACGCAGCACATTTTCTTTGTGCTTGTTCTCAATCAGAGGAATCAGGATGGAGATTAGACTTGTGAATTCACTGGTTGAGGGAACTCCCAGGTTAGAAAACTCTCTCCAAAATACAAGTCGATGCAACTTTATAATCTCAGAGAGTTACCTAGAGCAGAGATATCTAACATGCAGTCCTGGGTTGACACTTCCAAATGAAGCCTGAACCAGATTAAAATATAATTGGGAAATATTTAACAAAACAAATAAAAATACAACAAAGCATTGATGACATTACATTTTAAAACCATGTCAATACACGGCCTACAGGGATCCTTACATAAGTGTTAGTATCCCCTGTTTCTATTTGAGTTTGACAGCATTGCAGCTAAAGCCACATCACCTCTTCCAATGTTCTTTTCAACAGTAAAATTGGATTTCTTGTTGAGAAACACATTTCACAACAAGAAAGCCAGTCAGACATTTTTAAGAAACACAGTAATCTAGAGATGCCCTCTGAGTAAGGGACCTTTGAGGAACAGCCGTGGGTCCCTTTTTCAAAAGTTTTCCTTTGGAAGAGAATCAGTAAATATATATTCAGGGCCAATCTTTGAGAGCTAGCCCCTAGATTTAACACATGCCAAAGCTGGGGTGTTAGCCAGCGGCATGCCAAAGTCTGAATATCTCAGACTGTAAAAACAGGTAGAGAAGCCTGCTCAGTTGAAACCTTCAATTGAGTATTAGGGAGAGCAAAAATGTGTTATGGGGGAATTTATGAACCTATTTGAACATCATAAGTTTGAAATTTCCAGACCAAATTGAGCCTTGTACGATTCCATTTATCACACTTTCCATCTGAGGCCGACTGAGAGGGGAGGAAGGTTTAAGTGACAGTTTTCTTCCTCTCACTCCCAGGCCACCTGATCAAATTGTGGCAGATGGCCTGAGTGGCACGTAGGAAGAAGATGAGGAGAAGGAGACAAGCAGCGGGGAGATTGGGCCCGAGATCTGGAGGTGGTGGCATCCAGAAAGGAGAGAAAATAAGAGGATTGGGGAGGGGGGTGCAGTCTGCAAGAAAGAATGGGGGAATGAAGAAGAGGGGAAGACCCGCGACAGGGGAGGGGGGAGGGAGGAGGCGGGGTGGCCTAGTTCAGCTGAGAGGAATCTCAAAAAAGCCAAGAGGAGGGAAGAATGCCTGGCAGCCAAAATAGGAGAAAGTTGAATCAGAGAGGGATGTTGATTTTTGAGAACAGTAATCAGTCAGAAAAGTCAGCACAACAAAGGCAATTGAGGCCAGGACTGTGCCTGGAGCAAGGAGGTCTCAGAGGCTGACTGTTTATTGCTTCTTTTGAAATGGGGAACATGCTCAGAGGTGGGTGGGGGCCTCTCTTGTGGCTACCTGCCTAGTTGTGGTCAGGATATTGACTTTGCTGCCTGTACTGCACTGATTTCCTTAGAAGGCTGAAGAGTTCGCTGAGCCATTTCAAAGGCCTCCAAGGTTTTCCCCAGAGAGGTGGTGTCTGGGCTCCAGGAGAAACCAAATTGGGGCAGGCCAGGTACAGCCCTTCAGAGGATTTCCCATCCTCTCCATCACCACCCTCTCCCCATTCTGATATTTTCTTTGCCCTTTTCAGAGTCCCAGCCAAACCAAACATCCTGGAAATGCAGCTAAATTTATACACTTGAAGTACAGGTCTGACCATGTCGCTTCCTTGTTGAAGAGGTCCCTTATTGCCTCTAATATAAAATGCAAACTACTTAGTTTGGCATGGAAAGGCCAGCAGGATCTGGGGCCAGCCTACTTTTCCTGGGTTATTATAAATGACTCCCCTTCACACACTACATTCCACCCCAACTGGACTATTTGCCATTTCCTTTATTCTTTCCATCTCCAGCCTTCTTAACTTTGCATAGACTGCTCCCCTCACACCCCAACTTGTTTCGACCAGAAAGGGCAAATTGGAGCATGCTCTAAGGACTGGGCCCTCACTGATTACTACCTCCATGCTTCCTTACTTCTGACTCATAAAATCTTTAGTTCTCCACGAGAGAAGTTCCCAAGCCACCTCCTATAGAAGACCTACTCTGATCCAGTCAACTGCTATTGTTCTACAGGGCATCCTCATTGAATATAAAAATACTTTTATAAATTTTTTGTTTACTCTTCTGTGTATATGGGTTTTTTTTTAATTTCCAGAGAATATAAGCCCTTTTAGGATTGTTTGCCACATTTGCCCTTGAATCCCCAAAACCTAGTGCAGTACTTGGCATTTAGTAAGAACTTTAAAAAACAAAAACAAAAAACAAAACAAAACAAAAACCACTCATCAAATGAATGAATGAAAGCAAGGTACTAAAAAACCCTCTTTGGAAGATCCCATCACCAGCTTTCAGAAGTTGGAGAAGAGGTAATAAGTCAGAATTTGGAATCAGGAGACCTTGAGTTACCTATTACCAGAGTATGTTTGAGCAAGTCATGTAACCTCTGCCGCCTTCAATGTTTTTCGTGAAAATAAAGAATTGATTTTGCAAACTAAGATTGTTTATGAAAGAAGAAAGGAAGGGACAAAAAGGAAGGAAAGAAAGAAGGAAGGAAGGAAGGAAAGAAGGAAGAAAGGAAAGGAAGGAAGGAAAATAAGGAGGGAGAAAGAAAAAAGAAGGGAGGGAGGGAGGGAGGAAAGAGAAACAATAAAGGAGGAAGGGAGGGAAAGAATAGAAAGAAAAAAGATAAGAAGGAAGACAGAAATAAAAACTGACAAAATAAAGATTAACAGAAAGAAAGATAATAAAGAAAAAACAATGCAAAGAAAGGAAGGAGAAAAAGAAAAAAGACAAAGAAAGAAAGAGAAAAAAAATTAAACAGAAGTTTTACCTGAGGAAAGTAAATTGTCAATAACCAATACCAGTGTTGCATTTGGCAACTTCTCCACCTCATATTTCCTCGAGGGAGGTAGTGGCAAAACTTTACCCTTGGAACAAAAACCTGACAATGCTTCCTCTTCAAAGACTTGCAAAAATATCAGTCATTTTGTGAAAGAAAAATTGATAGTTTGATAAGCCTCTAGCATGTGCTTCTCTAAGATCGAGCCAAAATGTTTCATTTAGATCTTCAGATAGCTTAGTAGTACATCTTTCTTTTTTTTTTATTAAATATTTTATGAAAACCTTAACATTGGGCATCAATACAATCAATTTAAGTGTGCCTAGTAACTATTTACATTTAAATTAATTCATTTCAATACCTCTAGTATTCTAGCAGCTTTTCTGTAACTGCCTCAAAGTTACGTTCAGGCTTTTTTTTTCTTGTCATTTTTCTTGTCATTTTCATTCACTTTACCTCTTATGTGGTCATGGTGAGTTTCCTTCTTTGGTTCATTTTTTTTTCCTTTTTATTATTTCATTAAAGTACATATTTCTTTGTATTCTACGTACCTATGAGTCTTAATTGCATTTTTAAATTCCATGATTTGAATGTAGTACAATTTATTTAACCATTTTCCTAATGTGGGGCATTCATGTTATGTCCAAGGTTTTTTTTTTTTTTTGTGATTACAAACAATACCCTTATGAAACTCCTTAAATACAAAGTCCTTTCTTGGTTTGTTTTTGACAACATATTTAGAGGGTATTCCAAACAATAAAATTGTTGAGTAAAAACAAATGATTATTTTTGTAACAATTATAGCAAACTGTCAAATTATTCTCCAAAAGATGACTACAAGTTTGCAATTCAACCAACAATGAATGACTGTAACTGTTTCTTCACAAAATCAGCATTGAGTTTTGTTGCTTTTAATTGGATTTGACAATTTGATAGGGAAAAGGAGGCATCTCAAAGTGGTTTTGTTTTTAATTCTTAGGTGGCAGCTAGGTGACACATTAGAAAGAGTCCTGAGCCTAGAGTCAGGAATACTTTAGCTCAAATTTGACCTCAGACACTTAGTACCTATGTGACCCTGGGCAAGTCACTTCACATCTGCCAGCCTGGGGTTTCCTCAATTGCAAATGAGAATAATAATAACACCTACCTCCCAGAGGTAACACAGTGCTTGGCACATAGTAGGCACTTAGGCTCCTCTCTTGGCTATTAATGAGATAGAGTTTTCAAAGGTATTATTAAATATTATGAGTTATATGTATTTCACTCTAATCACTATTGACATCTATTTCCCACCACTTCCTATTGCTGAAGGCAATACCTGTGGCATTAGTAGGGAGTGCCTGGTCAATGTCAAGTCAACTAATCAGAATCTTAGTTCAAGTGTCTTTTCCCCCTTGTCTACTGTATGTCAATGCGCCCTGTACATGATAAAATAAAATCAGCCCGACAAGTATAACTTAGCGAATATAAATTCTTTACTAATAACCACAGAAGAAACAAAATTAAAAAAACCCAACCATACACAAATATATGTATATTTGTGTATATATGTATATATATGCATATATGTATATATATGTATGTATATACATATATACATATATATATATATATAAATGTGTGTGTGTGTATGTGTATGTAGTGGGAGTCTATTTCAATGAGGCAACATCAGTTTACTAAAATGGTATCACCAGTGGCACCACCAAATCCCTACCAAGAGATGGAGGTGGTCAAGGGAGAGAATAGGCTTAAAATTTATCTCAGTTCCTACATTTATCCCACCCAAGTTCACTTCTAACTGCCGGGGTTGGAGTTCTAGACACTTACTCCTCAAGGTGGTGATGCGGGGCTGGCTGTGATGCCTTGCACAAACTCCTGGACTCCTGGATTCTCATGGCTCACATCTCAAACTCAGATCACAGACCCTACTCCCTATACTTAGAAAGGTCTAAAGAATGAACAACAAAAGCAAAGACCTAGACCAATTCAGGGGGGAGGAGGGACATATGGCCTGAGAGGGGATAATGAGGCTCTAATGCCCTCCCATCTTACTGCACAGTCTCACCAGCTGTAAGTGAGTCATATTGTTCCCTGTCAGACATAAATTCAGCAAAAGCCCTAGTGAGTGTTGATTTGCCACTGGAAGACACTGACAGTTGTTGCAAAATAAGTGATGGAAAAAATATCCTCAATGTCACTGAGTAGGACAATGCATAATGCCTGTGTATTCTCCAGTCCTCATAATTATGGAAACATCTTCTTAAAGTCTTCCATGAGGATGATGTCACACTTGAAAATATATTTACATACACATTGGACCTCAATTACATAATATGCATATATACACACGCATATATGCATGCACTTATACACATATGTACATACTCTGATATATACATCGCTCATGGCTGTATGTTTCTTCCAGAAACCTGCAGTTCAAAACCATTGTATAGGCATTCTCCAACACCCAGAGTTAAGAAAGACATCATGCTCTTTGCTCTCGTTGAAAGTGAGCAAGCATTTATTTCTAATGCTATTTTACTTATGGAGGGACCACGTCTAGATTGGGAGGGGGGTAATCTCAAGAGCTAAAGCCAGTTCATCAAATGAAGCAGAGATATTTAAATCCCATCAAATCTCCATTGGCATAATGTCTATTACTTCTTTTGCCTCTGATTTCCTCATTCTGCGTTACTTCTTAGAAGTCTTCCTATGTAATATTCCATTGCATTCACATTCATATACCACAAGTTGTTCAACCATTTCCCAAACATTAGACATATCTTTTATTTCTAGTTATTATCACAAATGATCTTTGGGCCCTACCAGTTCAAAGTTCCTACATATAGTCCTGACGATAATACATAGCAGCCAGAGGAAGCTGCCTCACTTGGAGGTGAGGACATAAATAACTAATGTAACAACTTCAAATTAGAAACATCTCTCTTTGGCAAAGCCTGACCATAGTCTCTTTGAATGTAGGGTGTATTCTGGTAGAATATACCTACTTCAAGAGTTGATGTTTCCCAAGACTGTTGAACTTTTACACCGATATCTGTTAGTTGAGGTGGCTATCATGAAGACTTTACTTTGTTTTTAAATTTATCATAGAGAAGGAGAGTTTTGCTACCGAGAAAGTGAAATCAGAAAATCACCAAGCTGAGCAGAGTTTAAGTAACTCTTAAATAGCTTAAAAATCTGAGCCATATCATATCCTTACTGTGGCAACTCATTGTCCCTTGGAATTCACAGTGGAGAGAATAATGCTGGGTGCTCTTTGGAATAAAATATGCTGAGACACCACTTCCTTTGGCTCACCATCAAGCAAATAAAATCTATGCTTTGAAAATAACAGATATGAGGCAATACTCCGATGTGAAATGATATTATAAGATGCTCCAATGGCTTCCAATTTAGCTTGGGTTTGCCTGGAAAATGTGTGTTGGAAATTCCTTTCGCCATTATGAAATTTAGCTTGCAAATCTAAAATATCTTGCAGGCTAAAAGAGAAATAACAACACCCCTGAGAACAGCTTTGGCTGTCTCCCAGAATAATATGGGGTTATGGTCCATGATAGGGTAAGATGAGGTAACAATTTCCCACTACCCTTCCAAAAATACAGGAAATCACTGTGCTTTAAATAGAATTGGGCGACATTACCAATTAAAAGAATTTGGATCAAGGAAGGGGACATGGAATGTGATGTCGATATTTCCAGTTCTTACTCAGGAAACCTTATTGCAAAAGGTTTGAAAGATAATTGACAAAATAATTTCTCCCAGGGTGAGAGTTATTGGTGTGAAGATAAAATACAGCGTCCTTTATCATAGACATGAAGAACCTGCCAAATAGCTCACAGTGATAATTCTATGCACAGAATTCCTAGTGGGCTTCAATACCTTGCCAGCTGAGAGCTCTTGCTCAGTTGAAAGTTGGAAAAGAGACTTGAGTCTCCACCAAGGATAATGTGTTAAGCTTGGTAATTAAAGGCTGTTTTTCATAAATAATGCCAAAAGAACATTAAGAACACGGGGCTTGTACACTACTGTACTTTTCAGAAATTGAGGACTTTACAACATTCCTTAATGGTAGGATTTTTTTTTTTTGAAGCCTACAATCACAAATAGCATTCAAAGTGGAAAAACTTAAATAACAAAACCCAGACAAAAATGTCTATTCATTAAAAGCATCACATTTTGGGGAAAAAAGTTCCCTAATTGAGGTTTTCTTATGGAATGCAGATAAGAAGAAAATAAATTTTTTTTAACACTGTTGGTAAATAGAATTAACTAAATGAAAGCACACAGTTGGGTCAAATATTCTGTCAAAAATGACAATGACCTTCTTTGATTAGATCTCATATTATCTTTGGGATATAAGCAATACTGGTATTGTGGATTTCTGTTAGTCCAGGAGAAAACAGACCAGACACTGACTCCCTACCATATTGATGTGGGTATTTGCTCCAGCACCACAGGTCATCACTTACCCATTCCTACCCATGTATGGTGGCTCTTGTTCTCACATGCATATTGCACAGAGGACTTGCCCAGTGTCCAGGAAGTCTTTAGCTTTAGTTTTTTGACATTGCGTGGGTATCCAAGGAGCATGTAGACTAACCTTCTGGTCTCCCTCATGTCCATTTCCAGTCTCATATTGTTCAGAGGACATCATTTACACCTCTCCTCTTGTATGTTCTTCTCTGATAATGTGTTGCCACCTGCCCACAGGCACCCTGTAGCTTTCCATTCCTGTTTCAGTGACCTTGAACGTTAATTTTGATACCGTGGCTTATTCTAAAACTTATTGCCATACACCACCACCCAAAGACTATTGTGGCTAATGATATTCATTGTTATGTATAAACATGATCAGACAATTGAACAGATGAATAAAAAACATTTATTAAGTACTTATAATGTTCCGGACACTGAATAATTCAAACTAAGGCAATATTTTTTCTCAATACATCTGGATAAACTATGCCTGAGTGGGTTTTGGGGCTTCAATTAATCTGGCACATCTATGTAAAAACCTTTTCAATTACTAAGTTTACTTAGTTTACTAATGTTTACTAAGCACCTACTATGTGCAAAGCATTTCACAATATAATAGCATACCATTGTGACTAGATTCTAGTTCTTGAGTCAATCTTAAGCACCGGTGGAGTATCTACTGGCTGTCCGTTGTGCCACTTCATTTGGGGACCCTCAAGAAGCATATGCCATGGTCTCTATCAAAAAGAAACTTCCAGGCTACTTGGAGAGACAAGGGCTATTCAAGATCAAACCCCCCACCCCTCTCCCAGCCCCTTAGCTCCAAGATGTTGTCTTTTGACTGTGATATACAAGTCCAGAGAGTGCCAAGCTAGCTTTAATAACAATAGGAAGAGAATTGAAGGAAAAACAAAACCAAAAACATAAACCAATCAACCAACCAAACAAAATCTAAGTTTGTGATTTCCTTAGTAAGCATGATGAGAAGCAATGCAGCAAAATGATAGGATGTAGGACTTAGCATCTGGAAGAACTGGGTTCAAATCCTACTTTTGATACTAACTAGATCTATGACTGTGGGTGAAACACTTAAACTATTTGAAACTCAGTCTGACCATCTGTAAAATGGGGATAGTATTATTACTTTTCATATGGAATATTAACAACACAGGGTTATTATTAAAACCAGATGAGATGGTGTATGTAAAGCTCTCTGCAATCTGCTGTATGTTAAACTGATTAGACATTCAGGATATCACAGAACAAGGACTAAGAAAGGTCATGCCCTCAATACAGCATTATTTCTTCTTCCTGACTTAATTGTAGTTTATTAAAGGAATCCCATTCAACACTTCTAGTCATCAAAACCATAGTATTGTGGGAGGAAAGGAACAAAATGGTCCAATTCTAGAATATGCCCATTTATTCATTTGACCAAACACCTATTAATTGTCTCCTGTGTATCAGATGCTCCAAGGGGAAATAGAGATATAATCCAGATCTTGCCCTAAAGGAGATTAGCAGGGAAAGACATGTACACAAGTCATTATCCAGCAGAATGTAAGTTCCTTGATGGTTGTGGCTTTCTCATTTTTTTCCTTGTGCTCAATTGATTGTCACCTTTTTTTTTTCAAGTAGCCTGGAAGCTCCTTGATAGTAGGAAACATGCTTTTGTTTCTTTGTATTCTTACTGCACTCAACACAATGCTAGTATATAGTGGACATCTAATAATACTTAAAGAATGAATGAATGAATGAACAATCAAAGGAGGAAGAATGAGTTGAGAAGCAGAGAGCAATTGGGGTACAGTGCCAGCTAAAGAAAGAGAGATCATTGTCATCCTGGGGGATTCAGGAGAGGCTTCATGGAGGAGGCAGAGCTTGAGCTTAGTTTTGAAGGAACTGTGTCATAGATATAGAGCTAGAACGGTCCTCAGAGAACATCTAATCCAACCTTCTGATTTTACATGTGGAAAAACTGAGGCCCAAAGAGGTCAAGCATTTTGCCCAAGGTCATATAGATGGTAAGTAGAAGAGCTGGGATGGAAGGACTTAAATAGATAGAAATTGTTGGGGGGTTGTGGGTGGAATAAAAAAGGCATGATAGCAGGAGAGAGCAGGGGAAAGACCAGAGACAGAGAATTCCGATTTGGCTAGAACAAAGAGGAAGGGTAATGGTGTGAAATAAGGCTGGAGAGGTAGAATGGAAGCAGATTGTGAAGGGCCTTGAATGTCAGGATCAGACTTCCAAACAAATATTGAGAAAAAGATGATAATTTTCCATTGCATAGTGACTGCTGGATGTAGAATCATTTTCTATTAGAAGAAACCAAAGCAATTCATTTTTTAAACCCAGAAATTTTAGCAATGGAAAAAAAAAAAGATCTGTACATATACAGAAAAAAAGATAATTATTTTAACATTTGGTGGCCTTTTATTAAAGATTCTGAAAAAAAATAAACTCTGTAGATGCCAAGTTTTGCAACATGATCTTCACCAGTCTGTTCCTCTCTGGAGACATGGAACTGAGTGGAAAAGAAGGCAAAGTTTCCTTAAACAGAAGAAAGATGGCTTTCCTTTACACAGGCTCATGTTCTTTTTCATGATTTCTTTATTATTTTGGAGAGGTTGCACTAGCCCAGGGTTTATTGATGGCATAATTTCTAAGACCTGACTTCTTAATAGATGCCCTCTTAAAGGAAAAAGAATAAATAAACTAGACAAAATGGGGTAAAAAAATCAATGAGATCAAGCAGATGCATTTGACTTATTTTCTTATTCAGGAATAAATTCATATTCACACTTTTAAAAACAAATTATCATATTATTGATTTTAGTTTCATAAACTATCCTCCTGCAGAGAAACCTGGTAATTAATTTGATTTTTCCCCCCTCTAACTAAAGATGAAAGAGCATTACAACTGTCACTTAATAAGTAACCTTTTATATATATCAAAGGAGAAAAACAACAGACAGGACATTTGTTTCACTTCATAGGCAAACCTGGGTAAGTTAAGGGGGATGTCCAATTGGAAATTATGAGTGGTGTGGAGAATGCCCCAAGCTCCATACTTTTAGTTTCTGCAATGCTATGCTACAGCAGTGACTCAGTCAGGTGTTGTGTTGTGTGGTTTGTCCTTCAGGAAGATTACACCATGACTTGCAAGTGAATTGGATTCAAGTGAGGGAGGGCTGTGCAAAGTCACCAGCCTCACTTACTCCTCCAGAGCCATCTGGGTCCAGTGGCTAGATATGGATCAGGACAAATGGAGAGGGCCTAGAACTAGTAGAGAAGGGGATAGACTCAGTTTAGCTGGTGCTTAAAAAAAAAGTCTCATTTACTTACATATAATCAGCCCCTTGGTACCTCTATCACCATCAAGACCAATGCAGTGATTGAGAGTACTTCTCTCCCATTACAAGTATAGGAAATATTTGGGATTTCTTAATCAGAGAGATATTATTACTTTAAAAGATATTTATTTCTTGATATGAGAGATGTTTAATTTTTTTTTTAAATGTTAATTCTGGGATGTTTTCCTGTTAACCATTAAAGTAATTCTCCCCCCATCCCCCTTCTGGATTATCACTTGAGTCACTAAGAATTTAATACAACAACAAATTCCTCTTTTAGAAAAAAAAATTTTCCTACATCTATCAAATTACTCTAGTATTTCCTAAGCCTTTACTTTGTTCTAGACACAGGGATACAACAGGAATACAAAACAAATGAAAAAGCAAAACCACTTCCTAATCCCAAGGAACTTACATTCTAAATGTGGAGAGCTCTACCTTGAACAAATCATTGAACTTTCTTGGGTCTCATTTTCTTCACCTGGAAAGTGAAGGCGTTAGTGTCCATGGCTTCTAAGGTTCTTTCCATCTCCAAATCTGTGAGCCAGGGTGAGAGAAGTGGTTTCTTAAAAGGGAGGCATCCTGGAATAATGAATAGAATGCAAACTTGGAGTCACAAAGAACTGGGGTCAACTCCCATCTCTGCTTGTGTGAAAATCAGGCAAATCAATTCCCAGCCCTGGGCCTCAGTTTCTCCATCTGGAAAATGAAAAGGTTGAACTAGCTGGCCTTTGGGGTCTTTTCAGTCTGACTATGATCCAGATGGAGTGTCTGAAACTGATCACAACTGCTATTTTGTGGTGACCAAATCACAACTTATCTAACCATGGGAACATGCAAGAAATTATAGCATGTTTTCCTCCTCAGCTGAAAGCAGCATAGAGCTCTTCGCTTTAGGCTGTTTGTGTGTTCCATCTATTTCTGTCCCACACCCAGTGCTTGAGGGAAGAGCTTAATACACTAATAAGAGACAAAGGCTATCCTTAAAGTAATACACCCCCAGAGGGCAAATTCATTACAAACACACCCATACAGCTGCAAGGACAGGCAAGCAACAAAAGGAAAATCAGGTTTAAGAGACTAAAAGCTTACAAAGCCTCTTCCATTCATGTGGCATTATATCATTATAAATTATTCTAATGTTTAAAAAAAAACACCAACTAAATGGATTGATATGATCACAGACTTTTGGGGTGTGTGTGACTTACATCTCTCAAATTGAATTATTGCATCTGGGATGAGCCTTAAGTCTTTCAGGCTTCTCTTTAAGGAAATGGATTGGAGAAAGTATTGAGAATTATTGTTTCTAGGGGCAGAATTTACCAGCCTTTCCCAGTGTGCTGCCTAGGGGCAGCTAAAGGGTTCAGTGGATAGAATGCTGGGTCTGGAATCAGGAAGGCTCATCTTCTGGAGTTCAAATCTGGCCTCAGACAAGTACTAGTTGTGTGACCTTGGGCAAGTCACCACCCAGTTTGCCTTAGTTTACTCATCTGGAGAAGGAAATGGCAAACCACTCTACTATTTTAACAAAAACCAACCAAACAAAAAACAAATCCCGAATACAGTCATAAAGAATCAGACAGGATTAGAAATGACTGAACAATAATAACCCAGTATGTCACAAACACACTGAGTTTCTTTAACACTTGGTTATCCTGGAATCGTAAAGCTATCTGAAGGAGAAATCTAACCTCAATCTGCATCACAAGATAATAGATTAAGAGCTAGCAGCGATTTTGGATTGTACAGATGGGAAAACTGAGGCTCAGAAAGGTTAAGACCCTTGAGTAAGGATACACAGGGAATAAGAGGAAAAACTATGATTAGAACACTTGCCCTCTGAATGTAAATTCAGCAATTTTTCCACTAAATAACATCATTATGTCCAATTTATTTATTTTATACATAAAAACACTATGGTCAGAGAAGATGAGGCATTGAGCTATCAAGTATAATAACCAAGATTTTAACTACAGTCATCTGAATCTTCAGTGAATTTCAATTGTCCATTGATATTTCCTATCTAGTCCAATACCCAACACACATAAGATTGTAGTAACTGTTCAAGTGAACATTTTAAAGGGAGTTTAACAACAACAGCAGCTAGTATTTATAACACATTAGACTTTGTGGAACATTTTACAAATATAATCTCATTTCATCCTCACAACCCCGTAAGGTAGGTTCTATTTTTTTTTTTTAAGAAATGAGGAAACTGAAGTGGACAAAAGTTGAGTGACTTACCCAGAGTCATGCAGTAGATTTGAACTCAGGTCTACCTTAACTTTTGGCTTCATATGAAAAATGGTCTCTACGTCTTCAGTGGAGCCCTCCCTCATGAAACCTCTATGGTTGGGTATACCTATGAAGCAAAGTCATCTAAAAATGTTGAACAGCACACAGGTGAGGAAATGAAGCTGATTTAGTAGTGATAATGGACAGCTAGGTGGTACAGTGGATAGATAGAGTGCCAAGCCTGGACTCAGGAAGATTTATCTTTGTGAGTTCAAATTTGGCCTTGGGCACTTATTAGCCATATGACCCTGGGCAAGTCACTTAACCCTATTGGCTTGAGTTTTCTCATCTGTAAAACGAGCTGGAGAAGGAAATGGCAAAGCGCTCCAGTGTCTTCGCCATAACAACAACAACAAAAATAAAAACCAACTACAACAACAAAAACAACTGGGGTCAGGAAGAGTTTGATATGACTGAAAACTGACTTAACCAAAATGTGAAGGTACCATGCTGACCTCAAGGTCAGAGTCCAGTGGACAGAATAATAGTCAGAAGAGCAACTCTCCATACCAGAGCCTGGCCTGGAGTCCATTATTCCTTATTTTGAGAACAATGACCCAGCTGTAGTGAGAGGTCCTTGGAGGTTCCTACCAGTGACAGGACTCTGACCAGAAACTCATTAGCTTCAGGAACTGGTAAGACCTCTCACGTGGCCTGGACCAGAACTGCGGAAGACTTAGTGCATAGGAGCAGAGTGATGTTGGCTGTATGTAGGGTAGTTTGCTAATTCCTCAACTGATCAGTTTTTGATGACTTCTGAACTCAGGCAACCCATTGTTTCAGAGGTGGCCAGGCTAATTCTAAGCATCTTAAATGGTATCCTAACAATTCAGAGTTAGACCATGCCTAATGGAAGAGGACCACATGTATTTTGTGATTCATTTCATTGAGCCTATTGCAAGAAATAAAAAGCCTATATGGATTTAACCATTTTTGTTTTCCTTGATTCCTCCATTATGTCAAGGTCAATGTGCCTAGGACTCAGTGAAATACCATAAAATCAGAGAGGAAGTGGGATTTGCCAAAAGTTGGAATCTCAGGATTTTTAATTGGGTGAATCTTCACTAACCATGACTCTTAACTTTGCCCGATATGGTCATCCAGAGACAGGCAGATCTGGATGACAGTAAGATGCTCACTTTCAGAGAACCATAGATTTTAGTAGTTCCCCAGCACTCTCTCTGCATTAGGGTAGAGTTGAGTGAATAACTAGGATACACTCACGGTTCCAAAATCCTGGGCATTTGTTTAATGGGGTCAAGTTGGTGACTAGCAAAGCTACCTGGTAGCTAACAAAGTATATTTTCAAAGTTCATACTTTCTGAAGTAATGAGTGTGTGTGTGTGTGTGTGTGTGTGTGTGTGTGTGTGTGTGTGTGGTCTTTCTTTGTGAATATGAGGCCATATTTAGCTTGAGGGATTGAAAAGTAACCAGGCCTTCTCCTTCCTTTGAAGGATCATATTTCTTTATGATCCCTCTAAGGCACTTCTGATTTTGGGGCTTCTGGTATTCATCAGAAAACTTGGAGTTGAGCAGTGGGGCAAGTAGAAAGCCACTGGGAATTAAGATACCTGGGACATCTTTGTAGTGCAGCCAAATGTCAGGGTGCATTGGTTATGTAAACATTAGCAAACATTGGAATTGATTCAATACAATTCATTTATTAAAGGCATACTATATACAAGAAGTCATGCTAGGTATTGGGGTTACAAAAATAACCCCTCCAAAATGAAGTGGAACTTGTCCTCAGAAAGCTTACATTTTACTGCTGATAGACTATCAGACATTTTTTTTTAAGTGAGGCAATTGGGGTTAAGTGACTTGCCCAGAGTCACAGAGCTAGGAAGTATTATGTGTCTGAGTCTGGATTTGAACTCAAGTCCTCCTGGCTCCAGGGCCAGTGCTCTATCTACTGTGCCACCTAGCTGCCCCGGACTGCCAGACATCTTATACCAAACTGGTAATGTAATAATGAGATGTTACCATCCAGCGCAAATAATTAAAGAGATATTCACAATTCATGGGTTGGTCACCAGATAAAGATATAAAGCATTAAACTAATTGACCCAAGAGTGAACACATTTTACCAAAAATCCAGCTTACTTTCAGGTGCCTCTGTACGAGATACTTTACCAGCACAAAGATATGTAATCGTTACAAAAAAACAGCAAATTACTTCGATCTCACTGATTTGGGATTATAACCATTTGGATGGAGAAGAGACTGAAGTTGACTTTTGTAGTCCTCATTTCCTTGAATTTTTGCCACTAAAAGATGAGGTAGCTTGAGAGGGACTTGAGTAGAGCAATCCAAGCTAAATGAAAATCCCCTCTATACATTAACTGACAGATGATCATCCCATTTCTACTTGAAGATGTTTGATAAGGGAGAACCTAAGCTCCTGAGATGTCACATTATATTTGAAAGGAGCTCTAATTGTTGGAAATTTTTGGATTTACATCAAATTTATGTTCACTTCTCTGAGAAATCTTGTTCTGCCCTCTGGGGCCAAGTGAAGCAGTGTCACCCCTCTTCTCCCTGACAGGTATTCACACACTTGAGAATAGCAGTCACACCCCCTAATCATACAAATCTTCTCTTCTCTAGGCTAGAAATCCTCAGTTCTTTCAATCATTCCTCATCACCTTGAGGGCTTTTACCATGTTGGTTACCTTCCCCTTCCATGACACTAGACTGTTCTGCTTAAAATTCTGCCTCTGACATCTGCTAGCTGTGTGGCCCTAAGTAAGTCACTTACCCTCTACCAGTCTCAGTTGTTTTATATGTAAAACATGGATAATGATAGCACTCACCTCACAGGATGGTTGTGAAGATGAAATGAGATCATGTACATGAAATATTTTGCAATCCTTCAGCTTTAGCGATTGTTACAATCATCACCATCATTCTTATGCCTTGATGTGCTCTATTTTTTGGCTCACTTGACTGGTTCTACCTTCTTCATACTTAATGTGAATCCAAGGTTCATTTCTCTCCTTCTGCTCTTTTCACTCTATAGTTTCTCTATTAACATCTTGTCTCTTTCCCGGCAATATCTTTCAACACTTCATGAATGACTTTCAGCTGTACATCTCAAGCTCTGGCTTTTCCATTATGATTTAGCCTCACAAATTGCACTGTTCTCTGTATCTCTTTCTGGATGTACTATCATAACATCAAACTGATATCTAGTATGGTGAATGAATGAAAAAGTGGTTATTTAGTGTGTATTATGTGCAAAGCACTGTGCTAAATTCTTGGGATACACATTCAAAAGCAAATCATTCTCTGCCCTTAAGCAGCTTACATTCTAATAAGGGAAGATAGCACATATAAGAGAATAGTGTCTTGGGTTGGTTGTCTTGAATTGGAAAGTTTAAAAAAAAGTTGAGTGAAATCAAGGGGGATAGGGACACACATTCTCCAGTATCAGTGATAGAGATGATTTGATTATATCAATTCTAGAGCTTCCAAGGATCACTAGTTAGTATCAAAAGACCAATGCTTCAATTCTTGGTCTTCTAGTTACTGGACTAGTTAGTCAGACAAGTGAGTTCACCTCCCTGAAATTCAGTTTCCCAATCTTTTCTTTTTTTTTTCTAAATAGGTTGTGTTGATGTCTTTATTTTACATGGTAATTATTATTTCTAGATTTATGCTACTCCTCACTCAAGCAGTGAATTCTCCCTTGTAACAAAGAAAAGAGCTAAGTGAACCCAACTGATGAAATAGCCATGTCGCGCCTAGTCAAAGCACTCTGTCTCTATCTCTGTCTCCACAATCTGTCCCCAGTTCTTTGCCAAAGTATGCTTCAATATCTGTTCTCCAAGACTAAAATATATCATTATAACTACTTGGTGTTTGGCTTCCTTTTACTGTATTTATTTAACTTAGTATAGTCACTATTTATATGATCCTCTTGGTTTAGCTTTCTTTGCTCCAGAGAGCTTCCTAAAAATCTTCCTGTGTTTCTATGAATTCTTCATATTAGTCATGGCCCAATAATATTCTGTTACACTCATATCACATAATTTGTTCAGCTGTTCCCCAGGAGAGGAGAAATTGCTTTTTTGCAATTCTTTGTTACTGTAAAATTTGCTGCTATAAGCATTTTGGAAAAAAATAGCACCTTTCCATCTTTGACCTTAGTATATATGTCCAGTAGTGAGATTTCTGGGTTAAAGGATATTAACCATTTAATAATTTTTGTTGTATAATTCTAAACTGTTTTCCAGAGCAATTGAATTAATTCAATATCCACTGGTGACAGTGGATGACCTTGCTTTGCTCCTGATCTTATTGGAAAAGCCTTTAGAATTAGGTAAATACTATTTATTATATTAGGAAATATCCCATTTATTCCTATTCTTGCTTTTACTGTTTTTAACATAAAGGAGTGTAATATTTGGTTAAAATCTTTTTTCCCCCTGCTTTTCATAAAATAATCAATGGGACAAGTATAGAGTGATAGAGAGAGAGCTTGGATAGAGGGGCTTTGAAGCCAGGAAGACCTGAGTTCAAATCCTGTCACTGACACTATGACTTTAACCTCTCAGTGCTCTAGATAGTTCTCTAAGACTGTGTTACAAAGAAGTTATATGGAGATTATTCACCTCAGACTTTCAATATACCAATGAAATTACAGGACCAGACTTTTCTGTATACCACAGATAAAATCATGCAATTATATTTTATTTTTTGCTATTAACATGATAAATTATGTTTATAGTTTTCCTATATCAATTCTGAATTTGTAGTTCAAATCCAACTTGTTTATTTTATGTAAGTTTTTAAATGTTGTTAAAGTTTCTCTGCTAAAATTTTATTCAATATTTTTGCTTGAATATTCACTAGAGATACTGGCCTTTTTTCTTTTTCAGCTTTATCTCTCCCTAACAAGGAGTCAAGGTGTTATTTGTCCAATAGAAGGAACTTTGTTTATTTCCATATTTTTGCAAATAATTTATGTAACATGGAATTAATTTTTCTTTGAATGTTTGATAAAATTCACTTCTGAATCCATCTGGTCCTTTCTTCCCTTTTTGGAGATTTGTTTATGGCTTACTCAATTGGTTTTTTTCTAAGATGGGGTTGTTTAAATTATATTCTTATTTCTCTATTAATTGGGGTTTTATATATATTGTAAAATATTTATCAATTTATATGAAGTTATTAGTTTTGTTGATGTAGAATTGGGTATAATTATTTCTAACAAGTTCTTTCTTTCACCTTTATGTGTTGTCATTGGCATTTTTTTATAGAACAATTTTTAAAAATTTTCTTATAGATTGGTTAATATTTTACACATTTAATTAGGTTTTTAACAATTTCTAAATTAATTAATTAACTGAATAATTTTTGCTTTCATTTTGCTTATGTTTTTGATTTTCATTATTTCTATCTTTTTGCTTAGTTGGGATTTAAAAAAATTATTGTTTTCTATTTTCTAGTTATATGACCAAATCAACAACCTGTTCTTTTTCTGTTTTATTAGTGGAAGTGTTTAGAGACATATATTTCCCCCTAAAGCACTGCTTTGACTAAAAACCAAAAGTTGTGACATATTATCTTATTGTTCTTATTTTCTTTCATGAAATCCCCTTTTGTTTCTATGAAATCCCCTTTGGTAAACCATTTTTTAGGAGTGAGTTATTTAGTCTACATTAAAGTTTGCATGCCTTCTACAATGTTTTTTATTACCTGCAATGTTTATTGTGTTTTGATTAGTGAAGTATGTGCTTAATTTCCATATTTAGTAATCACCAGAGATTTAACATATCTGTTTTTTCTAAGATTCTAATTTTTTTTTAAATTAACTTCTTTCTCCTTTGTATTTTTTAGATATGTCTGTTTAAATGGGAAATATTGAGGCCAATATATTATAGTTTTATTTTCTCTTTTCCTTTGTACCTTAATTAATTTTTCTTTACCTATATTCTATATTATTGAGTACATATACATTAAATATTGATATTATTTGATTATCTGTAGTGCTGGTAAACATCCCATAATTTTGTTGTTTTCTATTCATTTTTCAGTCATGTCTGACTCTTCATGACCCCATTTGTTTTGTTTTGTTTTGTTTTTGGCAGTGATACTGATACTGGAGTGGTTTCCCATTTCCTTCTACTCCTCATTTTATAGATGAGGAAACTGAGGCAAACAAGGTTAAGTGACTTTTCCAGGGTCACACAGCTGTTAAGTGTCTGAGGTCAGATTTGAACTCAGGTCTTCCTAACTCCAGGCCAAGCACTCTATCCACTGCACCAACTAGCTATCCGTGATACAGTTACCTTGTTTAATTCTTTTAACTGTGTGTATTTTTTTACTATTGCTTTTTTTGAAATAGTGTACCTCAATTACATGAAATAATAACTTCTTCTTGCTTCTTTCTCATTTCTTCCTCAGCATTTTTTTTTGCTTTCTTTTTATTTTTTTCTCTTAAAAACCCCAAATATTACAAAAACATATCTGGTCTCTGAACTTGTATGTTACCTCCCTTTGTGATTTTGGAAGATAGTGCTATTCTGATAGGGCATGTCTCTTGTCATCCTATTAGAAAATACTTTATTATTAGCTCCTTCCAATAATAAGCTAAAGTGAAGCTTAGATAACTAATGGTATATTCATTGGTCAAGAATTTGTGAAAAAGCCCCCTAATATGTTGAGGGTAACCCCAATGATCAATTTGTACAAGGACATGCATGATATTTTAGAGGATGAGCAGACATAGGTGGATTTTGAGCTAAATAATGGGATGGAATATCCATATTGTTGAGATTAATGAATGAATGAATCAACCAGCAAGCATTTATTAAGTACCTACTATGTGTCAGACACCATGCAGATTTAAGATTATAGATTTATTACTATATTGGAATATTACTCATTTTGTTATTAATACCACTTGTTTCTTAATGAGTTAAGGAAATTAATTTCATAAACCATTATGTGCATATACCAGGTGACATCACAATGGATAAAGTGCTGGCCCTAGAGTCAGGAAGACCTGAGTTCAAATACAGCCTCAAATACTTAATAGTTGTGTGATCCTGGGCAAGTTACTTAATCTGTATTTGCTTTAGTTTCTTCAACTTTAAATGGGAATAAGTGAGATCCAGGGTTGTTGTCAGGATCACATGAGGTAAATAGTTGTCAAAGGGACTTATCACAATACCTTGCTCATTGTAGGTCCTATATAAATGCTTATTCCTTTCCCCCTTCTTCTACCTACCATAACTGAATAGTCTACCCATTACCTTCACTTAGATGTGATACTAATTCCTTGGGACAGAATTAATTGTCAAGGTATTTAACGTTAAGGTTGATGGATGAATAACTCATTCATTATTGAAAATTTCATAATCACACAGTGGCCCAAATAATCATTGCACATTCTGAAATCAAGATTTTTTTTTGTTGGATTCATTTTGGTAGGTACTTTACACCTGATTCATGTAAAAGTCAAGTGTCAAATATCTAAAGAGCATTTGGAGATACCTAAGCACATAGTTTGACAAAGGCATAGGGAATATATGTGAAGAACATGTTTATACGTAGTTGGAACTATTTAATTTTGAAGATTTCAATTGAATCCATCAGAAATGTCAAGTTTTTATAATAGCTTAGAAGAGTTTTTTTCCTATTTATATAATAGATGTTTTAATTATTTGGTTGATTTTAAAAGTCCTGGGGTAATAATGGAACATTCTCTCTTGCCAATACATTGTACATGTATACATAGGAGAGAAAGATTTCTTAAGTGAGAGGAGAATGAAAGGGTATCATATGTTTATGTTGACTATAGATGCTCTTTTCAGAATATTTAGCAATAACATACACGTATTTGTTTTTATGTCATATTTGTGTTATTTATTCCTATTCTTTACTGTATCTTCAACTAGATAAAAATGCATTGTAGCATTCATTTTTGGTTGAGTTTTCTCAATAGAATAGGACTCATATACTAATGAGTCTATGATGTCATTGATAAGATCATGCTTTTCAATGAAGTAGAATGGGAAAGTGTTCATTTAGTGCTTAATATGTGCCAGGCTGTGTACTAAGTTATAGGGACACAAAAAGAAAAAATAAATTGAGCCAGTCCCTGTTGTCAAGAAGCTCACCTTCTAATTGGGTTAAACATAGAAAGGAGGGCTCACATTCAGTTCACAGCAGTATTAGACTAACTACCAAACTGATGGTGTACAGAGCCATTGTGCTGATCTCACTGTTGCATGCCTGTGAAACTTGGACAGTATACCAGTGCCATGCCAGGAAACTGAATTGCTTCCATTTGATTTGTCTTAAGAAGATTCTGAAGATCACCTGGCAGGATAGGATACCAGACACTGAGGTCCTTTCTTGAACTAAACTGCCAAGCATTCAAACTCTGCTTCAGACAGCACAACTCCAACGGGCTGGCCACATTGTTCGAATGCAAAACGTACTCTTACCAAAAAGACTATCTTATGGAGAACTCACACAGGGCAAGCATTCACATGGTGGCCAGAAGTGATACAAGGACACTCTCAAGGTCTCTCTTAAGAACTTTGGAACTGATTGTGTGACATGAGAGACACTGGCACAGGACTGCTCATCATAGGGTGCCCACATCAGAAAAGGTGCTGTGTTCTATGAGCAAAACAGAACTGAAATAGCCCAAGAGAAGAGATCCATCCTAAAAGTTCACATGGACTATTTGTGCCGGACCTGTGGTAGAACATTCCAAGCTCGTATTGGTCTGATCAGCCATAGTTGGACACACTAAAACTCGACTCTAGCATAGCGATGTCATTTTCGTTCTTCAAAAACAAAAGACAACAACCAAGTAGGAGATGCCCCAAATGTATTTGGAGACTTTCTAGAATTCCATCAACATTATGAGGACACCAATGAGTCCACCATCCTTTTAGACATTTCGATGTTCCCAGATGCATAAGCTTTTGGGGCAGAGAAAATTTTTACAGTTCAAAAACATTAGGATTGTGATTTCTGACCTTGGATGAGCATGGCAAGCAACCTTCCCCCAGGGAACTATGCAGTTTCTTTCTATATTTCAAACTAAATGATTATGACTTGAGTATTGTGCAAGTAATTGCTGAATTATTATCAGAAAAAAAATTGACTAGAAAAAAATGGAGTTTTCACCTGGGTAAAAGTGGTGGGTAACTTGATGTATAGACCAGGTGCAACCTTGTTTCCTAGAGAGAAACACCTCCAATAGGTTGGGTAAACCTCCCAAGGTGAAATCATGGGAGGCCACAGAAGAGAATGTCATGGGAGGGGTTGCAACCTGTATCACTGGAGAGAGCACCCACATCTAAGATTCACTACAATAATGGAGTATTTTCAGTAATTATGTGGCTTATTGTGTTTTTCATAGCATCTTTGGTTTTGCAGCAGAGAAAGAGAGACCCATAGAAGCAAGTGAATTGCCGAAGGTCATATAGTGGGAGAGCTAAAATTAGAGGCTTCTGAAATCTTCTTTCAGGGTTCCTTAATTAAAGGCAATGAAACAAACACAACATTCCTTGAACAAAACTGATCTGTGCATCTGAAGACAATCAACCTTGTAGCAAACTCTGTGCTATGGACAAATACAAAATAATTTATATTATAGATATATGGTTTACACAATTTATATATTTCTGTATTATAACCTACAATGCGGGTTAATATTTCCATCTATTCTATGTTCAATATATCATGTATTGCAACATGCAATAAAGTTCATTATGCAATACCTTATAGAATATATATGAAAGGCAGCACTGTATGATTGGCCTCAGGGGCAGCAAAACCTAGATTCAATCCCCGCTTCTGACACATATAATTTGTGTGACCCTCAGCAAGTTATTTAACCTTTGGATTCGCTAGGTATCTCTCTAAGCTTAAAAATTGCAAAGCACTGATAGAAGAAGTTTTTGCATCTGGGAGTTATCTATACCAAAGAAATCACATGTTCAATATCTTTCTCTGTGTGTATGTGTGTGTGCATGTATGTGTGCATAATGCATGCATATGTTTTTATAGTGATGACCCATATTGACATATAATAATAAATTATATTTACTTTCCGTGTAGGAAGGGACCTCAATGGCCATGTAGCCCAACTCATACCTGAAGGGAATCTCCACCATAACATAGCCTGTATGTGCTTGGAGACCTGCAAGGAAGGGGAGTCTAGGGTCTGCCCTCTGCACTCCATTGCACTTTTGGATAGTTCTAATTATTAGGAAGTTTTTGTTTAAACTGATGAAGTTTCAGTGTAGATTGAAACACATTTTTTTCACTTTTTTAATTTCTTGCTTTTTTTTGGTAACATGGCTAATATGGAAATATGTTCTGCATGATTTCACATTTATAATTGATATCACATTACTTGACTCCTCAATGGGTGGGGAAGGGGTAGGATGGGAGAGAATTTGGAACTCAGAATAAAAAAAATAATACTGAAAATAAATAGATAATAAATTTATTTTAATTATTTTTTTATTTAAATCAAGATTAAGTTTTGCTTCTTTGAAACTTCTGTTGTTTCTGATTCTGCCCTCTGAGATCAAAGAGAAGTTTCATCTCTCTCCCATGTCAACCCTTTAAATACTTGAAGACAGCTATCATATTCACCCCAGCTCTTCTCTCCAGTCTAAACTTCTCTGCTTCCTTCAAGCAATCCTCATATAACATGGATTCAAGATGACTCATGTAGGCATGCCTAAAAGATGTGCTGGATGTACCAAAGCACAAAATAATGCTTTAAAGCATTTGACCATTTGATGTTTCATTTTTAAAAACTTGTATTTGTCATTTATTGTCATTTAAAAATTTGTATTTGTCAATTTGTTTCCAATTTGAGTCTGTTTCCAATTTGAAAAAAAAAAGTTTATTAAGTTTTCATTTCTTTAGTTTCCTGAAAAAAACAATGTCCTTTATGATTACATATTCAATAAAAAATAAAATTCTTTGGGTGCACACCTTAATAAAATATGTGGTCTATAAGTGAAGGCTCTTACCAATCTGGATGCCCTCCTCTACAAGCTCTCCTACATGTCAAAGTCCTGTGTGATCCCTGGGAATAAAAACAATAGATCAGCTGGAGTTTGACCAGAGCAGAGTAGAGTGGAGTTTGTCTTGTTTCCCAATAAGGTCAAAGAAGATACTACTGTAAACACACACACACACACACACACACACACACACACACACACACACACACA
>NW_020954551.1:17276645-17309597 GCF_900497805.2 Vombatus ursinus | reverse complement strand
ACACACACACACACACACACACACACACACACACACACACACACACATTGAATTTGGCTTCAACATTGCTTCCAGAGGTCCAAAAGAATAACTTTATTAATGGTTCTCCATGTTGACAGAGATGCACTACTGATGACAATATATTTGAAAAATGTGATTTACGGTATAATTGAAGCTGAGGTAGGGTTAGGTTTTTTAAAAAAATTTTTCCATTAAAAAAGGTGCTGATATTCAGTAGTGGTTCTTATTAATTAAAATTTATTATTTTGAATAATTCCAGAAAAGAACTAATGCCTAAGCTTTTTAATGTTATAATGGGGGAAGAGAGGAAAGGGAGATTTCTTGATTGAGAAAAAAAAGATAATAAAAAAGCTTTTTGAACAAGAAAGATAACTACATTTAGATGATTATCAATGAATCAGAAATTATTTTATCTTTCAGGTACATACAAGTGTTTAGAATAGAAAGGATTTGACAAAAAGGCATTTTGGATTTTTATCTAATCTTATAGTTTGAAAAATATTGTAGACTCCCCATAGGCATGGAAGGGATTTGGAAAAGTCTGTAAGGACATCTTATTCTTCACAAAGAATTACACACCTCTACAAAACTTTCCAATGATACTACTACTACTACTACTACTACTACTACTACTACTACTACTACTACTACTAGTTAGCATTTCTATAGACCTTTAAGGCTTATAAAATAGCTTCCATGTATTATTTCCTGGTCTTTACATCCTAGGCAGAAGGCTGAGTTCTTCCCTCTTGCAGACCATAGAATACAAGCATTCTTTTACTCATGCTATTTTCTCACCTGGAATGCAATATTTGCCTATTGAAATCCTACTTGGTGAGCAAAGACAGCAGAATAAAGGCAGGGACTTACTTGAGCTCTCCCAAATTCCCCTCCAAACAACTTTAAAATGAGTCTTCAAAACAAATTTGAGACAAGAGGCAGAACCAAGAAAAGGATGGGGTGAAACAATTTTCCAAGATAACTTTTCCAAGCTAACTTAGAAGATCAGCAGGAAATCTCTGTCTCATTGGGGTGAGAATGGAATGTGGTTCACTGTAGGTCACAGCCATGGCAAGTCAGTAGCAGGCCTTGGGGGTGACTGGATTAGTGGCTATGGCTTCTGGAACTTTCAATCCATAGATGGTATGGGGGGTTGGATGTCTGGTTGGGGGAAAATTGCAAGGGCCCTTTGCTTGCACTTGGTGTAGTACTCTGTGGCATTGCCCATGTGAGGTTCCAGGTCTCAGTCTAAGGGTGAGAAGGAGCACTAGCACACTTGGGTGTGTGATGGCAGGGACCATAATCATAGTTCCAGTAGGGAAAAGAGTGTGGTTGTTCACAGATAAGAGAACAGTCCAGGAGGACAGTGACCATACCTCTCCTTAGATCATAAAATCTTTAAAGAACTGAGAACTTATTAATCCCCAGAACTAGCTCTGAAAACGGTTGCACAAAAACAAAACAAAACAAAATAAAACAAAAAACCTGAGGCTTGGGACAGGGCCCCCACCACCCCAGGAGCAGAACCCAACTCCAACATAAAGTTAAAAGTCAAGAAATAGACTGGGAAAATGAGCAAAAAGCAACAAAAAGGAACCCTACCACATAAAGTTACTATGGTGACAGGAAAAATCAAAACCTGAATTTAGATGAAGATAACAAAATCTAAACAGCCGCATCTAAAACCTCAGTTATAAAATAGAGGTAATAATAGTACCTAAATGCCAAGGTTTTTGTGAGGACCAAATGAGATAATATTTGTAAAAGGCTTAGTATAGTGCCTGGCACATGGTAAGCATTTGATAAATGCGTGTTCCTTCCCCCGATGCTCTATTAACAGTAAGCACTTAATACATATTTTTTTTTTGGCATTGCATTATGGTATATTAAGGTCATGGAGGAATGAATGGAGTTCCTTGAAAGGAATGGTTGGAAAGAGCATTATATTTAAAGTGGAAGAAGCTTAGTTCAAATCCCAGTTTGGTCTCTTAATTACTATTGTGACCTTGGGCAAATCACTTAACCCCTCTAATGTTCAGTTTCTTCACTTGGAATGGTAGGAATTTCATTAGAAAACCTTTGAGCTCCCTCCTACAGTTAACCCCATGATGTCATCCCCCATCTTCTTCATCTTCATATTCTTCACACTCCCCAGGACAGTGGCTAGTAGGAGTTACCCAGTGAATGGTGAAAGAATGAAATATCTCAACTAAATTGCCAATATTACAATTTGTCTAATTTGGCTCAGTTCATCTTCAGTTCATAGAAGGGACTGTATATTCTATATATTTTTTAGTCTTAAAGTTTTCTTTTCAGTATTCTTTAGGATAGGCTGCAAAACTTACCTAATAGACCCAATTTACTGGTCGCTTGGCCATTCTTCTTCTTTTTTTTTTTATGACTCTTAGATTGGACATAGCAGGATCACATATAATAGATTTAGAAATTCAAAGGCCAGTTAGTTCAATCTCCTCATCTAACAGATGAGGAAATTGAGGCTTAAAGTTTTGATAACTTGCCCAAAATCACATAGGTAGTAAGAACCAAAGGTAGGATTTGAACACAGTTCCTATGACTCTAGATTCATGACTTTTTTTTAACAGTATATGACACTAACTAGACCAGGGGTGGGAAACCTGCGGCCTTGAGGCCACATGGCCACATGACTTCGAGGTTGCAGGTTCCCCACCCCTGAACTAGACACATAGCCTCATACATTTGTGCCAAGATGGCATCAGGAGTTTGAACTAAACAGACACTTATGGTTGTTGTTCAGTCATTTCAGCCACGTCCAACTCTTCAAGACACCATCTGGGGTTTTCTCGGCAAAAATACTGACATGGTTTGTCATTTTACTTCTCCAGCTTATTTTACACATGAGGAAACCGAGAAAAACAGGAGTAAGTGACTTGTCCAGGGTCACACAGCTAGTAAGTGTCTGAAGTCATTTTTGAACTCTAGGCCCAGCACTCTATCCACTGCACCAACTAGCTGCCCACAATTAAGGTTAGGAAGTAATTAATAATAATAGCTATAGCATTTATACATAAATGTGTTTTAACATTTGTAGAGAACTTTACCTGTGCTATCATGTTCAATATTCACAATAGCTTTTTGAGGTATGTGATATTATTACTGCCATTTATCAGATTAGATAACTGAGACCAACCAAGGTTAAATGACTTGCAGAGGGTCACATGGGTAGTAACTGTCTGAAGCAGGATTTGAATGCAGATTCTCCTGGTTCCAAGTCCAGCCCTATAGCCACTGTGTCATCTAGCTGCCTTATTTTCCATCAGATTGACAACTGGATCCATCATAGTCTTGACCATCTACAAATAATTATCCACTTCATATTTTTGATTCAAAAATGCATGAAAAGGAGATAACTAATGTACAAAAGTGTGAATTTCCCCCAGGGCATAATTGCACCTCTCTAATGCACTGAAGGTATATAATATGTCATATTACCCAACTAAACTGTAAGCTCCAGGAGGCTAAGGATTCTGTCCAACTTTGTAGCTCTCCTAGGGTCTGGCACTGTGGTCTTCAAACAGTAGACATGTAATAAATGTTCATTAAAAAAACTATCAATAGCATATGTGGGTAATCATAAACATTTTCATATTTGGATTAAATTGGATTTGAACAAAATCAATATTCTTTGCCTTTTGTTTAGCAATACTTTTTTGCTAGTATATATTTAACTCAGATTTCTCTATTTCATATAGATCTTTATTTTTTTTTTTTTACTTGCTTTGAATACTATCCAACTGTGTTTGGAAATACCAGTTGCAATAGCACATGCACACCTAGAACTCAGTGCTACTACATATTATATGTATTTGTGTGTGTTTGTGCATGCATGCATGTGTGTGTGTGTGTTTGTGTGTGTGTAACCAGCATATGCTTTTGAGGTGAATCATAGATTCTCAAACTGTATTCTTTAGGACCCTTGGAATCTGTGTATTCTAAATAGGATCTCTGAGAAAATAGAGATTCTAATTGTATGACTGCAGCAGAAAAAGCTCTTAGAAGTGTTGAATGAGAGCTTTACATTCTCTCTGCCAAGAAGAGAAGGGCCACATAGCGTATGGGATGAAACCAATACATTTACCATATTAATTAGTGGATTCAAGTCGCCACAGAGAAATGGCAGCTATAGGTCTCATCTTCGATTCTGGGTGATGGCCTTTCGGATACTCTGCCTCTTTAGGATCCCACTCCTGTCCTGAGGGTATAAGAGTCAGCAACCTCTTGGTTAGAATCTTGGGGTATGTGTTTTCACTCTGGAGTCACCTATCCAGACCAGCTGACTTGCTCCTTTTACACCCAGGAATAACTGACCTCCATAGAAGATCAAAGGGGCAGATAGGTGGCACCGTAGTGCATAGAGGTCAGGAAGACTCATCTTCCTGAGTTCAAATGCAGCCTCAGCTACTTAGTAGCTGTGTGACCCTGGGCAAGTCAGCTCACCCTATTTGCCTCAGTTTCCTCATCTGTAAAATCATTTAGAAAAGGAAATGGCAAACCACTCCAGTATCTCTGCCAAGAAAATCCCAAATGGGGTCATGGAGAGTTGGACATGACTGCAATAATTGAACAGCAACAAAAAGAGGATCAAGACAGAGCTTGGGTTCCCTATTGACCAGCTGCTGTAGAAAACTTTTATTTTGCTTACATTTGCTATCTCAGATCATTGCTGACAAGGAGCTATGTCCCAGTGCATGTATGTTGCAGACATAGGTCATCCCCCAGGTAGACTCTAAGCTCCTTGAGGGCAGGGACTATTTCATTTTTGGTTTTCTATCCCTGGCACCTAGCACAGGTCTAGGAACTTAAGAGGTATTTATTAGATTCTCCTTAATTGATGGATAGAACAAGCAGGCCAGTGCCATATACACGACGAACAGGCAATACTGCATTCACAGCTGATCATCTTACAATATCGCAGGCAATACTGACAATTGTACTAGAGCTTGCCGGGTTTTCAATACGAAGAGATTCAGTTTCATAGGATTCAAGATTTAGAGATAAAAGAGACACAGGACTCATCTAGTCTAGTGATGGCAAACTCAAATAAAAATGGAGGCTGCTATGCCATGAATAAGGATCCCAGTGGGCTACACGTTGACTTAGAAAACCAAATATTAACATCATCTATGTTATAATTGCATTTTTACTCATTTAATTAAATATTTTCTGATTATATTTTGATCTGGTTCCCGTGGCATTCCTGTGGCATTGCTGGTTGCAGTGGCACCCCAATGGCAGTAGTGTAACCCCAGTGCTTTACAGATAATAAAACTGAGACTCACATGAGGTTAAGTAACTTGCTCAAGGTCACATATGTAGCATGTGGTAAGACTAGACTTCTGTGATGAGCAGGATGCTCTCAGAAAAACCTGGAAAGACTTGCATGGGCTGATACAAAATGAATTGTACTATGTACAAAGTAACAGCAATATTGTAAGATAATCAGCTGTGAATGACTTACTTATTCTCAGCAAGACAACAATCCAAGACAACTCTGAAGGATTCATGATGAAAACATGCTCTCTATCCCCAGACAAAGAACTGATGGTGTCTGAATATGGATGGAAACATACTTTTTTACTTTATTTTTCTTAAGTTTTTTTTGTCTATGTTTTCTTTCACAACATGATTAATATGGAAATATGTTTTGCATGACTACACATGTTTAACCTATATCAAATTGCTTGCCTTCTCAATGAAGTGTGTGAGGAGGGAGGAAGGGAGAGAATTTGGAACTCAAAGTTTTAAAAATGAATGTTAAAAATTGTTTTTACATGTAATTGGGGAAAAAATAAAATACTAAATAAATAAAAAAGAAAAAATAATAAAAGGCTAGAATTCTAACCCCAGTTCATCTGACTCCAAAACCAAAATTCTTTCCACTGTACCACAGTGCCTCAATTTCCTCTATTTTTGCTAAATAATAATAATGATGATGATGATGATGATGATGATATTAATAAAAAACTTCCCAGAACTGCCTTTATCCCAGAGTACTTCAGGCCTACAGAAACCCTGGTCCAGCCTTTATGGGTTCTGTCCCTACGTGTCAAGCTCTAAAATGTTCTGCAGCTAAACTAATTTAAGAAATTCTGAACTAAAGAATTTACAGTGAGGGAATGAATAGAGGTGGAATGTGATGGGCTGTGTTCTTGTACCTTTTTCATCTGACCTTCTAGAGTGGGATAGTCAAGGTTCGACAAGCCAACTTACAAGATTCAACACCCAAAGCCATTTAGTTTTTTACCTGGAGTTACTGGATGAGTTTTACTGTCTGCTTCCTAATACGAGAGCCTACAAGGATCACAGTTTTCGTAATGGAGAGAAATTGGATTTTAAGAATTTTGACCAGAATTTCTCAACACCACACCAATTTAACAACTGCTATTTATGGGTGCCTTTTTTCACATGTATATCACCTCCGTTTTCCAACTCCTCTCATATACCTTTTCTCTTCCATCACCCACCTTCCCTAGTGCATGCTGCAGGCACTGTGGTCTGCTCTATTTGGGAGATTATTAATGTCTAAAGAAAACTTCGGCTTTCGAGGTCTCTGCTGAAAGATCACCTCCCCATCAGTAGTATATCACAGAGCACTCAATTTATCAGACTTCAGCTGAGGTGACCCTGCTGGGGCTTGAACCTATGGCTCCAGGGAGTCTAAGTATTCCACCATTGATGTTTGACTGCCTCCAGCCAAAAAAGATTACTGTCATCAAAAATAGATTAGCGAGTCATTAAAAAAATTAAAATAAGCTCTTTGTTCTACAATATTTGTCAAAGTAAGCAAATAAATTAGCCTTCATTTTAGATTAATTGCCTTGTAAATTAGGATTTGGGGTAAATGTTTTTTAGGAGTTTTTAAAAATTTGAATTATGTAAAAGTGATCAGAGGTGGAGAACCTACAGCCTCAGGGCCACATGTGGCCCTCTAGGTACTCAAATGTGGCCCTTTGACTGAATCCAAACTCCGCAGAACAAATCTCTGGGATAGATCCTAACATTTTAAGAGGCTGAGATGAGTCCTATTTGAGTTTTCCTTCTTAACTTTCTATCTCTGAAGAATTTCTTACACCAACTTGTACTTCTAAGTGACACTGTATAGACACAAATACACTTTGATATGTGAGCGTATCAATGGAGAGTTTGGAGAATTCTGGATTGACTCTCATTCTTAGTGATTCTCCCTATAGGCCCTAGAGCTTACATAATGAGTTCCCCAGTGATGGTCAGGAGACAGATTTCTTCCCTTCTTTTCTGGAGTCACCACTCAAGTAGAGCATATGCTGGGTTTGAGCTTAAGCACCACTTTTTTGGTAGGCAGTGTCATACAGAGGAAAGAGACCAGGCTTTAGATTCACAGGAACTTGGAGTGAATCCTGCGTCTGATGCTTACTATTTGTGTGACCATGAGCAAAGTCTTTTAACTCCTCTGGCCCTCAATTTCTTTTTCTGTAAAATGATGGGGGCTAGATTATATGGACTCTGAGGTCCCTTTTATCTTGAGCTCAATTATTATTTAATACTCTACCTTCCTATAGTTTTCCTTTTTTTTTTAAAAAAAAGTAATATTGTTATAATTAAAAAAAAAATTTCCTCCCTCACCCTTCCTCAGAGTCATCCTTTGAAACAAAGAATGAGGGGGGGAGGGGGAGGAAAGAGGGAGAGAGAGAAAGGGAGGAAGGGAGAGAAGGAGGGAGGGAGAAGAAGAGGGGAAGAGAGAGTGGAGAGGGAGAGGGAGAGAGATTTGGAGGTAGGGATCCCTAATAAAGGGAGTGGCC
Source organism: Vombatus ursinus (assembly GCF_900497805.2). Lineage (NCBI taxonomy): Eukaryota > Metazoa > Chordata > Mammalia > Diprotodontia > Vombatidae > Vombatus > Vombatus ursinus. The sequence continues at coordinate 17,301,759 of NW_020954551.1, read as the reverse complement.
ATCTCTGTTAAGACTGGTCCAGCCACTGTTTAATTACCCTTATTGGGAGAGACTTCTTTCTTAGGTCTAACTGAATTAATAATAGCTGACATTTACATAACACTTTACTGACATTAATTCATTTGGTCTTTACAACTCCCCTGCAAGTTGGGTAGAGCAGGCATTTTCATTCTCATTTTACAGATCTGCTCTGGGTCACATAGCAACAGCAGAGCTTGACTTGAACCGAGATCTTCTGACCAAATGCAGCGATCTTTACATTCATTATATTCCAGCTGCTTCTCTATTTCCGGTCGCGCTTGGTCTTTGCAGAGATGGAGAACAACTGGGTACTGTCCTCCTCATAATAACCCTTTATGTTATTGAAGACCTCTTATTAAGTAACCCCTCAGTCTTCTTTCTTGCTAAGCAAAAGGACCTCAAATCCTTTAACCTTAATTCTAGGGTATATTTGCCATCTATTTAATCATTGCGTCCCTCTGAGTCTGCTCTAATTAAACCACATCCCTTTTAAAATGTAGAGACAAAAATTGGACCCAATTTTTTAATGCGAACCAGACCAATATTGAATATAAGTGTCTCTCAATATAGAAAACAAGTGCATTTCCTCAGCGTAGGGGGAAACCTGTGTACTGCCGTGATGCCATAGGTAGGCAATTCTCCTTGACCTCCCCTCCTGGATATGGCCAGCAGGGCTCAGACCAGTAACCAAGGGATGTAACCAAAGTGTAGTGTTGTCTGGAAGGGGTGGGACTCATTTTGTCATATTATCTTTTACTAAGATTCTACATCCGAGGCTTCTACATTATGGATAATGAAAGGAATAGTGGCCAGCATATGAGATTGGGAGTCTGGAAAAAGTGGTGGGGGAGAGGAGTTCAAATCCTATGTTTCACACTCACTTTATGTCCCCAAGCCCAAGGTTTTTTAGCTATTAACTAGGAGGTAGGAGCACCTATTTACCAGTAGGTACCAACTATTTACCAATAGGTAAAAGCATCTACCTCACAGGGTGGTTGCAGGGATTAAAACTTGTATTTAAAGTGCTTTGCAAATCTTAAAGTATGATAAATACAAGTTACATAATTAAAATATAGTGACAATAATATTCTAGAGATGATTGTTTTCACATGAAATTGTATTAAACCTAATCAAATAGGGCATTGTGGGTCCCCTTAATGACTCAAAATTCCAAATTTCTTAGAAAAATAAAAAAAGATGGCATCTAAAGCATCACTCTAACTGATGCTATCACAGTACAGCCTTGTTCTAAGTCAGCATAAAGAGTAGGCTGTTAGCCTGCTATGGCTGCAAATTGGGGAAAGAATTCACTGAAGATCAGATGCTTTACTGTGTTTAACAGTGAAGGAGAGAGAAAAAGAACCTATTTTTACTGAATGGCTTGCTTTTTTAAAACAATTATTCTATATACAGAAATGTAATATATGGCTCATCTTTGGAAACAGGGTCCATTAGACCATTCCAAATGCCTAGGTTTGTTGGATAGAGATAAGCAGGATAAATAAAGACTAACTCAGATGGGGACTACCTTTGCTCTCTGGCTTCTGCTGACTTTTTCAGTCTTATTCCACCTCACTTCCCTGCACACAGGCTATCTTCCAGCCAAACTGGCCTACCTCCTGTTTCCCTAAACTTGGTATTCCATCTCATGCCTCCAAGGTTTGAGTAGGCCATCCCCCTTGTCTGGAATGCACTCCAAAATCATGTCACTCCCCAGCTCAGCTAAATGCTTTCTTCAGGTCTTGGCTAAAGATCTGCCTTCTGCAGGATGCCTTTCCCTGTCCTCCTTAATTTTAGTAGCTTTGCTCTGAGGTTTCCCTCCACCCCCTAATTTATTTTGCATATATCTTGTCTGACATAGTTGTTTGTGTGTTGTGTCCCATATTGGATTATGAGCTCCCTGAGAGCAGAGGTATTTTTGGCTTTTTTGTAACCTCAGCTCCTTTCATGATGTCTGACACATAGTAGGCTCTTGATAAATTTTAGTTGTCTGACTTTTTAAAAATCCTCAGGGGTTCCTTAATGTTTCTGGGGTAAAATACAAACTCCTCAACCTCCCATCTAAAACCCTTGGCAATTTGGCTCCCACTTCTTCTCTATACAGCTTTCCTCTTTCTCACCTTCATGCCCTCTGCATCCTACCTAAATTAACCTATTTCCTGGTCTCCAAAATCAACATGCCATTTATCATTTCAATGGCTCCTTATGTGCCTGGAACCCTTCTAGCCTATGCCTCTTTGGATGCCTTGGTTTCTTTATAGTCTCTGCTTTTGTACAACCTTCTATGGGAAATCATTCCAGATTTCCCTAGATTAAGGATTCTTGACTTGGGGTCTGTGAAATACACACACACATATCTATATGTGTTATCCAAATATATATATATATATATATGTGTATATATGTAAATATATGGATAACTTTTGAATATATTTAACTTTTTAATTATATGTAATTAATTTTTAAATTATATTATAAAGTTATCCATATTTGGATAACTTTTTAATTATAGTATAAAGTTATCTATATTTGGATAACTTTTTAATTATATTATAAAATTATCTACATTTGGATAACTTTTTAATATATTTTTGGGAGAATTACCCCATATGTTTTATGTCATGCATTTAAAAACATTATTTTGAAAAGGGGTCCATAGGTTTCATCAGCCTGCCCAAGGGGCCAGGGGCGTAATTATGAAGAAGTCTCACACTCCATGGTCTGCTTTCTCCCTCCTTAAGTTATTATTTATGCATTAGCTATGTTGGATCTTAGTTTTATTTTCTTTCTCCCACCAACAGAATGTTAACTCTTCAGATTTTTTTTTTGTCTTTGTAGGCAAGGATAGCTTAGAGATGCCTCGAGGTGGCACAGTAGATAGAGCATTGGGTTTGAATTCAGGGAGACTTGAGTTCAAATTTGACCCCAGACACTTACTATCTATGTGACCCTGGGCAAGTAACTTAACCTATTTCTTTCTCAGTTTCTTCAACTGTAAAATGGGAATGATAATAAAAACACATGCCCTCCAGGGTTGTTGCAAGGATCAGAGGATGTAAGATTTGTATGATGCACTGATAAACTTTGTTGAAGGTCTTGCCTAGTGTCTCATATGATTGTGAATGATTCTTGAGGCTTTTTCTGCATCTGGACAGAACTGATTGGCCCATTTAAATATATGGAAGGAGTTGATTTCTGTATACGGGCCATGACATAAAATATATCTATCAATGAATTCAATATAAATATATACAAATATGAAATGAATATAAAGTAAATTGTATGAAAACATATACTTGAAATTTCTCCTACATATGAGTCATAATAGTGTATCAGCATCTCTTACTTAAGTCTAAACTGTGATCATACCTTAAATATTTGGAATATTCTCAAGGAAACATAATCACAGAATCACAAAATTTTTCAGGGGCCATCTGGTCCAACCCTCATACTTGAACAGGGATCCCTGCTATAACAGCCAAGAAGGGGTCACCCTGCTTCTGCATGAATATCAGCATTGAGGGGAAATGAATTCACTCCTTTTCCACTTCTAGACTGATTTCATTGTTAGAAAGTTTTTTTCCCCCCTGACATCAGGGAAATTGTCCTTTTTGCAATTTCTGCCCTGTTCCTAGTTTTCTGTATGGGTCCAGGCAGAACAAGTCTAAACTGTTTAGCTACTTGAAGTTAGTTCTCACGTCATCCTGTGTCTTCTTTTCTCCACACTAAACATTCCTAGTTCCTTTAACCTATTCTTCAAATTCAAGGTTTGTCATCATCCTAATTGCCCTCCTTTGGACACTCTCTAATTTATCAAGTCCTTTGAAGACATGATCCCCAGATCTGAGCAGCACAGGACAGATGTGGCCTGACCGGGGCAGGATACAGTGAGAGGATCACCTCCTTGCTCCTGAAGGTTGCACAGACCAAGATCCCATTGGCTGCCATATCACCCTGCTGACTCATAGTAAGTTTGTAATCCATTTGAGTTTGTCCCTGACCACCCAGCATTGTTTCTTCCTGTATATCCAAGCCCCATTTTCTAAGAATTGAGCAACTTTCTTCCTGATAGAAAACTTTGGTGAGGCAGCTCATGGCTGCTTGCTTCCCTACACTGCTTCTAAATAAAGCCAATGATGGTGGAGGTGGTGATGGTGAGTCATAAACACTCTGTCATTGTAACATGTCAAATGTGTCCAAAAGAAACATATTTTTATATTGCAGATTATTTTATTATTAGTTTAAGAAGGTGCATTGAGCTCCCAGCAAAGCCACGAGGAGGAATTATGCACTTAAGCATTGCTAGCTCTGATGTGCAATGCCTCACAGACATCCAACATGCTGAGGCAAACAAAAGAATTCCCAGGGCTCCTCTACTGCAGGACTTATTTCATACTGGATCAATTATGCAAATTAAGGTGGAAAGATAGCTCCTTGTTTTAGTAAAGCCTGATTGCTTCACTGCTCACAATCCCAACTCAGTGTTACTGGAAGGGGTACGTTTAGGCAGTTCTGTGAGTCACCTGGTTATGCCTGGAAAGGGTGCTCTTTACAGTGGGGCAGGGGAAGGGAAGCTTGCATTTTTCCATCATTACTATTCATGTACATTTCACATGACCAAACATTTTCCTTTTAATGATCCAAGGGAAAAATGTTTATATGGATTTTTTTTTAAACAAATACATAAACTGTAAGGTAGAAGGGTGGGGTAAAAATTACCCTACCACATCTTAGTTCTGATTCCTTAACCAGTTGGAAACTCATTTTAGTCAATCAATTAACCAAGAGAACTAAGTGTGAAAAGTCTTTGAGATCCATTGGATAAAGTGAAATGATGCCAGATAAGAGATTTGTTCCAATTGGCTAGGGAATTTCATTGTACCATCTGGATTCTGGATCCTGCACCAAGATAGCTGCAATGGTAAAGATTACAGAAACTGGAATGTGTGGCTTTCTAACACACCTTTGATGGGCAAAGGTAGAACTGAGCTGTGGCAGAAAAGAGAGACATTGAAGAAGGGCATTGGCTTTCCAGGCATCTTGGAAAAGGACACCCAGGGGAAGTCCCAAGAAAAGGCTGTCTGTGTTCCTAACTTCTCCTCCTGGTGCCTGTCTATTAACAGACACTATAATATAATCAGATATTTCATTACCTAAATGTTTCCAATAAACTGAATTTTGCCTCAGTCATGAAGAGACCCAAAGTAACTAGATCTAGATCTATATATAAAATGCCACATTGAGCCCAACCTCTGACAAAATATTGGGAATTTTCATAACTGGGGACTCAGAGCATTTGTGACTGAATTTATTACTTTTGCTGTAAGCTAAGCTCACTAAAGCTGCAAAAGAAGGAACCATGTGTGGGCTTTGGTGGGTCGAGCCATTACCCTTTGCTTTAATTGAGCTAATTATTACCACAGGCATAATGGGCATTAAAATGAATTTAAACATCTCCTTGTGGTTCAGTAAGTCAATGCAAATTTTCAAGTACCTACTATGTGCTAAGCACTTGGTAACTGTTGACTTCCGAGCTTGTGAGATAGGTTCTAGATTTTTGTTTTGAACAATTGAGGCAGCCCACTGTAATGAATATCATGTTGAATGGGGAAGAAATGGGTTTCGACCAGTGTGGGACAAAAGAATAAGCACCAGTTTTAGAATCAAACAACATAAATTCAGAGATAGCTCCACAGATGGAAAGGACCATCTCGGTTGTCCCTAATATTTTATGGATAGGAAATGAGGCTCAAGAAAGTGCAATGACTTACTCAAAATTGTTGTTGTTGTTTTGTTATTTTAGTCCTTTCTGACTCTTTGTGACCCCATGTGGTGTTTTCTTGGCAAAGATATTCAAGTGGTTTGTCATTTCCTCTATCCACTATATCACCTAGCTGCTAAATGCCCAAGGTGGAATTCCCTCTATCATGCACCTTATCTCCTCTTTACTAAAGTCTCACTTCTGATAGTTACTACCTTTGTGAACACGAACAAGTCAATTAATGTTCCTAAGCCTCAGTTTCCTCATCTATAAAATGAAGGGGTAGAGCTAGGTATCCTTTGAGGTTCGTCTCAGCTCTATGTCTATGATCCTATAAGGCTCATTTCCTGGTGTTGTGGAAAGAACCCTGGATCTTGAGGTAGATGACCCGGTTTCAAATTTTGGCTTTTCCATTTGACTATGCTATCTTGGGCAAGCCCTTTTGCCTCTTTATATCTCTGTTTCCTCATCCTTAAATATATTCCATGACCTCAGAGTTCCATTATCACTCCAAATCTATGATTCTGGCTTTGTGACCCTGGCAAAGTCAAAGTTAGTGATAATCCTGACCTCAGGGGACAATTGTGAGGCTCACATTTGATAATGAGTGTAAAGATCTTTGGAGACTTTAAAGTTCCATGTACATATGGTTTAGTAGAAAGGAGCTGGATTTGGAGTTAGAGGATCTGAGTTCAGATCCTGTTTTTGTCTCTTGAGTGGCCTTGGGAAGTCATTTAATTTGTCTAGCCCCCAGGTTCCTTTTTTTTTTTTATAAAATGAGAAGGGTTGGTGTGGATAGCTTCTGAATCACAGAAATGCCTTTTAGCTCTTACTCTTTGATACTATCATTTTCTGAAATGTGAGCTATTGAAAAAGGGTGGGCTTCTTTTTTTTTTTTTAAGAATTAGATATAAAGAAGTTTGTAAAACAGTAATACTCAGCTTAGGTTAAAAAGAATCACTCTGGGGGCACTCAGGAAAAGGGCAAATCAATATTTGTTGAATTGAATTGAAATATGTTGATTCAAAAAAACCACTTGCTTTGGCATTATATAACCCTAATTTGAAAATTTTAAGTATCATGACCAAAAATTGCCCATTGGGTTGACTGTTGCCCATACAGAGATGCCTCCACAGCAATGTTCCATCCCTCTTTGGTGACAGCCAGGGGCCCAGAGACATAGCATCACCTTTGCACGCTAATACATTAGGGTTCTTACCTCAATTTTCAATCCAGACCCTCATACACAGAATCGACAAGCCAAAGATATAAATCTAAACTAGCTGTAAGTATTTTTATTTTAAGGCACATAAATCTTTCTAAGTCCATCAATTAATTTTATGTAATTTTAATTACAACTTCTAACCTCTGCAATTATTACAAGCCTGAATATTTCCCCTTATGTCAACAGATGCCAATGAGGGGTATGTAAGGAAAAGTGGCTTGAGAGATGTAGATGGAGTTGGAGAGAGAGAGAGAGAGAGAGAAAGAGAGAGAGAGAGAGAGAGAGAGAGAGAGAGAGAGAATGAGAGATACTCAGAGACAAAGAAACAGATGGAGACAAAGAAAGAGATGGAGTCAAAGAGACAGAAAGACACAGATTGAAAGGGAGAGGGAGGAGACAGACTGAAATGGAGTGAGAGATGAATAAACAGAGGTAGAGAAAGAGACAGAGGCAGACTGACTGAAGAAGAGAGAGAGAGAAAGAGAGGGAGGGAGAGAGAGAGAGAGAAAAGAAAATGGAGAGAAAGGAAGAGGAGACAAAGAGGGAGAGGAGTGGGGAGAAGAGAGAAAGAGAGAAACTTGAATCTTCATCCAGGCTTGTTTAGTACCCTCAGCAGTACCTGCAAAAAGCATCCCAGCTGTTTTTTTTTTTTGTTTTTTTTTTTTACTTTTTATTTTTATTTTTTTTCCTTGATTTCCTTATCTAAAAGGAAAGAACTCTGAAATACGTTACTGCCTCATAGGGACATGGGAATTAATTTAGGTTTACAAGCTTTTTCTGAAGGTGAAAAGTGCTTTAGGTAAGTGCTGACTATTGCCTTCAAAACGACCCTATATTTTATCAAATGTAATGGAGTCAATTATTAAAACAATATAGACTAAAATTTGTCTACAGCTGAATAAAGTGAGAGGAATTCAAACACAAACCTTTTAGATGTGTGTGTTTTATAGTGCTCCTAAAACACATGCCATCTATAATCACAATAGTTGAATTTTCCTGAAAGTTCCTGCAAAACACGAAAGTCACTTATGCAAGAAGAATTTGTATTGCATTTGTGAAAGCCAAATTACAATAGCTGACAAAACATGAAAGTTTCATCGCGGTGGATTAGAATGCTCACAAGGAACTCAGAGGAATTGAACGTTATTCAACATTTCCGTTAACATTCTCTTAAAGTCTCTTTGGGGAGTAGATTTGCCTCTGCACTCTGTGGGAAACCCATACACATAAAAAGGTTAGATTAGAGACACGTAGTAAATAATATAACAAACAGTTTCTGTCATGTTAGACTACACTCAGTTTAGAGCAGTCAGCCAAGCAAATATGAACTCTTCATGGCCCTGTGTGGCCAGCCATTTGGTCACCAGCATATTGGGAGTGCACCCTTATGGCTCCCATAACTCTTCCTTTGCTGAAGGACCCTTGTTAGACACGCTAAAGAGACGATTGTTTTAAGATGATACCTTTTCCCTAGCCAAACATAAATAACATGTTAAAATTTCCTCCACCCTTTCTAGGGAAGAATTGGATTTTGAAAAATAGTAGCAACTGAAAAAGAAAAGATTTTTAAAAATGCTTTGCAAAGAATCAGAAGGATGATAATCTTATTTGCTGACAAAAGAGTTCAAATTAGGTAAGGGTCATCAAGGATGATGATAAGAGCTACTTAAAGTGGGAATATTGTAATCACCTTGTGTCTGGGTCCAAATATTCTAGGAAATAAAATATTGGGGAGATCTGACATCTGACCTCAAAAATCAATGGTTTATCAAAATTAGGAAAGAATAATTTGGTTTTCCACCACTAGAAAGCATAATTGTGATGAGGGGCCTGGTAGATTACTCAAAGGAAAGATGGGACCAGTGTTTATTATCTTTATTTTTCATTTCTCTAGAACCATGCGATCTTTGGATGCAGTTCTGATAGAGACTTAGTAGAATCAAGTATCCTCAGAGTTAATAAAGTAGAACAATGAGGTTTGCTGGGATATTTGGTCTTGTACCATGCTTTGGAACAAACAGCCTTTGAAGGCATGAGTATAGAAATTGGTCCAAGGACTACAGAGATACCACCAAAGAGAGTCATATATAGCCATGTCTAAGAAAACAGGAACCACCTAGGGAGGAGAACTTTTGGGTCATGTGACCAATAACATGGAGGTCTAGACTTTTTCTTCCATCCTCATGAATTTGCAAAGCTTTCCAAAATAGAAAATATACATAAGAGATAAATCAATATCAATGACCTCTATGGGGACATCAAATGCCCAAAGAAGGTAATATCCCTAACAGCAGAGAAGGCTAATCCTTAACTTGTTTACTCAACACTCCCTCAATCACTCACACCCATGAAGCTCCAGGAAGCAGGGCTATACAAGCCAATCAATGTGCTTACAATAGAATTCAATATCCCAACTCACTCTACCCTCCCTCTCTCACCCATACCCCACCTTTCCAATGCTATGGAGATACAAACTGCAGAAATCTGTCCAGGTTGCAGTAACAGTGAGGCAGGGATCTGTGCTACAACAGAATTTAGCCAGACAAGGGAGAGGTAGAGGGAAATGGGGTCCTATATTCACAGGACACGTATGGGGCAGTGTGCCACTCCCCCAAGCCTGAGGGTAAGAGAGCAGCATTCAGCTGGGGCCAGTTCTGTCCCTCCAGAAGTCATTTGCAGCAGAAATTAAGCCTAGCTGTGCCTTGCTCATGTTGAAAGGAGGCAGAGCAGCTTTGAAATCCAGTCTTTGGAAGAGCATCATCAAAGGGAAGGGAGTCAGAAAGTGAAAGGGGAAAATAATGGGGAAAGACTAAAACTAGCAAAGATCTCAGGAACAAGAAAACAAAATAAAAAAAAATCTTTAGTATAAGCAGACAAACCATCAAGGAAGATATTAATAGCAAAAGAGAATATGGCATCTAGATCAGATAAAAGAGTCCAGGCATCTATCAATAAATATTGCAAGACAAAAGATAATAAATCAATACCTGAGGAGGCAGAGGACCTTGCAGATTCCCATGAGAGCATAGAACCACAATGATGTTCCTGAATGGTTTAAAAGAGAAATAAGATTTGTGAGAGAAGAATGTATAACTTGCATAGCAAAAAGAAATAATTGAATAGGAAATAATAGAATAGGAAAATGAATTCACAGTTATAAGTTGTCAATTTCAACAAAAACAAAAACAAGAAAAAAAGAAAGAACAACTAGGAGTTAAAATACATAGAAATGAAGGAAAATCTAGAAGAAGAGGAGCAAAATGCAGTCACATCAAAAGAAAACATGATCTCCATACAAACAAAACATATAGATCTTGAAGACAGCATGCACAGAGACAACTTAAGCATTTCAAGGTTCCAAGAAGAACATGATAATTCAAAAGACTTGAACACCACAATGCAAGAAATAATACAAGAAAATTGCCCGGAACTTTTGAACACACAAAACAGTGTGCCAATTGAAAGAATCCACAGATTGAATGCAGAAAATAAAGAAAAAGACCTTTAAATATTAAGGAAAGGAACATGAGCCTTTTTTGTACCCACCAGAAACCTCAGGAGAGAATGGAAGAATTTGTTTCAAAGAGTAAAGGAACTCAAAGTTTAGCCCAAGGTGACCTACCCTGTAAATCTGAGCCCTAACCATAATTGAAAAAAAGATGAACATTCAATAAAAAGAAGCATTTGAAACATTCATAAAAAGAAAACTAGATTTGAAGAGTTTATTTGCCTCTCAAACACCCCAGTCAATAGAAATACAAGAAGGGAAATTGAAGGATAGGGATCTTAGAAGGTTGTGCATAACTAAAAATCAGGCATCCTTGTGTATAATTAAGATGAGAAGATCCAAAATGGTGTCAGACCTTGCAGAGATAGCAGTACTTGAAATTACTATGCCAAAGTCATCATGTAGGAAGGTATACTGAGCCACAGAATTTGGCTCCAGAGGATCACACTACATTGATGGTGGTAGTTTAGTATTTGATTTATATATGAAAGGGAAGAGGAATGTTGGTGCTTGTCAATCCTCTGAAAGCTCAATCCACTCTTGTTCTTATTTCCTCCCCTAGTTTTGGTTCTTCTAGTGAGATTTGTTCTGAAGGAGGTATTTCCTACATCATTGTGAGAGGGAGTTATAATTAGAGAAGTTAGGCTGAAGAGGAAAAGATCTAAAGTATATATAGGTACCAGAATGTACCTCAGCAGTCTGGTCCAACTGTCCTCATTTTATAGATATGGAAACTGAAGCCAACGAATGTTGAGTGACTCATAGGATTATATGATCATAGATTTAGAGCTAGAAGGGATCTAAGAGTCATACGGTCCAACACTGTATTTTACAAATGAGGAAACTGAGGCTGAGAAAAATTAAGTGGCTTGTGTAAAGTTACTCAGATGTGGCAGAATTGATGTTTGAATCCACGCCAGTATTCTTTCTCCTGCCCAAGGTCCTATGGCTAAAGGCAGGGTTTGAACCCAAGTTCTCTGACCAGGGTGAGTATAATTCTTTCTATTATACTAGCTAGGTACAGTAATGGATAAACCATTGGATGTGGAGTGAAGAAGACCTGAATTCATAGTCTGCACAAATCACTTACTAGTTGTATGACCCTTGGCAAGTTGTTTAACCTCCGTTTCTTCAACTATGCAATGGGGCCAATAACATCCATCTCACATTACTGTTGTGATGAACAAATGCAATAACATATGTAAACTGCTTTGCAAATCTTAAAGTACCATATAAATGCTGGCTATCATTATCATTGCCATCATCATCATCATCATCACCACCACCACCACCACCATCATCATCATCATCATCGTTATCATCATCACACTGCCTCCTGTAGATGATGACACTTCAAGTACATTGGGAATTCCTCGATGCTCCCAAAATGTAATTGCTAAATCTTCTAGGTGACAAGTGAAATTCAATAGTTAGAGTTTCATTCCTTTCACTTAAGGCTTTGTTGGTCTCTAAGATCAGTTTTTACTGGTCATTTATAGGTAGCATGTGTTAGCTCTAAGGGAATCATGTGTAAGATTACATGACACTTCAGTCAGGGTGACATGGATTGTGACCAATGGAGGAAAAAGGCACAAAACCCAGTGGCTGGGGCATTTAAGAAAGTTTGCTAGCACCATAATTTTGCCTCTTGATTACTCTGATTGGAACACAAGAGAGTGTTAGGCTCCAAAGCTGACAAATATAAGCTATCTGCTGGGTATACAGTAAGTGGTTAATAAATTCTTGTTGACTTGACTTGACTGGACTCTTTCAGTCACACAGTTGACAGTGAATTGGTTTATCTTAGGTCATCTGGGAGATTTCACACCAGGTAGGTGTGAGTTACATTGTGCATAAGGAAAGTTAGGCTCTCTGTGTGTCTTCAGCTCTGGTCTAGGTTTTTGATAGATCAATAGTGGGGGACAGATTTTTTTTTCTAGGGATGCTAGCCAGTTTCAATACAGCATAGTGGCTGAAAAAGTAAACTTGTAGCTTATCCAAAGAGTAATGGAGAAACACATGGCAGACATAAGGAGGCTGCATTGCCATTGAAGAATTGCCCAGAAAAAGCAGCTTAAAGGAGATCATCAAAGGGAGATGCATGACTAGAAAAAAGGATGTAGACCCGTCCTATAGCGATGAATGATGACTGTTCAATACCCTACATGCTTCATTGGCATCCATGCAACATATATCTAGATACCTAAAGGAAGATCCGGGTGAACCACCTGGCAAGGATTTATTAGATGACATGGACAAGAATCTCAGAGGATTAATTGAGATTGAAAGGTTGCTATCTTCATTACTGGAAGAAGTATCCACCTCAATGAGTTCAAAGAGTCCATCAAAGTGTCATATTCAATTTATTTCATCACATTGTTGTTAAGCACCTATTTTGTGTTTAATGCTATTCGAGGTGGTGAAAATACACACAAAAATGAAATACCCTGTCAATAAACTGAAATGTATTCAAATGTTTGAGTGAGCAGGAATGAATTTCTAAATCTTTTTCTGGTCTCTGCATCTTGGGAAGCACCTTTAAACAGATATATAATGAACAGAAATAAGAGTAGCTGGAGGATAGAGATCTGACCTTGGAGACAGGAAGACCTGGGTTCGATTCCTGACTCTTACACATACCAATGGTATGACCCTTGGCAAGTCATTTAACTTTGGAAGGAGGAATTTTCCCATCAGCATGATGAAATCACATTGATAAAATCATAGGTCCATATCTCATTTATCCCTTTTCCTTGTGTAGTCAAGCATCTTGCATTTAGGAATCTTCCAGATGATTAAAGCTTTTCTTCTTAAGTCACATTTTAAATAATTTGAACTTTTTTATGGAAATCTTTCTAAAATGTCAGTATTCTATGCTTCCCTGATTTCTTGGAGAACTTACTGAATATAATTTGACATTTTCCCCAATAGGTTAGGGTCCTAATTATAACCATTAGTCAATGCCTAGTGTGGAAAAACCAAGAGGATGTTAATTCACATAGGGCAAATACTATTTGTTTCTTGGTGTTTCCATCATCTGGTAGAGGGACTTGTATATAGTAGACATTGAATTGAATATAATAGGTTAAGGATTAAGTAGAGAAATAGAAATACAAAGTGTAGATGACAAATGGAGAAATAATTAAGACAGAAGTTTGAGGACACAATAGCAAAGGCCAGGGTGGACCTGACTATTTTTGTAGGTCTTAGAGGGCAAAAGACTTTAAGTTCCAGAAAAAGGGGAGATAATGGATGGAGCAAAATCTTGGGGAAGTGAGAAAAGGGGATGGAACCAAAAACACACTTAGAGAGGTCAGTTTTAGAAATCAGAAAGCAAAATCTCCGGGGTCATACTGGAAGCATAAATCCATAACTAGTTTGATTTCTACTTTAATATCTTCAGTGGTGAGTAACTCACTACCTGACAAGAACCCATTACATTTGTAGATACCTTTAGATATTAGGAAGTTAATCCTTACATTTAATCAAAATTTTTTCTCTGCAACTTCCATCTATTGATACTAGTTTTGCCCTTGAGGGCCAAATAGGGAAGATTTACCTTGTCTTTAACATTAGCCTTTAAAATTTTTTGAAGATCACTGTCATGTCTTCCCCTAGTTCATAGTATCCTGGAAGTTCAGAGTTGGATGAGACCACAGAGGCCACCTAATCCCAACCATGGATAAAACCCCCCTCTTCAACATACTCTTTTGAGTCACCATCCAACCTTTATCTGAAGATCTTCTATTGAAGATTTCTAAAACCACTACTTACCCTTATAACCCATTACATTTTTGAGTAGCTTTAATTTTTTCAGGTTTTCCCTGCCATCAAGAAAAAATTTGGTCCTTTCTAACTTCTATTCATTGCTCTTAGTTCTTTTTCATTTTTATTTTAAATTTATTTTTATTTTATTATATTATATTTTTATTATATATAATATATTTATTATTATATTTATGTATTTTATTTCTATTTATTTATTTCATTGCTTTTTAGGGTTAAGTAGAATCACTGTAATTGTTCTCTGTCAGCCCTTTAAATGCTCAAAGACAGCTACAATTTCTTCCATCAAGACTTCTCTTACACATGCAAAACATCCCCAGTTCCTTCAAATGATACTCATGTGATTTTCAGTGTCTTTAATATCCTGGTTGCCATCTTCTAGATGTTCCCCAGCTCACTGATGCAATTCCTATCATATTGAATTTTGTGTCCACTATAAATGAAGAAAATGTTCAACAACATAGGGCCTTTTAGCAAATAACTAGACATATTCTCTTTTGCTTGATGTCCATAGGATAGTAAAGTGGGAGCTGGAAGAGAACTTGAGAATGCTGTAGTCCAAAATAATCATTTTACAAAGGAGGAAACTGAGGCCTAGGGAGGTTATTTGACCTGTCCAAGGCAGAGCCAGGAAGTGATCACAAGTCTTCCAACACCAAATTGAAATCACCTCCACTATAACAGCAATAACAACAAAACAAACAAACAAACAAACAAAAATGTGGGAAAGTTGAGATTGACAGGATTCTAGCCTCAAGATAGATGGAATACCACTTACTATGCTGCTTAAAAATTTGTGCAAATCTATAGTCCCAAAAGAACAATTGTGGCAATAGGAAGTACTGTATTCCACACGTCTTGGTGGGTGGAAGCCACAGACTTGAGAAATCTAGAATTTATGCTGTTTTGTTTCAAGGTCCCTATGACTCTTCAGTTTCATAATTCAAATAACAGGAAAGACAAACATGTATCCTCTTAACTTTTCTTTTGCATTTTGGCTTTTAGTTCATTTATATTTAATTCTCCAATTAGGATGTATTTATTGATAATGTTACTTCATTTCTGGATCTCAAGACACAGGAAAAGTCACTGCCACATCAGCACTAACTTGTAGAATATTCACTCACTCATAAAAAAAGCCCACAAGGAGACACACTCTTCTTTTGCCTTACCACCACCCTTGGGTCCCAACGCTGCTTGGAAAACAAAGTCACAAATATAACCATAGCCCAGAAAGTTTTCTCCATAGAGACTATAGACTGATTTGTAGTATGTGTGCACTGATTTTCTAAGGTGTGGTGAGGTCTGGGGGGATTGGAGAGGCAGCGCTTAACAATATAGTCTAGGGCAAGCAAGCCTCAGTTAAATTTTGATATATAAAACCAGTATTAGGCCAGAGAGAGAGAGAAACACAAAGGTTAGTAGAAAACCTTTGGTGTCTGAGGTTGAACTAATCAATCCATCAATCATTCTAACTCTTACTGCCTATGTATTTTGCCTCCTTTTTCTGGGGAAAGGTCTGGTCTAACTAGCCTGCATTGGGATGGTTTTTGTTTGTTTGCTTCTAGGATTATAGACTGGGGATTCACTTTTGCATTTTTGGGTCCTGCTAACTTTTTAAGTAAGAAATGCTTCAAAGTAGACTTATTCAGTGACTCCTATGTTTAAGATTTTCCCATACAAAGGGATATCAAGAGTTGTAGTCATACCACAAGGGATATGCAAGGAGATTCCATTCATTTTCAAGATTGCATCCCATGGTTTTAGATACTGTTAAAATTTTTAAAATTGTTCTTCCTGAAAGCCAAAAGCTGCAACAATATTTATTTTCTATATGTTCTTTGTTCCCCTAGTGAAATTATATTCCTGGTATTCTACAGGCACAACCATGGTCCCCACTAGGCAATGATGTGTTTTGTCTTCTGCAATGGGCTGCTAATTATTACTCTTGCAAGAAAAGGTTCAGAAATAGATTTAGGCTCCTAGGCTTGGAAAAAAAAGAGAAATGCATTATGAAAATTATGTATTTGCCCTCTGGGGACCTCACCCCCTTTATGAAAACCCTTGCCAATCAATCCATAGAATAGGATTTGATTCAATTCTGGGACAAACATTGGCCTGCAGCTGAAGTTCAAGGTAAGATGCTTCATATTTCCATGCCAAAAAGGGAGGTGGAAGAAAATTGGGAGTTAAACCAAGGGGGCAAATAAAGAAATGTGTACATATATATTTATGCATTCTGTACCTCATCTCTAATTGCTCAGAAGATTATTTATTTTTCTCCTTTTCTTTCTTTAAAAAAATACTTTCCAGTTTCTTAACATGTTTTTCAAAGTATAAGCTAGAAGGCATAATGAAAAGCAAGCAGGGATATGCTTTTTGAATAGACTGAAATAATTAATGTAAGAATGCTTCCATTTGGGCATTTTTTTATGAACTGAAATACATTATTTTTGCTTTTAAAATGGAGGTAATTTGTTACACAAAAGTGGTGTTTTCTTTAATCTGAAAATAATACTAATTATAACACTATTTAGGAATGGAATTTTAGAAGACTAAAATTCCTTTTGTAGTTCAAAATGATTTAGCCGCTGTAGCCCAACCAGCTAGGCTATTCAGATATTAAAGTCTCCCTGGGCATCACCTCCTGGCCTGATGTCACCACTAAACTCTCCAGGTATTCTGGTCGCAAGCATCCCAAGTCCTCAAGTGTCATGTTACCTGTTAGATCACTTCTTCCACCTTTTTCAACAGGTGAGATATTTGTTGGGTGGTTGGCAAAGGAGGTGGTGTGGTTTAGTGAAAGGAGCATTAGTCTTGGAAGACCTGGGCTTTTATTCTTGCTGATGGTGGGACCCTGGGAAAATATGGCATTTAGCATCCATTTCTTCCTCTATAAAATCAGAATAATCACAGTTGTGCCAGCTACTTCACGGGGTTGTTGCTCTAAAAATCCTTAAAGGGCTATTAAAATATGGGAGTTTAAAATTGATTATAATTGTTGGGGATGCTTTGGATCCCAATTAATCATATTTATTTAGTAGCATAAGGTTTGCAGAAGACTTCGCTCACAACTCTGTAGCACGTGTACAATTATTCCCATCATATAGATGGCAGAAATAGTAAATGTGAACTTCAGTGATACGTCCCTGATCACAAAGGAAGAAAGTATCTACTACCTACCACTGTCTTTCATGGGCCCTCTCCTAGACCACACTTTCTCTCCTTCCTGACACTCTCACTTTACTTGGCTTTGAAGATGCTAACAACAATCCTGTCTGTCTTTCTGTGTCTCTGATGCCTAGAAGGCACTCTGGTGTGCCATAGCCTCTTAGAATCCATCACTACCCGCCAGAAACTGCTCAAGTATCCCCTTCTGCAGAAAACATTTCCTGATCTTCCCCAGTTCCCCCCAGCTACCCACAACTGCTACTTCACTCCCTGTTAAGTCACAAAACATTTGATTTCCTTGCCTCCTTTGCCTGTGAGGTCCCAGCTACCCCCCATTTCAATGACCTTTTTCTTCCACTCTACCTGAGAAAAATACATAGCTTCCTTCAAAGTACAATTCAGGTGTTACATCCTTCAAGTCTTTCCTGATTCTTCTGGGGCTAATAATAATAACACCAGCATTAATGAAATAATAGTTATTGTTATTATAACTAGCAGTTATATAGAATAATCAGTCACTAAACATTTATTAAGTGTCTACTATGTGCCAGGCACTGTGCAAAGTGCTAGAGATTCAAAAAGAGGCAAAACATAGATTCTGCTATCAAGGTTGGCAAGATATTTTATAAATATTATTTTGTGTGGTTCTCACAATAACTCTGCAAGGTAAGTGCTATCATTTTGAGGTTGACAGAGGTTAAATGACTTACCTGAGATCATATTACTAATAAGTGTTTGAGGCTGGATTTGAACTCAGATCTTCCTGCCTCTAGTCTATGCTCTACCTATTGCCCCAAACAGCTACACTTGTTGCTTATTATTTGTTGAAATAATTTTGAATCCATCTGCATAAACTTTATATCTACTTATTTGTGTACTTAAACAGATAGAATATAAACTCTTTGGGGCCAGGGCTTTGGGGATTTGCATTTTTGTCTTCATTTCCTCAACACTTAGCACAGTATCTTAGACTAGGTGATTAATACATGTTGAATTGCATTCAATTAAAATGCAGAAATGAAAAACAAATCTTTCCTTCAAGGAGCTTATCTTTTAATTAAGGACTTGAGTCAAAATCCAAATAAGTAAATGTTGCACCCCTCTGGAGCCATACCCCCAATGGGACACTCATTCATAGGTTGCTACTGCAGAGGATGCCTGATTACTAAAATTTTCTCAAGGCTCTAGGGGCAAACCTGAGGGGCTATGGTTCTGGTACTATTGCTCCTGAGCCTCTACTGATATGCTTCCTATCAATAGTCATCCTGTTGACACTATCAGCTTTTTAAAAAAGAGATTTACTGAGAAGGTATAGCCAGAACTGTTGGTACAAAATATATCTTTCCCTCAACTGGAGGCACACTCTTGCACACATGAGATCCCTGAGGACAGAAGGCTTATAATTAAAGTATATGAGTAGTGAGGCATATCTGTAGAGAACATGTGGGGCAGAATGGAAACTGTAGGTACTGGGGATCCTTTTCATTCCATGTAGAGTCTTCATCAAGCCTCCTTTAGGTATAAAACCCTCTAGTATGGGCAGCCAAGTTGGGTTTTGAGGATTAGTGGCTCTGAAGCTTTTGATTTTCGAAGGAGGTCTGTTCCCTGAAGATTTTTACCCTCAGGGACGATCTCAACTCCTGATGCAGCTGCTCCCATTGGCATCAGACACTCTGGTCACCAGTGTTGCTGCAAACATAAAGCTCTGGTGGGTCCTTTGAAGAGACCTATGGATTTCCTGACCTTCCAAGGTCCCACTTGGACACTTCCAGCCCAAAATACTCATTTGCTCAAGATCAGGAAAGAATAAACACAAAAAGATAGAGGTGAGCTGCTGCTAATAGTGACCATTTCAGGGTGGGTGATAGCGACACCACCTCCCCCCAACTCTTGAGTCTGCCTAAAAGTAGTCTTGTACACTTGAAGCCACAGATGAAAGAAAGAGTGGGATAAGGGGCCAATTGCCTCCTTGGTATACCCACTCAGTTCCAGTTCAGCAACTCCTTCCTGGATTATTAACCCTTCATGTTCTTCAGTCAATTAAAAGATTTTTCATTTTTACATGGTGCACACCTTTCAGTCATGAATGGTTGGAAACAGGCTCCCTAAAGTTCCTCATGGTAGAATGTATTTGAGCAAGGAATATTCACACATTCTCCAAAACTGGACCTACATTGTCTCATTGAGCCCAAACAGGGCAAATCTATGCATGCTCAAAGACTGGTCTCCTATTGGGGGTCTATCCTTTATTAAAGAAGTGCAAGATAATTTGTGGAAGGGAGAAAATAAGAATAAGCAGGTGATCAGGGGATCAATTCTAACAACTAGAGGAAACATGTCTTTTCTACATGTACATCTTAGAATATTGGGGCAGCTAGGTGGTGCAGTGGATAGAGCACTGGCCCTGAAATCAGGAGGACCTGAGTTCAAATCCAGCCTCAGACCAAATATTTGACACTTACTAGCTGTGTGACCTTGGGCAAGTCACTTAACCCCAATTGCCTAAAAGTTAAAAAAAAAGAATATTATAGAAAAACTATGCATGGAACTTGATTATTTGTGCCCTTCAAGTAACACAGGACAATCTCTCATGGGGTTCATTAAGATGCTTCAGACACTAAAACAAATAGGGAGGGAAATTCTTTCCCTCCACTACCCTTGTGTCTAAATAGGGGGCCTGCTGTTTCATGTCCAATCAGTTTCTATAAGTAGTATGACCATTGTTGGGGCAGAGATGGGGGAAGGCAGGGCATCTAGCAATGCAATAGCAGTGAATCTAAGATCTCCCTGTGTTTATTGTCATCAGCATAGCCTGGATCTGGAAAAGAGCATTGGATTTGGAGATGGAACTGACTGGGAATCCTGGCTTTGTCACTCTTGATTGTAGGGCTTTCATTAACTCACTTAACCTTTCTGAGACACAGTTTTCTCATCTGGCTAGATGACTGAATTCAATTCAATTTATAAGCATTTATTAATTGAATGGAGGCAGCTAGGTGGCACAGTGGAAAAAGTGCTGAGACTGGAGTCAGGAAGATCTGAGTTCAAATCTGATCTCAGACACTTACTAGCTATATGGCCCTGGGCATGTAACTTAACCTGTGTCTGCCTCAGTTTCCTCGTAAAAATGGGGATAATACTATCACCTACCTAATAAGATTGCTGTGAGGATAAAAGGAGGTAAAAACTGTAAAGTGCTTTGTAAACCTTAAAATGCTATTCAAATGCTAATGATATTATTATTACTTATTCTTACTATTAATCAAGGCCCAGGCATTGAGGAAACAAAAAATGAAAATAAAAGTCCTTTTCCTCAGAGAGCTTACTGTTATCTGATCTTTAAATTACCTGCCAGTTTATGGTTATGCCAGTTTACCTCTACTCTAAAATGGTCAAAAGACCATTGGACAAAGATTGTAGGGTCCTAGATTCAAGTCTTCTTCCTGCCACTAACTTGTTAATGGTGTGATCTTAATTAAGTCACTTAATCTTTTGAGTTTTAATTTTGCCATCATTAAAATACTGATAATCACACATTTAGGTACTTCATTGGAGTTGTTATAGGAATCAAATGAATTAACGATCATGAAGATATTCTCAAAAATTATAAAGCTTGATGTAAATGCAGATTATTATGATTGCAGGGCAGCTCGGTGGTACCATAGATTGAGCACCAGGCTTGGAGTCAAGAAGACCTGAGTTCAAATCCAGTCCCAGACACTAACTAGCTGTGTGACTCTGGGCAAGTCACTTCACCCTATTTGCCTCAGTTTTCTCATCTGTAAAATGAGCTGGAGAAGAAAATGGCAAATCACTCTAGTGTTTTTTCTGGGAAAACCACAAATGAAATCATAAAAAGTTGGATACAATTGAAACAACAACAACATTATGATTGCATATTGTTCTCAGTAAATGTTTTCCCTATCTATTAAAATGAAAAGTTGATCTAGCTTCCAACCATGATCCTCTGTTTCTATGAGTTGAATAAACAAAATTCTAAGAGAACAGAATATTATGACATGTGTGAAGATTTTGTTGTTTTCTGATGCATTTCTTTTCCAGGTAACAATCTGAGTGTATACACACATATGTAAGTACATTGTAGTGGCCCTGGCTATGGATTCTCTAATTTTTCTTTTAAAGTATGAAAATGTAAACAGATGTGGACCCAGAAAAAGTTCACACTTAAACTTTATGGCTAAAATAAGTAGCAAATAGATGCTAATTTTCATCAGTAATCATTTCTCAATGTGCTCTATGGAGTAGAGAAGCAGGCACCAAATGCATAGAAGCTAACTTGATTTCAACTTTCTGCAATCAATAAATTTCAATATTTAGAATTCTAATAATAAAAATCATGCTGAAAATCTCAGACATGGTTCATTCCTATTCATTTCTTTAAAGAGAGGCTCTCATGTCCTCTGCTTTATTTAGGTGAGCCTGAAATTTAATTGGATATGTTTCCAACTCTTAGAATATTAGGTGAATATTCTATCCCATCATCAACTCAAAGGAGAACTGTTTTCCATGACAATTACATCAGAAGTGGATAGGATGGACAGAAGCCTCAAAGTTCTTTTTGGATAATTTTTTTGGTAGACATTTTATTTTTAAATACGTTATTGTAGATATTTTCTATTTCTTATATCATCATACTTGGCCCCAATGTTCTTCCCACTTGCTCTTCCAGAGAGCCATCCCAAATAACAAATAGGATTTTTTTAGGGAAGGAAAAAGTCAGTACAACTGATCAATATATTGAAAAAAAAATCTGAAACATGTAAATGGTAACACTTGTGGACCTCCCAGCTGCATGAATGGATGGATTGGGATGTTTGCTTATATTCTTCAAACCAATATTACTTGAGCTTTAAAATTTGGTTATATTTATGTTTGATATGTAATTGTTCTTTCCATTTATGTTATTGGAGTTATTGTGCATATTATTTTCTTGGCTGTGCTTAAGTTCATATACTTCCATACTTCTCTATATTCATCAAACTATAATTTTTCATAGCATTGTAATATTCCATTATATTAATATGCTATAATTTGTATGGCATTCCCCAATCAATGGGTGTCTTTCTTGTTTTCAATACTTTGCTATCACAAAATGTGTTACTATAAGTATTTTATATGAGGAATTTCTTTTTAATTTTGGCCCCATTGGGATACGAGCCCAATAATGGAGTGTGATTCAAATGATACAGGTATTATAGTCACTTTACTTGCATAATTCCAAATTGCTTTCCAAAAGAGTTGTATCTTTTCTGTAACCCCTCTGATATTGGATATTGCCATTTTTGCCCATTTTCAGGGAGTAAGGTGAAATCAAAGGGTGTTTTGATGTGCATTTCTCTTATCATTAGTGATTTGGAACATTCTTTTATGTGGTTCTAAATACTTTGTAATTCTTCTTTTGAGAACTGCTTGGTCATGTTCTTTGACCTGGGGAATGGCTATTAGTCATCCCTGCTATCTATCGTCCTATATGTCTTCTGCCCTTCATAGCTAAACTCCCTGAAAAGGCCATCTACAATAGGTGCCCCTACTTTCTCTCTTCTAACTCTGTTCTTAACCACTTAAAATTTGGCTTGTGACCTTATCTTTCCCCTGAAACTGCTCTCTCCAAATTACTAGGGATCTCTTAATTGACAAATCCAGTGACCTTTTCTCACTCATTCTTCTCCTTGACCTCTCTACAGCCTTTGACACTGTTGATCACTCTTTCCTCCTTCATACTCTCTTTTCTCTAGGTTGTTGGGGCACCATTCTCTCTGTTTGTCTTCCTGACTATCTGACCACTTTTCTTCTGTCTCCTTTGCTGGATCCTCCTCCAGATAACCATAGGTGTCCCTCAGTTTTCTGTCTTGGGCACTCTTCTCTTCTCAGGCCACACTACTTCACTCAGTGATCTTATTAGCAATGATGGATTTAATTACCATCTCTATGCTGATGATCCTCAAATCTACCTTTCCTGCACCAAACTCTACAGACCTTCAAAGTCACAACTTTAATTGCCTTTTGGACATTTTGAACTGCATTTCCAGTAGATATCTTGTATTCAATATATCCAAAATGGAACTCATTATCTTTTTCCCTAAACCTTTCCCAGCTCCTATCTTCTCTATTGGTGTGGAAGGCAACACCATCATTACAATCCTTCAGACTTACAACCTAGGAGTGATCCTGGATTTCTCCCTTTCTCTCACTACCCATATCTAATCTGTTGTCAAGGACTGTCAATTTCACCTTCACAGCATTTCTCATATATGTCCCCTTCTCTGACACTTTCCAACCTTCTAGGGCAGGCCTTCATCATCTCACACCTGGACCATTGCAATAGCCTGTTGGTGGGTCTGCCTGCCTCAAATCTCTCCCCATTCCAATCCATCCTCTATTCAGACTAATTAGAGTGATTTTCCTACAGTGCAAGTCTGATCATGTCATTCCCACCCCCTACTCAATAAGCTCCGATGGCTTCCTATCACCTCCAGGAGCAAATACAAAATATTCCCTTTGACATTCAAAGCCCTTCATGACCAAGCCCTCTCCTGCTTTTTCAGTCTTCTTAAACCTTATTCCCCAATATGTTCTCTTTGATCCAGTGACCCTGGCCTTTTGGCTCTTCCATGAGTATGACATTCTATCTCTTGGCTCAAGGCATTTTCATTGGCTGTTCTCTAGACTTGGAAGACTTTCCCTCCTCTTCTCTGACTACTGACCTCCCTGGCTAACTTTAAGCTTCCCCAAACCCTCTTAATTGCAGTTCCTTCCCTCTTTTAATTATTTTCTATTTATCATGTATGTAGCTTGCTTTGTATATATTTGTTTATTTGTTTTTCCCCCATTAAATTTATAAGCTCCTTAAAGGCAGGGACTGTCTTTTGCCTCTTTATATCCCTAGTGCTTATCACAGTGCCTATGGTAAGTGCTTAATAACTATTTATTGTTTGATTGATTGGATACCAAATCTTTTGAGAAATTTGATGCAAAAATTTCCCCTTATTTGATCACTTCCCTTCCCATCTTAAGTGCATTTTTTTCTATGCAAAAGCTTTTTTTCAGTTTCAAGTAATCAAAGTTATCTATTTTACTTTTTGGATTTGCCTCTATCTCTTGTTTGGTTAAGAATATATCTATTCATACCTTTAAAAGGCATGTGATCTGTTTCTTTTCTGATTATTTATGTTCTGATTTTTTGATATTAACATTGTATATTTTTTTATAATGCATTGTCCAGTGTAGTATAAAGTGTTGGGCTTGGCATACTTTCTGCTGAATTGTTTTCTAGTTTTTCTAACAGGTTTATTTTAATCAAATAAGGAATTTTTTAAACTCAGTAATTTATGTTTTCTACTTTGTCAAACACTGGGCTATTGAGTTCCATTGTTTCTGAATCTTTATTGCCTACTATGTTCTGTTGATCTTTTTATTAATTTTTAACCAATAACAGATGATTTTAATGACTGTGGCTTTACAGTATATTTAGAGGTTTGGAAGTGCTATTTCCCCACTTTTCCTACTTCTTTTCATCATATTCCTTGACATTCTACATCTTTACATCTTTTGCTTTCTTTTTCTTTCTTTCTTTCTTTCTTTCTTTCTTTCTTTCTTTCTTTCTTTCTTTCTTTCTTTCTTT
>NW_020954551.1:17177351-17276635 GCF_900497805.2 Vombatus ursinus | reverse complement strand
TTTCTTTCTTTCTTTCTTTCTTTCTTTCTTTCTTTCTTTCTTTCTTTTTTAGGCAATTAGGGTTAAGTGACTTGCCTAGGGTCACACAGCTAGTAAGTGTCAAGTGTTTGATCTGAGGCTGGATTTGAACTCAGGTTCTCCTGACTTCAGTGCCGGTGCTCTATCCACTGTGCCACCTAGCTGCTCCAATCTTTTGCTTTCTAAATAAAATTTTAAGATTATTTTATCAAGTTCTAGAAAGTATCCATTTGGTAATATAATTGATACATTTAAAAGTATAAATCAATTTTGACACTGTTGTCATTATTATTATATTGGCACAGCCTAGCAATGAGCATTGAATATTCCTGCATCTGTTTGTTCTTCATTTAAGTAGTACTTTGTAACTGAATATATAAACACTTTTTTGTTTGCTTTGGTAAATTGATCCCCAAATATTTTGTGCCTTTTGTGGTCTTTTGGAATGGGATTATCTTTGGTATTATTACTTTTGTATTTTTATCCTTTTTTATTGATAAATTTATTTATTTTTAGTTTTCAACATTTACTTCCACAAGATTTTGAGTTCCAAATTTTCACCCCATCTTGCCCCTACCTCCACCCTATGACAGCATGCATGCTGAATACCCCTTCCCCAAGTCTGCCTTCCCTTCTATCTCTCCCCCCTTCTCTTAACCCCTTCCCCTTCTATTTTCCTGTATGGCAGGATAGATTTTTGTACCCCATTTCCTGTATTTCTTATTTCCCATTTGCTTGTGAAAACATTTTTTTTAAACATGTGTTCTTAAAACTTTGGGTTCCAAATTTTCTCCCTTCCTTCCTCCCCACCCACCCTCATTGAAAAGGCAAGCAACTCAATATAGGTTATACATGTGCAGTCATGCAAAACACTTCCATAGTAGACATGCTGTGAAAAACTAACTCTATTTCCCTTAATCCTATCCCACCAACCAATTTATTCTATTCTTGCTTTTGACCCTGTCCCTTCTCAGAAGTATTTGCTTCTGATTACCCCCTTTCCCAATCTGCCCTATCATTCCCCTGTTCTCTTGTCCCCTTCTCCCCTATTTTCCTGTAGGGTAAAACAGATTTCCATACCCAATTGAGTGTGTGTTATTCCCTCCTTAAGTCAAATTCTGTGAGAATAAGATTCACTCATTCCCTCTCAACTTTCCCATTTCCCCTCCACTGTAAGAGCCTTTTCTTTTCTATTTTTTTTGTGAGATGGTTTACCCCATTCTACCTCTCCCTTTCTCCTTCTCCTAGTATAATCCTCTCTCACCCCTTAATTTTATTCTCCAGATATGACCCCTTCATCTTCAACTCAGCCTGTGCCTTCTATCTATCTATCTATCTATCTATCTACACACATACATATAATATTTTTCCCTCCAAGTACCCTAATACTGACAAAGGTCTCATGAGTTACAAATATCATCTTTCCATGCAGGAATGTAAACAGTTCAACCTTAATAAGTCTCTTATGATTTCCCTTTCCTGTTTACCGCTTCATGTTCCACTTGAGTCTTGTATTTGAAAGTCAAATTTTCTATTCAGCTCTGGTCTGAAAGTCCTCTATGTCACTGAATGACCATTTTTTTCTCTTGAAGAATTATATTCAGTTTTGCTGGGTACATGATTCTTGGTTGTAATCCTATCTCCTTTGCCCTCCAGAACATTATATTCCATGCCCTGCAGTCCCTTAATGTAGAAGCTGCTAAATCTTGTGTTATCCTGATTGTGTTTCCACAATACTTGAATTGTTTCTTTCTGGTTGCTTGTAATATTTTTTCCTTGACCTGGGAACTCTGAAATTTGGCTACAATATTCCTAGGAGTTTTCCTTTGGGGATCTCTTTCAGGAGGAGATCAGTGGGTTCTTTCCATTTCTATTTTGCCCCCTGGCTCTAAAATATCAGGGCAGTTTTCCTTGATAATTTCTTGAAAGATGATGCCTACTCTGTTTTTTTGATCATGACTTTCAGATAGTCCAACAATTTTTAAATTCTCTCTCCTGGATCTATTTTCCAGGTCAGTTGTTTTTCCAATGAGATATTTCACATTGTTTTCTAATTTTTCATTCTTTTGGATTTGTTTTACAGTGTCTTGATTTCTCATAAGGTCACTAGCTTCCAATTGCTCTATTCTAATTTTTAAGGAAATATTTTCTTCAGTAATCTTTTGGACTTCCCTTTTCATTTGGCCAATTTTGCTTTTTAGGACATTTTTCTCCTCATTGGCCTTTTGGACCTCTTTTGCCATTTGGGTTAGGCTATTTTTTAAGGTGTTATTTTCTTCAGTATTTTTTTGGGTCTCCTTTAGCAAGCTATTGACTTGTTTTTCATGATTTTCTTGCATCTCTCTTATTTCTCTTCCCAGTTTTTCATCTACTTCTCTTACTTGCTCCTCAAAATCCCTTTTGAGGTCTTCCAAGGCCTGGGACTGATTCATATTTTTCTTAGAGGCTTTGGATGTAGGAGCTTTGACTTTGTTGTCTTCTTCTGGTTGTATGGTTTGATCTTCTTTGTCACCAAAGTAGGATAATATAGTCTGACTCTTTTTGCTCTGCTTACTCATGATCCGGGCCAATTACTTGAGTTTTAAACTCTTTGTTAAGGTAAGAGTCTGCTTCCAATGTGGAGAATGTACTATTCTAAGCTTCGGGGGTTTGTGCAGTTGTTTTCAGAGATACTTCTAAGGACCTGAAAATTTTCAGTTCTTCCATGGTAGTATGATAAGGCGTGAGGTGTTTCCTCTCTACCACCACTACAAGCTCCACCATGCCAGCACTCCTCCTTGCCCCAGGACCACCCCTTAGAACTGTGACCCAGATCCAAGCATGGGCAAAGCAAGAGATTCCCACCTCAGCACTGGCAAAGAGATCCCTGCAATCCCCCTCTGATCAGTCATTCAATTCTCCCTCAGTCTGTGGGGTGGAAGCTCAGGAGGCAGCAGTGGCCCGCGCTTGGGACTTGCAGCTGAGACCTAGCTTCTTCTCTCACCACAGTCACAGACTTTTCCCACTGACCTTCTAAGTTGTCTTTGGTGTTCCTGGGTTGAGAAGTCTGGAAACCACCACAGCTGTCCGTGATTCAGTCCTCTGAGGACTGCTCCAAGTTTGCTGCGGCCTGCGAGCCCACGCCGAACTGTGCTCCTCTCCCAGCCTGGGGCAATAAACCTTTCCAATCAACCATCCAGGTTGTCTTGAGCTGGAAATTTGTTTCACTCTGTCTTTTTGTGGGTTCTGCTGCTTTAGAATTTGTTTAGAGCCATTTTTTAACAGGTATTTGGAGGGGTTTTGGAAGAGGGCTCAAGCAGCTCACTGCTTTCACTCTGCCATCTTGGCTCTGCCCCCCCCCCCCCCTTTTTATTCTTTTGTAAGATATTTTTGAGGATGTATTTTGTAACTTACAACTTTGGTGAAGCCATTAATTTTTCTCAGCTTTGCTGATTCCCTAGGATTTTCCAAGTAAGTCATCATATTATCAGAAGATAGGAATAGCTTTATCTCGTCTTTACCTATTTTCATGCCTTTCATTTCTTTCTCTTGTCTTACTGCTTTTGTTAGCATTTCCAGCACTATATCAAACAATAGTGGGGAGTGTGGGCAAACTTCTTTCACTTGCATAGTCATTGGAAAAGGTTCTAGTGTATTATCATTGCATATTATGCTTGCTTTTGTATAGGTGCTTCTTATAATATTAAAAAGTCCCTCTATACCAATACTTTGCATAGTTTTTAGCATAAAAGAGTGTTCTATTTTGTCCAAGGCTTTTTCTGCTGATGATCATGTGGCTTTGGATATTTTTATGTGATTATTTTAATTGTTTTCCTAATGTTGAACCACTCTTGTTCCTGGTATGAATCCCATTTGGTCATAATATGATGATTTACTAGATAAATCGCTATCGTCTGTTTGACAGGATTTTGTTTAAAAGTTTTGAGACAATGTTCATTAATGATATTAACCTAGAGCTTTTTATCTGTGTTCTGTCTATCCATAGTTTAGGCAGTAGGACTGGATTCTGGTAGCATACTTTCTTTCTTAATTTTTGAAAATAATTTGTAAAGTATCAATACTAGTTGTTCTCTAAAGTTTCATAGAATTCTCCTGTGAATCTATCAGGAAGTTTTTCCCTCCCCCTTTTGGTGGTTTCTTTACAGCTAGATCTATTTTTTTTAATGATGTTGGTCTTCTGATAGTTTGAGTATTTTTGAAAATATCCCTCTATTTCTTTTGTGTTCTCAGTTTTGTTAGCAGATATCTGTGCATAATAGGTTCAACTTATTATTTTTGTTTCTTCTGGTTTTTCTGTGATTTTATCTTGTTCTTTTGTTATTTTATTGATTTGATTTTGTGCTTTTTTCTTTTTAATAAGATTAGCTAAGGGTTTATCAATTTTACTGGTTTTTTCAAAGATGGATTAAACAATTTTTAATAATAAGTTTTGTTATCCAACCTATTGCTCTTTTTCATTTTACTGGATTGTTTAATCCATTTACATTTAAAGTTATGAGAATTTGTCTTATATTCTTCTCCATCTGTCTCTAATATTGCTTTTTTTCAAGTTATATTTCTTTCTCTCTTCTGGCGCAAGCAATTATATTCCTTCAGTTACTTTACCTTAATCTTTTTTAAGGTTCTCTTCCCTTTGTCTCTCTTCTTCTCACCCCTCATGCTTTCCTCTCATCTATTACCCTTTGGAATTTGTCTTATTACATCACTTTTCTCTCCTGCTTTTGTATGTTTATATAATTCTTCCCACACCTTTTTCCTTTCAGTTATCCAAGTAGATTCCTGCTTTCTTTATTCTTACTTTCAAATAGCTCTGTTCAGTGGTTTTAAAAATTTCATTTTTGAGCCCCTTTACAAAAAGCATTTCTCTCACTCTCTTCATTATCCATCCTCTTTCTGTCTGATTCATGACTCTTATATTATCTGGTATCTCTTTTTTCTTTTTTTTCATGCAATTTTTCTCATCCCACAAATGAAATAAGACCTCCTTTTATCCCTCTCTTCAATCTTTCTGCCCTCCTACTCACCCACTTCCCTATAGAATCTTCTCTTTATGAGACCATAGGGGTCACTTTTCCCTTATAACTAGTCCTTGATTTGGTCTCATCACATCATGTACTCCTCTCTATCTCCTTGCTCCCCTCCCCATCTTTCATGTACCCTCCCATACTATAATATAGTACCACAAAAACATTGCTTCATTGTAAGTAGGATGTTATTAGATTCTGCCCCATAATGCCTCTTCACTGTTACCTTGACTGTCTTCATCCATAGCTCCATGTCTATATTTAGGAAAAAAAAGTCCCTTACTGGTCTCTCTGCTATCACTATTGCTATTGTTGTCCTTGGCTTTTGCATTTATTCACTCCTGCATTTTTGTTGTTTGGAGCATTCAAGGAGTAAACAATCTCTTCGCCTCTGGTTTTCTTTTTAAAATGGTTCAAATGCCTCTTTACTATTGAACATTCATTTTTTTTCTTGTATGATTAAGTTTAAATTTTCAGGGTAGGTCACTCTGGGCTGCATCCTGAGCTCCATTGCTCTTTGGAATATGTTATTCCATTCCCTCCTACATTTTCTGGTATGTGTAGAATGGTCTTGCATTATTGAGATTTACTTTCCTCTGTATTTGAAGGTTTTTCTCCTAGTTGCTTGCAGAACTTATTGTTTCTGAATTGAATTATTAAATTTAATCACTAATAGTCTTGGAGTTTGTGGCCTTGTTTTTTTTTTCTGGAGGTGATCTGTATATTCTTTAAATTGGTATTTAATTTTCTATGTTCAGAAGTTCTGGGAAGTTCTCTTCTATTATTTCCTGCATTATTGTGTTAAGGTTTTGTTTTTTTTTTTTGTCCTATAATATTCTTCTGGGAGACCTATTATCTTAGATTGTCTCTATGAGTTCTGTCTTTGAGATCAGTATGTTTTGCTTACAGAATAAGCATATTTTCTTTTAATACTAGTGTTTTTGCTTCTTTTCTTCTAGATTGTCCTTCACTTGTATGCATTTGCATTCCTAATCTAGTCTTACTTTTATTTCTTTGATGAAACTTGCCACAACAGATTCCAGTTTTTCTATTCTCATTATATTTTATTTTGCAGGCCGTAAATCCTGTTCTCATAATTCTCATTTCTCTCAGAAGAATCACTCAGGAATAGCACGCAGTAGTTCCATGTTTTCTATACATTTTA
Organism: Vombatus ursinus; assembly: GCF_900497805.2. Classification (NCBI taxonomy): domain Eukaryota; kingdom Metazoa; phylum Chordata; class Mammalia; order Diprotodontia; family Vombatidae; genus Vombatus; species Vombatus ursinus. Next base: position 17,270,428 of record NW_020954551.1, on the reverse strand, counting down.
TTAGGTCCTCTGTCTCTTCAAGTGTTGGATCATTTTCCTTTGTTTTGCAGTATTTGTTCATAGATATCTAAAATAATTTGTAAGATCTGAAGGCCATATTTCCTTCTGTGGTTGTTTTTCCTATTAATTTATCTGTTTATGTTTTTGGTTCATTGAGTTTTCTTTTTCTTGAGATCTTTAGTAATTTTGGTCTCCACCCCAACCCACCCTCTGATTTCTCCCGTTTACTTTTGGACTCTGTTCCTCTCATTGTGGTTTCCTGTGGAGATGGATCTCAAAGCATTACTTCTCACATTGGTCAATTGACACTTTGTTAGCCTAGGTGTCTGCCTCAGATGACTCTTGGATGATTAGAATTGATCCCAGCTGAATGCTTTGTGCTTTCTCTTAGACTTAATGTAGTCTTGCACAGCTCCCTCCATATATATTGTCCTGTCCTAATGTTCTGTCATGCTGCCCCTGTTTCTAACTTCTCTGGCCCAGTGCCAGCTATCATGCTGTTGCTGTGCAATTGTCCACCTTGGCATTGTAGGTCAGAGCTTTGCAGCACTGGTGCTGTGGGTTTGTGCCTCCCCCCAGTGGTCTTTTGCTCCTGAAGGGATGCTAATGACCACATTGTCTGTCTCTTGCTGCCTGATCAAACCATCAAAACCTGTAGGTTAGATCTCCCTGGCACTGGAAAGAGGGAGCAGTGACTGAGGTGTGGGTTTAAGTTTTTTTTTTTTAACAAGCCTCAACCTTTGTGACAGGTCCTTGGTTCTACCAGTGTGGCCTTGCTGCCAGTAATGGAGGCAGTGAAGGAGAGGTGTTGAATGAACTCAAAGTCAGTGATCATCAGTTTATGTTTTCTTTTTTAACTTCTTTTAGATTTTGGGTTCCTACATAATGGAGCCAGCTGAAATTTCTTTATCTTTGATACATAATTTCTATTTTGGAGAGATTTGAAAGGACATGGGAATTACAGAAAATGTTTAGTTCTCCATTGTGTTACTCATGTGACTGAGAGCTCGAGTAAGTTGGCCAATAATTTTCATTTTGGCTATTGGAGGAGAAACTTTTTCTACTTGAGACTAGGAAATACTATTCTCAAACTTCTTTAATCCCATATCACTGACCATCACTTTTATCAGCCGAGTCCAATTGGCAACTCTGACATTGTGAGGTAATTTACACAGCTAACATTAGCTTCACTTTCTCAACATGTCTTGTAAGGTAAGACATTGCAATCATTAGCTTCTGCTCTAAACTGGCAGGATGTGATGGGGATTCTATGATCCAGGATGATTCCAGTGTCAACTAACTGTGACATTCCATCAAATCCTGCATTCTTAATGTCATAGAGAGTTATATTCCTGCATGGATGATAAAACATGGGCATGCTGACAGGTCCTCACTTAACTGTCCTCATTGGCCTTGCTATGTTCATGTCAATTCATAGTTTTATAACATAGGTTCATATTGAAAATGAAGCTTCAAATTCTTATTTTATTGTTAACTTTTAAGGCCCTTGGAGATGTTCATAGCATATTCTGCAGACAAGAATTACCTGAAGTTGATGCTCTGATTTTTGGACTAAGATGAACCATGGATTTATATGAACTTGAATGGGCCTTGGTCCTTCATGCTTTTTTAAATGTATGCCTTTGTTCTCAAGATAGTAACATATGTCAACTTGCCAATATATTTAAGCGTTCTAAATAAAATTTTGTTCTTGTACTGACATTTGCTCTATTTTTGAGAATATTTCATCTTAAAACTGTTAGCATGGCCTAGTGGATAGATTGCAAGTCCTCTGAAACTTTGTTTGTGACTCTTGGAAAGTCACTTAATTTGTTAATGTTTCAGGAAACTCCCTAGGACAATAGGATGATCATATTTGTAGGGCTGGAAAGGGCCTCAAGGCAATTTAGTCCAACCCTTTCATTTTATAGATGAAGAAATAGAGGCCCTGCGAGATAACAGACTGCCCAAAGTGACACTGGTACTAAATGGCGGAATCAAGATTTTAACTCTTTTGATGATAAACCAGTGTTGTTTATATGGCACCATTGTCCCTTGGTAAGTTAATTATTAAGTCATAGGTGAACTGTGATCTGCATCTCTGAACTGGGAAATCCTTATGCTAACAAAATCACGAATCCTTCTATTTATCTTTGGCTTTAACCATATTTGGATAATAAAATCATAGATTTTTCTGGAAGACATCTTGGAAGTAATTTAACCTAATTGCTTCATTTTATAGATGAGGAAACTGAGTCTCAGAGACATGAATTGACTTGCCTAAGGTCACATAAGTCATAGCTGGGATTTGAACTTGAATCCTTTGATCCCTCAATATGGCATTCTACCAAAATGGATCTTAAAACACACTAAATAGGGCTTAGAATATAATATAAATATATTACACACAGGCCAGGAAAGTTTCCTTTTTATATCTATATCCCTAGTGCCTAGCACAGAGATTGTCCTTTACATTCAAAAAGGTGAATAATCAAATCTGTCCTCACTTTTTCCCTATAACATACTGGGACATACATGTAGGAAACACATGTGATCCTCTTGTTATTATCACTGATTCCCCAGCCCTGCTACTTGTATATTCTCCCTCATTTAAATTATCTTGCATTTGCTTATTTGGTTAATTTCATGTATCTTTCAACAGACTGTAAACACACGGAGGTCACGATCTGCTTTTGATTTGGGGCTTTTGATAGAATGAAATTCTGAAAGAAATTATTAATTACCTACTATGTACAAGGCACAGAGCTGGGTACGGGGGAAACAAAGACAAAAGTAACAGTCCATGCCCTCAGGGAGTGTATGTTTTGGGAGATACGACATGTTCCAAATGGAGCATTTGACCTTTTGAATGATTGCTTGGAACTAACAACCTTTATTTTATGCCTGAGCTTGCAGTAAGTCCTTAGGCTACTTCTTCATTTCTATGCCTCTGTTTCTTTACCTGAAAAGGTAGAATGAATCCTATCCCATGTCACAGAATTGTGGTGAAATTGAATTGGGTAATATCTGAAAAATAAATATTTTCAGCTCTTTGGTTAGGTATGAAATCACAGTACCATTATGGTTACATAAGGTTCACTGGATTATTTATTTGCTACATATATGCTCTTGGTGTCAACATATTGCCTAAGAAAAGAAAATATTTCTCTAGAAATGGATGTTGTGAATAATAACCCCGGTTGATGTTGTTTTTCAAACTACTGCTGTTCAAACGGATGTTTTTAAATAAATGCAAATATTTCTATTTGTGTGTGTGTGTGTGTGTGTGCATAGCCTAGATTTCTTGAGGCCAGGGCTGTTATCCAGCATACCATCAGGTACGCAAAGAGAGCTATTGTGCTCTGCATTGGCAGAAAGCTTATGAAGGCTCGCTCAGCTAAAAGAGAGGTGGCGTGTAGCCAGTTCTACTGTCAATTCCTTAGCTTATTCCTCTGTTCCTTCCTTGGAACACAACTCTGTTCCTTTCTGGCTCCTCAGCCCTCATTCATTTCTCTAAAGAATAAAAGTAACCCTCCTCTATTAAGCCTTTTTGTTTGTTTGTTATAATAGACGCTATTAAAGACTGTGATATTCTATTACACTTAGATTCTAAACTACTGTGTTCCAAATAGCTAAATTTTGTTAAAGGACAATCAAAAAGTTTAAGGACCCAAAAGTGTAGAAATAACATAACAATATCTCCTGAATTCTGTACTATGACAACTCTTAAGAGTCTTTGACTGTGAGGAGGTCTTTATTAAGTAGGGATCAAAAAAATTCCCGACTTTTATTAACTATTGAACGAAGTTGAACATCAGCCATCATTTTCTAATCTCTATTTAGGCCTAGCCTTGAAAATTATCAAAGAAAACTACTTGACTAACTTCATTGTATAGTTTGGGGTAGAACAACAGGTTTAGCTTTTCTGGACATGGCTTACAATACTATAACAATGGGCTTCTGGAAAAGGACTAAATACATCTCAAGTAGGCCAGGAAGAATGTTTTTGGCAAAAGCCTGGCTCACCTGATCAAGAGGATTTTAGGCTGAAATTTGAGAAAGAAAGAAAAACAGACGCAGATAACATTGGACAACCAGATATTATGGAATACAATGGTGCCATCATATAAAATAAGGAGATGTGCTGGGTATGGTTTTGGGAGTATTTCCTAGGAAGTTTAAGCTGTATCAAACAAAAAAAGAATTTAAAATTATTTTTAAACACTAAAAAATAGAAAAAATGAATCTTTCTTAAATGTTGTAAATAGTATGGGTCTAAAAGTAAGAGCCACAATTATATGCAATGGGAATAAATTACAGGCCTTTCCAATAACATCAGGGGAAAGCAAGGATGTCCATTGTCATTATTGTTAATTTGCATAGTGCTAGAAATATTACGTATAGTAACTAGACAAGAAAAACAAATTGAAGGAATAAGCATAGACAAAAAAGAAACTTTTTTTTGGTAGATGATATGATCTTTTTAGACAATTCTATAAAGTCATCAATAATTAATTGAAAAAATAAATTATAACAAAGTAGCAGACTATAAAATGAACTCATATAAATCATAACCCTTTCTATATGTCACCAATGAAAACCTCAGGAAGTGAGGCGTTTAAAATCACTATAAAATAAATCATATATTTAGATAGTCACCTAAGAAGACAAAGGAAAGAATTATATGAATACCACTATAAACACTTTATAGAAGTTAAGACAACTCTAGAGAAAAGATGAGTATGTGAGTGTGTATGTATATACATACATATATACACATGTACATATTTTTCCCTGTTTAGGTCATGATAATACAATAAAAATGACAATAGTACCTAAGCTAGTTATTTGGTGTCATGAAATAAACCTTTACAAGAAGAAAAAGGCAAGATTTTCAAGAAAAATAATGAAAAGAAGCAGGCAGAAAGAGGGTTCATTAGTACCAGATCTCAAATGATATACAAAACATTGTCCATATCTGCAACTGGTTAAAAAATAGAAAAAAAATGTTTAGTGGAACAAAGTAAGAAAACAACATATTGAAGCAAAAGAACATAATAACATAGTATTTTATAAACCCAATAACCTCAGGTCCTGGGTTAAGGATTTATAAAAAAAACTTCTAAGAATATAGCAAAACAGTATTGAAACAATTAGGTTTAGACAACAGTCTCATACTGTAAACCACAATAAACTCAAAATATGACTTAGACTATACACTTAATCACATTATAAACACATTAAGGAGCACAAAAGAAAATACATAAATATGAAAAAGGAAAGAGTTCATGACAAGATAAGAGAAAAAGAGGATCAAAAAAGATGAATTGTATAGTCTTGATTATATAAAATTGAAAAAGGCTTTGCATAAACAAAATCAATACAGTTAAAAGGAGAAGAAAAGTAGTTAATTGGGTAAAAGTCTGTGGCAAGCTTCTCTTTACTTTCCAAGATGTGTTAAAATTTGATTCAATGTATAAGAACAAGAGCCATTCTCCAATAGGGGAATGTTCAATGGATATGGATATGGATTCTCAAAGGAAGAAATTCAAACTATCAATAAAGATGTTAAAAATGCTTTAAATCAGTAATACTTTGAGAAATGTAAATTAAAATATTATGAGATAAAACCTTACATCTTGCCTCTAGGATCAAATATACAAAATTACCTATATATCAATCAATAACAGTCAATAAACATGTATTAAGCACATGATATGTGTCAGGCATTGTGCTAAAGTCTGGGGATACAAATAAGAAAAAGATAGTCTTTGCCTTCAGGGAGCATACAATCTAATGGGGAAATGCAATATATAAAAGGAAGCTGAAAAGAGGAGAAAGGTCATCAGATGGTACCTGATGAGGAGGCATGATGTACATGGAATTGAAATGAAGCAGAGGATCTGATGATAAATAAAGTTGTACGGGCTTTTAAAACTCTTAATATCCTGCTCCTTTCTACTCAGTCTTCTAATGTATCATTCCCCTCTATGTAGTCTATAATCAGCAATGCCAGTCTCCTTGCTATTCCTTACACAATAATTCAACACCTTTCTCCATTCATTCACACTGGGTATCCTCCATTCCAGGAATTCTTTTCCTCACCTCTATCTTTTCACTTCCTTCAAGTTGCAGGTAAAATCCCATTTTTTATAAGAAGCTTCATTTGGACATAATTGTTAGTTTATTATGTTCCCCATTAGACTATGAGTTCTTTGAGAGTAATAACTGTTTTTTTTCTTTGTGTTCCCAGGGCTTAGCACAGTGCCTGGCACACAGTAGGTGCTTAATTGTTTGTTGACTTATCTTGACTTCTCTTGGAAAAGATGGAGGGGGAAAGGACAATGACTGTTGTTTGAGAAATTGATGGAAAATAGGCTCCTTGCATATCATTGGTTGAACTTTGAACTGGTTCAACCATTCTGTAAAGCAATTTGGAGCTATACTGGTATATTGAATAGAGTGATGGGCCTGAAGTCAGGAAGATCTGAAATAAAATCTGGCCTCAGACACTTACTAGCTGTGTGACCCTGGCCAACTCACTTAATTTCTGTTTGTCTCCATTTCTTCAAGTGTAAGATATATTAAATAATATCTAACTTGTAGGGTTGGTAAATGAGATAATATTTGTTTTTTAAAATTAATTATTTAATTAATTTATAGTTTTCAATATTCACTTCCATAAGATTTAGAGTCTTAAATTTTCTTCCCCTCCCTCTACCCCATCCAAAATGGCATTCAATCTGATAGGCTCTGCTTATACATTGGTATTGAACATATTTTCCCATTAGTCATGATGTAAAGAACAATTAGAACTAATGGGAGGAACCATGAAAATGAAGCAATAAAACAAAACAACAAAGGAAAAGGAGAGCAAATAGTATGCTTCCATTTGCATTCAGACTCCAAAGTTCTTTCTCTGCATGTGGATAGTACTTTCCATCATGAGTCTTTTGGAGTTGTCTTAGATCTTTGCCTTGCTGAGAACAGCCAAGTCTATCCAAGTCAGTCATTGCACAATGTGGCTGTTACTGTGTATAATATTCTCCTGGATCTGCTTATTTCACTCAGCATCACTTCATATAAATCTTTTCAGGTTTTTTATGAAGTCTGCCTGCTCATCATTTCTTATAGCACAATAGTATTCCATTATATTCATATACCACAGCTTGTTCAGCAATTCCCTGGTTGATGGGCGTCCCCTCAATTTCCAATTCTTTGCCACCACAAAAAGAGCTGTTACAAATATTTTTATACATGTGGGTCCTTTTCTTGTTTTTATGATTTCTTTGGGATACAGCCCTAGAAGTGATATTGCTGGGTCAAAGGATACACACTATTTTGTAGCCCTTTTGTTATAGTTCCAAATCGCTTTCCAGAATGGTTGGATCAGTTCACAACTCCACCAACAATGCATTTGTGTTCCCATTATGACATAATATTGTAAAACAAAACAAAACTCTTGGCATGGTGCCTGACTTGTAGTAGGTGCTATATAAAGACTTATTCCTTTCCTTTTCCCTTCCTACTATGCTCCCAAAGTCACTAAAGTATTCATTCATTTGACAACCACTAGGCTATATGCTACAAACCATTCAAAGAATGAAGAAAAATGCATATGTAAAATATTTATAACCACTCTGTTGCAGCAAGAAACTGGAAAGAAAGGGGGTGGCCATCAATTGAAGAATGGCTAAACAAATTATGATATGAGAATGTATTGTAATATTATTGTATTCTATTGAATAATGAAAGGAATAGTTTCAGAGAAACTTGGGAAGGCATTTTAACTGATGAAGGGTGAAGTAAGAAGAACCAGGAGAACAATTTATATGGATATAGCCATGTTGAATCAAAAAATGGCTTTGAAAAGACAAGAACTGTGATGACTTATCACAATGCCACTACAGAGAGATCTTTATTGAGCTAATTTGGCAACAATCTTGATATCTGAGAAGCAACTGGTAGAGAAGGAAGACCACTGTAATGAGAGTGAAATGACTACCATCCAAGCTTCCATTTCCTTATTAGTAAAGTGGGGTTAATGATAAATGCACTCACTACCATGCAGGTTTGAACAAAGAAAGGAATAATAACATAGAAAGTGTTCTGTGTTTAATGTGTTATATAAAATTCAAGACATTATCATGATGATTAATAAACAAAGGGATGATATAATGCATATTTTTCCACAGTTCATATTATCATAGTCCAAATTTTAAGAAAATACAATATACTTTGGGAATTACATTAAAGAAGGCATTATAAAAATCCTTTATCAAATCCTAGTGTGGATTTTTGGTTTGGACAATATGATTACCAAATTCATAACACTATCTCCCCTCTATAAAAAGTAATAGTTTTGTTGTTAGTACATTGGCCTTTCAGTTCCATGAAAAAAATAGTCAAACTACTTAACTGATGTTACCCTTTAACACTTCATTGGATCTATGATTGTATCATTATGAATACTACCTGTAACAGTATATATTGTGGCCCATTCATTCCTACTTACCTTATGTATTTCCTGTCCGTGTCCTCCCACGAATCCTCCACAGTGGGGTATATCCATTGTGCTTAAGTTTTCCTCTAGGCCATTTAGCATTGGATGGTATGAGCAGGCTAATGTCTACAAGGGTTCCCTCCCATCCACTGTAACATAGGGTAGTCTAGATTTTCCCTAAAATGTAAGAATTGATTGGCTTAGGGGTGGGGCAGAAGTTTTCCAGTAGCCTCTGCCTTTGTTGACATAGTTTCCTGGTCACCTAGTGGCAAAAAAGTTGCCACTGATGTGAGTTTGGTGTCCTTTGAACTTTGTGGATCTCTAAAGACAATATAAGGGTCACCATATCCTACCTTGTTGAACAAAAGTGTTTCCATATGGAGACAAGGAATGGGTGGGGTCATGTCTACTGAAGCTGGGTACTACAATGTCTTTGTTGCACATCCTTTCTATATTAGGGCTATGTAAGGCTCTATTTTTTAACTGTGTCAATGACCTAAAAATATCTCATTTTTGCACCAACATAAACTGGAAATAACAAGGTACTGGCATCGTGCTTGCCCTTAACCCATTGGTATCATCGAACAAGTAGATGATATATCTTCTGGACTTTCTTTTCACTACCTGACCAGCTCATTTCCCTTTCATATCATAATTTTCTTAGATACCTTTTACAACTCTTCCCAGTTCAATTTATTGTTAGTATTTCTGTGCTGTAGAGGGGGAAAAAGAGGAATCTGTCAGAAATTTTCAAAATTTCAACTGGTTTTACCTGCATCTCATAGGCAAAGCCTTAGTTCCATTCTGCTTCACTTAAAAGTGTAGACCAAGTCCATTTTGCAGAAAAGGTGTCTAATCAAACTATCAGAGAAATGATGTGTATATCCCTAGTAATGAACATGCCATAGTTTTATAAGGGTCATGGCACTACTAATATGTCAAGGATTGACTCATGAATATGGAGGAACCATCTCCCACAGATCTGTAGTGCATATAACTGATTGTAAAATGCCATTTTTTTTCTCATGCTGGTAGCTGTTTGTCAATCATTAGACAGGGAATTACTAAGGGATATTTGGGGGTATTGTTGGAGTCAATTTTGGCTATCAGAGAAATAGCTATTTATAATCACTTAAATTTTGGTAACTATTTCACATTATATTTCTTCAGGTACTCTGCTTTCCAAGAAAATTGGACTAGAGTTTGTTTCCCAAATTCAACATACAATCTACCATTCCATTCAGTCATACAACCTTTCATACCTGGCATGTACTTCTTCCTTCTATAATTCTACTTTAAAAAGAAAAGAAAATCTGATTCACTATCTCCTTATATGCTTAATTTATAAAATACTATGGCAGGGGGTGGAAAGTTATAGACAGTATCACCTTATAAAGGAAGGAAGCAGTGAAAAGTAGAGGAGAGAGACATGACACCCAACTTTGCTAGATCATACTGAGAACTTTTATTGAAGGAAATGGAAAGAGGACAAGTGTAATGTGACAATAGCTTAGCCAGAGTTTCAGTAGTTTAATGAGAAACAGAAATTACACAAAGACCTTTTTTGAATTTTAAACTGGATGATTCTGTTATCATTTTGAGTTGTTGTGAAGTTTATTTCCAAAGTTTACTCTGAAGCTACTAAGCTTTTGCAAATTGCTGTGCTTTACCTTAAAAGGGTTTTGTTTGACTTATGAGTAGTGTTTCTTCTAAGCAATATAGTCAGTTTTCAAGATACTTTTGTAGATACTGGAGTGAGAGATCTTTTATTCAAATAATATTAATGCTTTTGTGAATGTCTCCTTTTCTCCTGAACAAATTCCAATTGATCTTCTGATCATCAGTTAATGAAGAAGAATTTATTCAGTGCTTACTCTATTTCAGGGGATACAACAAAAGTGAAAAAAATGCCTGCCTTTGAGGAGTTTATATTCTCAAAGGGCAGACCTGTACAAATAGAAGAATATGGAAAATTCATTTAGAAATGAATAATGTAAGTCATCTCTCTATGAATAGAATGAAAGATTCTTTAGGGCACAGGTTATCTCATTTTGGTCTTGGGAGCCCCAATTATTAATATTAGTGGATGGTACATAGTAGTCACTTAATAAATGCTTATTGATTGATCATTATGTCCACCACTTTCAATCAACTAGTATTGACTAAGGAGGTTGTGGAAATTTCAAAACTTGCCTTCTTACTACTCTGACCCTATTTTCACAAAACCTACTAGATTAACTTGACATTACTCTATGACATATGAAATACAAAGGACATAAAGCCAACAGGGCAAAACCAAGAGGCATTAGTGGCTCACCAGTGCCCTTAGAATACGGTACAAAGGCCTCTGTCTAGAATTGAAAGCCCTTCCCAGTCTGGCTTCAAGCTCTCCAGAATGATCTCACATTATTCCCTGTCACATACCCTACATTCCAGACAAGCAAACCCATTTGCTCTTCCATGACATTCCATCTCCTCTCTCTTTGTCATAGTGCAAGGTATCTCTAATGTTATTTTCCCCTAATCTCTTCTTCCTGACTTTCCTGGTTTCCTTCAAGTTTCTCAAAGGTTGTAAAGACCTTTCTAAGTGTTCTTTTCTACTCCTCACTGCTAGTGCCTTCCTTCAGAAATTATCTTGTATTTGTATGGTAAATATCTTCTTTGTCTCTACTTTTTTATATATGACCTCCCCTATTAGAATGGGAGCTCCTAATGGGCAGAGACTATATATTCTTTACTTTCTATATATCCTGAGATATTTGGCATAGTGCCTGTATACAGCCAGTGCTAAATAAGTGCTATTGACTGACTGGCTGACTATTTGCCATAATGGTGATAATACTCAGCCTTGACCTTTCCCTGTAGGAGTAACATTGCTTCCTTCAAAGTTCAAGTCAAGGGACACTTCTAGACCAGACCCATAAAGGCACTCTCAGTTGCCAAACTTGTCCTTACCTCCCCCCCTGAAATTACCTTATATTTATTTTCTAATTATTTATCTATATATTTCTTGTTCTCCCCTAGTACTATGTAAACCCCCTGAGGGGAAGTACTGTTTCACTTTTGTCTTTGTAACAAAATTATAGATACATGTATTCTATATATACATATGTGATATGTGATATATAATATATGATAGATGCACACATGTATGTATATATACATACACCTACATATCACATGTTTATATATGCACATATATAAAATGTACATATATATGTATGGTGCTTGCATTATAGATGTACAAAACTTCCTGTTCATAAACTGTTTTGATGTACTAAGGAAAAGATGGCTTACCCTTCCCTCAAGGCCCAGCTCAAAAGCTATTTCTTCCCCCAAAAGCTGAAATAGCTAGTAATGACCTCACCCTCCTTGGAACTAACACAGTACTTTGGAATTCTCTGTCTTTAAGCTCTTCTTAATAATGATTATTTAATGGCTTCTGCCTCAGTCATATAATCTCTCCTAATCTATACTAATTAGGAAAGAGAAGTCTATTGATGAAAGAAAAAATACTATGTTCTTAATTTTGAATAACACTTTATTAGAACAGACTTATTTAAAGAAGGAGAAGGAGGGAGAGGGAGAAGGATGAATTTTTTCCTGTGTTGACAGAAATAGTTGATGCATCTATAGTCATATGCTTATAATTTCAATCCCTCACAAAGAGATAAATAAACAATATTTATATCCTTAATAATTCTTGGAAAAAATAAAACCACATAAAATACAAAGGACTAAGTAAAAGAAGGAAGGGGAAAATATAAAAAAAAAACTAGTATTTTTTTTTAAAGTTAGAGAAACTGAGATACAAAGAAACCAATTACTTTTTGAATACTACATGGTTCCCTAAGATTCTGACCTTGGACCTGTGCTGTTTAATATTTGTGAAAAAAAAAAGAATCAGTAATTTGGATGATGGCATTGATCATCACTGATGATGACTCAGAGCTGGGAGGGATAGCTAGCCCCCTGGAAAGGATAGTCAAATATCACACACTATTTCTATGTAGAGTTGTACTTTAAAGTAGTATTCCTTGTGCAACGTTAGGACAACAAAAAAGCAAATCCCTTGAAATTTACACTTCTCTTTAGGGGAAACCTCTACTGGGAATTCTTAACTGGAATCTGTGAACTTGTTTGAAAAAATATTTTGATTGCATTTTAATATAGGGCATTGCAAAAGTTCCAACATTTTAAGCTACCAAAGTTTCACTTCACCCCACTTCACTCAAAGTTATTTATATTTGGAGACTAGTATAATAAGTTAGCTATCACATAAACAAATATTCCATTTATATATTTGGAATAATTCAGTCTATTGCGCTTTATTTCAACAATGCATATATTCTGATGAAATTCAATTATCTTGATGTTTTCAGAATAGTTCAAGCTCACTGAGGGCAGGAAGCCTCTCACTTTTGTATTTGCATTTCATGTGTCCAGCACAACATCTAACACATAGTAGTTACATCATAATTTTATTGATTTTATTTGACTTTCAAATATCTAGACATATGAGATTATATAAATAAAACATAAGAACAATTGGTGAACATTTACTTTCCTTAGTAAAACTAGGAAAATAGTGGCCAATGTATATCTGTAAAGTAGGGCTGTCTGACTCCATTTTGGTGCCTTTTTCTCCCTGCATACTTAATTCTGTTCCTACTCTAAGGGTTGCCTACATGGAAATGTAAGAATACCAAAAATTTTGTTATTCTAACCAGCTGTGAAAAGTTAACACTCTGCCTTTAATTGTGTCTACACAATGCTAAACACCCAGATGCAAAGAGAGCAATTCAGCCCATCATCTGGATGTTCAGGAGAATCTGGATAACACATGTCAGGTAAACAAAACATCCAGATGATTGACTGGAAATTTTGCTCTGCCTTTAGATGTTTTGTCATGATAGAGACACAGCCTTTCCATCTCTCTTTGGAGATAGCATAGATTAATGACAGGCATATGGTCCAATGGTCAGAAGCATCTTTTTCTCACTATGTTTATAATTTGTGTGTCTCATAAACAACTGATAATATTGAATGAATGACTCAATTGATAAGTGTGTATTAAAGACCATACGCTGTACAACTTCTAAAGATACAAAGACAGAAGTGAAACAGTGTCTGTCATTAAACTTGACATCAATTTTTCTGGGGAGCTGGGGGAGGGGGAAGGTGTAAAGATGATATAATAAGCACACACCCACACCCACATCTTTACCCATACACACACCCACATGCCCATACCCATAGCCACCCCACCCCACACATATATGTATAAAATAAAAACATGATAGTTTGGAAGGACACCAATAGTTGGGGAATTAAAAAAACCTTAATGTAGAAGATAGTGTTGAGTTGGTCCTTCAAGGAAATTAAGAAGACCAGGAGGCAAAGGTAAGGAGGGAGTCAGTTCCAGGCCTGGGAACTAGCCAAAAAAGGTATGGAGAGGGGAGAGGAATGTTATGTACTATTATAGAATGTCACTGGAATTTACTGAGTGTTGGGGGGCAGCTAACATGATCAGTAGTACAATTTAGGAAAATCATTGTGGTTGCTAAGTAGGGCATAGATTGGAGTTAGGAAAGAGCCTAGATTACTGTGATAGTCCAAGGAAGAGTGGTGACTCTGTGAAGAAGAAGAAGGGGATATTATATATATATATATATATATATATATATATATATATATATATATATAGACACACACATGCATACATATATACATATACATATATACACATTTTTGTGTGTGTACACATATACATACACACACACCTACATACATATGTGTGTGTATAAAATATGTATGTATACACACAAACATATATGAGAGATGTGAAAGTAGAAACTATATTTGATAATAGATTGGATATGTGGAGTGGGTATTAAAAAGGAGGAGACAATAACACCAGAATGAGCCTGGGTGACTAAGAGGGTTTCAGTATATTAAGAAAATTGGAAAGAGGGTATGGTTTGGGGATAAACCCATCTTGAGTTTGAGATGTGTATGAAATACTAAATTCAAGCTGTTCAAAAGGTAGTTGGGGGTGTGGGACTGGAGCTCAGGATAGAGACTAGGGCTGGAGAGATAGATCTGTTAATCATTTGCAGAAGCTATAGTTGATCCTCAGAAGCTGGTGAGATCACCAAATGAGAATGTATCAAAACGTCCCACTACAGAGCCTTGGAGGACACCACAGTAGGTATGACTAGGATGAAGACTCAGCAAGGGATGCTGGCATGTGGGCACATAGATAGAGGGAGAGTCAAAAGACAGCAGTGTCATAAAAACAGACAGGAGATAGTGTTGAGGAGGAGAAGTGATTGACAGTGTCACAGGTTGCAGAGAGATAAAAGAGATGAGGATTGAAGAAAAAATCATTAGATTTGGCAACTAGAAACCATCGGTACCTTGGACAAAGCAGTATCTGTTGAATGGTGAACTACAAAGATAGATGAATTTGGTAGAAGTGAGCAAGAGAGGAGGATGTGGAGATAGATACATTACTTCCTTGAGGAGTTTATACAAGAAGGGGAGGGGAGAGAAATAGAATGATAGTGGTTAGATGAAGTAGCATTTTTTAAATGGGGAGGAGACAAGAACATCTTTGTAAGGAGCAGGAAGGAAGCCAGTAAATAGGTAGAGATTCAAAATTAAGGAGAGAGTGGGAATAATAGTGAATGAAATTTATTGGAAAAGATAGGAAATGATATGATCAAGAAAACATGTATGAAGTTTACCTTTGCAAGGAACAGGGCAATATTTTCATTTGAGGCAAATATAAAGGAAAAGATAGTGGGGAAAGATGTATGAATGATGTCAGAAGAGGAGGAGGGGGAAGGGAACTCTTGATGAATGGCCTCTATTTTGTGTATGTGTGTGTGTGTGTGTGTGTGTGTATGTGTATGTAGCATGAAGTGAGGTTTTTAGCGAAGAGGGCAAGGTGACAAAAAAGTTTCATCTCATCCAATCTTTTAGGAGGTCTGAAAAGTTTGGGAATAGCTACCAGGGTGAATGGGTTAGGAAATTGCTCAGGGAAGTGTAAAAGTATTGCCTTGTTGCTGGCTTTCTCTCAATCACAACTCCTGTCCTCATATTAGGGGACTTCAGTATACATATTTGGGATTTCTAAGAAGGCATTTACAATGTATATTAAATAAATAAGTTTATTTATTTCTGTGAGAATTTATAAACTGCCCCTTTCACTAACCCCCACTGAAAGCAACAACAACAACAAGAAACAATACCTTCAAATAAAAAATAAAACCCCTGTCATAAACATGCATAAAGCAGCAGACAAATTAGTCCATTGGCTGTGCCTGAAAAAGCATCTTTCTATTTTAAGGTCATAAACTCTCTGGAAGTAGGTGAGTAATGTGTTTCATCATCGGTCTTCTGGACTCATGGTTTATCATTGCATTGATCAGAGTTTTAAAGTCTTTCAAGCTGGTTTTTTCCCTCTCTACAGTGTTGTTGCCATTGCATAAATTATTTTCTTCTTACTGCTCAATTTGCTTTGTATCCATTCATAGAGGTTTTCCCAGTTTCTTCTGAAACTATTTTACCATTTCTTAAGGAGTAATGATATTTTATTCCATTTATTCAGTCAGTCAATCAACAAGAATTATATTAAGCACTTATTAGGTGCCAGGTACTATACTAAGCACTGAGAATATAAAGAAAGACTGAAAAAATAGCCCTTCCTGTCAAGGAGCTCACAGTTTAATGAAGAAATATACACAGAGAGACACATACACACACAAAATAAATAATATACTATAATTTGTTAAGCCATTTCCAATAAGAGGACATTACCTTATTTTCCATTTTTTTGGGCTACTATAGAAACAGCAGTTATATTTTTGAACCTATAGGTCCTTTTCCTCTTTATTTGATCTCTTTGGGGTGTGGGTCTAGTATATTGCTTTCCAGAATAGTCAGAGCTCAACTAACAGGGTTCCAGTATACCCATTTTCTCAGAGTCTCTCAACATCTCATGCAACATATTTTTAAAAGCCACCATGTACAATGCTTCAGGAATGCACCCAGGGCATAAAGTAGGACACATTAATGATGATCTTTTGGTTCAGAAGTCCTCATCTAGCTGAATGATGCCACATTTCAAACGTGGCAAATCTAGATGTACTATTAAGTGTCTAGAATCAATGCCATTTTTCTGGTTTATTCATTACCCGAAGTTTTGTTTTTTCAGAACTACACATGAGCTTGAATCAACAAAAAGAAACATCCTATTATATTTTTGTGATGGATTTTTAAATACTTCCTGAGTCACCCACAATTTAACAAAGTCAAAAATTCCTTTTAAAATAGAAAGCAGTTTTGTCAAGAGATGATTCTCTTCAAAGCTACAGGCAAGTGGTATGACTTGGATATCATGGGGAGGAGGGCTATGATTTAGCTTACAGAGAAGAAGCATAAGGACCATGCCAGGATTAATGAAGCACGTCTTTAAATAACATATTCCAGAGTCAACATTTTAGTTTCAGGATCTTTAATGGATCTTTGTGCAAGCCCACATTTCTAGGCAATATTCCTTTAAGCTATTTGGGTTTACTTTCTTTCTTAGCTGGTTGTACAATTAGAAGAGGAAAACCTTTATTGTCTCTTTTTTTCCAGTGATGTACCTAGACTCTGGTCAAAGAGGACTTTAGCTTCCAGTAATCTTAACCCTTTTATGAGTGTAAATTGATCACTTAACATTTTTTAAAAAGTCCATTTGGTATCTGACCTGCTAACCTTCATATGACGACATGACATCTTAAAATCACAGTAAGTATTAGAAAAATTATGCCTTAAATATGGGCCTTTGTATCTTTTACCACATCCTCTTCTCCAGCGGTTATTACCTAATAATTTTTGACACCGTGATTAAACACAAAGTTTTCCATTTTATGATTCCATTTCAAATATACAATTGCCAACGTATATATCAAAGTGAAAATTAGGCGTCCTTAAAGAGTCTGTAATTATATTTGTGCATTAAAATGTCAACTGAGCAAAATGAATGATTTCAAACAATATTTTAATCTAATTGTTTTAAAATCAAACAATTAATCAAGTTTTTATCATCACTCCTAAATAATCTCTTGTGTTTTAACTTAGAAGCAGCCTCTGATGCTAGACTTTGATTTGAGGATTTATTCAAAACAGCAGCATTCAATTCATTAGTTACCCTCAAAGCTACAGCAGGTAGATCTGATTGGGGACCTAAAGAACACAGTAAAGCCAGCCTCTTACCTGTTAGGACTTTAGTACTTTCTAACTAATAAGAACTAAATTTCATGAAGGAGGTTGTTTACTTGGGTCAACAGCTCTCTTTAGAATGCCAGATTTGGGAAGGGTAACTCTGATCAATGCAATGACTAACCACAATTCCAGAGGACTCATGATAAAATATGCTCCCTCCCCCTGATAGTGAGGCAATGTGCAGATTGGGACATATTGTTTTTGGACAAGGCCAATGGGGGAATTTGTTTTGTTCATGATGGGCTTTGTTTTACTTTATATCAATGTTGGGATGAGATAGGGAGGTAGGAGAACGACCAGGTAGATTTTTGTTGATGAAAAAATATCTAATTTTAAAAAGATTGAAATTCAATTAGAAAACAACCAAACTTGTTAAATATTTCCTATGTATGTGCAAAGCAATATGTTAGGTGCCCGGGGAGGTATCCTCATGGAAATTATAGCTACTGAGCAATAAATAAATTTTGCTAAGTTTATGAAGAATATATATAATTCAAGGTATCTTATTCTGATTTATCCTGTGAATAGCCCATTTGAATACATTTGTTAGTTTATTATCTCCTCAATAATATGATGAGCTTCTTAAGAGCAGAAGCTATTTCTTGCTTCTTTCTGTATCATCAGCACTTAGCACAGTACCTGGCACATAGTAGGAACTTAACAAATATTGATTAATTGATGGATTGGTGTCCAAAAGTGGAATGAGCTACTTTGGGAAGGAGTAGATTCCTAGAAGCCTTCAAGCAATGGCCTTTATTGATTAATTGAAAAAGGCAGAGGCTGGATGATTGTTAGAGTGAGGATTCTGCTAAGGTTGACCGCTAGGTTTCTTCTAACTCAAAAAAAAAGGATTCTGTGATTCAGACCCTAGAATTTGTTGTCCTGAGTTTTGACAGGACTTGAGTTTTCTGAGTTTTCAATTAAAGAAGCAGTTTTATATTTCCTGCCTAATACTATTTCTCTAATGAGTCACATTCTAGATGATTGCAGATGTTTGTTTGCTTTTTTTTAAAGCCTATTTTATGTAAGAGCCTTTCTATCAGGGAATGCCCAGCCTGGCAAGATTTGTTAAGAATGTATATGTCTGAAGTCTTAAAGATCTCACGGAAAGGAATTTAAACTGAGAAAAGAAAGAGGGAGAAAACTCTCCATGTATATCCACCAAACTATGTACCATAGATACTTAGAAAATAGGAAGGATTGTACTAGAGGCACCTAAAATTTATAGGAGCCAGAGTGAATAAAATGAACTGAGGTGCAAAGGTAAGATGAAAAGATGTATTCAGGCACTTATGGATTATATGCATCAATTGGTCAATAAACAAGTATTTATTATTATGAGCCAGATACTTTGTTAAGTCCTGGTGATTCAAAGAAAGGCAAAGGACATATTCTTCTTTCAAGGAACTTACAGTCTAATGGGGGAAAATGAGCCTGAAGAATCTGTTTAAAGAAGTGGTGAATGAGAGATAAAGTTGAGAAGGTAGTTTGGGCAATAGGTTTTGAAGGTCTTGAATACTAGGTCAAGAGGTTTGGTCTGTATTCTTTAAACAGTGGGAAGGCAGTGTATGATTTTTAGTATATGAACAGCATAATGAAAATGGTAATAGTTAAAGGGATAGTACCTGAAGTAATATAGGGTGGAAATGAATTTTCTGAGTTCAAATTTCTCCTCTTTGGTGAACAGCTTTCAATTCTGTTTGAATCTTCATTTCCATTTAGCATTAGTAACATTTGATCTTTTCCATTAAATTTATTCTCTTCAATATTGGATTCAATTTAAAAAAAATTCTGATGTCAGAAATGAAGAGAAACCCAGGGAGAGGGGAAGAGATGGGGGCAGGAAAGAAGAAAGAAAGGGAAGTTAGTGGGAGAAAGGAAATAAATAGGGAAAAACTGGTTCAAAAATGGAAAACATGAAGATCAAAAAGTTGTTGGTGAAAGATGAAAGGAGAGTTGGGCTAGAGAAAGAAGGAAAAAAATAAAATTAGTAATAAGGAGTTAGCAAATACAGAGAGATTACAGATAACTTTATCTTCCCCTAAATTGTCATAAACTGACATTTTGACTGTAATGTACTTTAATATATTTTTAGCTGTTACATCTTGTTCCTCAAAGTCACTTCAGAGATGGAAACTTTACATGTTCTGTTTAGCACCTAGCAGATGCTTGAAAGCTAAACAAAATATGAAAGGGAAAAAGAATAAGAAAGTAGAAAAAATTTCTATTGTATATGAGAAGGTTGGAAGAGGAGAAAGAAGAGAGAATGGGCGTGTGAACAAATCTGAGATTTTTTTTCGATTGTTTACCATGGTGTCGCTTGAATACATTATGCAGCCAATGCTTTCAGGAATTATTGATTTACTAGACTGATAATTACACTAGCATTGACCTACATTGAACTCATTGGAAAGATAGTTGTGAAGAGTCATCTGCAGTATGACAACTGGTCCTTTTTCTATGACAGGATGGCTCACACGTCATGATTACTGGTTTACAGGTTTTTCAAAAGTTAAGCTATAACATTTGATAGTGAGGGTTATGAAAATGCTCCAAAACATGGAAAAAAGTTGATATAGTAAATTTGTTGATTTATTTAACTTCAGGGAAACATTTTTGATCTGCTTTCACTGTAGTCTAAATATAACATGCATATTTTGTTTCAAGGTTGTTCTTTAATGGCAGAATCAAGCTACATGAATAAACTCCATGGTCATAAAATTTAATCTTTTGATAGATTCATTCTTCTTTTTTAAAAAATGGGTGAATATTTTGATTTATTTATTGAGTTCTGAACAAAATCAGCATATAAATTTTTAAATACCTTTTCCCATAGAGAACTGAAAATAATCTGTAGCCATTAAAAATCTGAGTCCAAGGACTCATCCTAGTATGAAGGTGATTGTGAGTTTGCAAAGGTTATGTTAGCAGAGTGAAAACTGGATCTCTCAATCTGGAATGGCTTTGAGTACTGAGCTCCAGAGTACGTACATCTACTGTCCAAGTTTCAGCCTAAAAACAGCATAGAAAAACTCATGCCTATAAGGTTGGCCACTAGTTGATGACTTACTTTTCCTATAACATTACCTCACATAGACTTCCATCGAAGGTATCAACATACTTTAGATGAGCTCCATCTGTATTTGGATGAGGGAATGTCTACCCTGATGAAATCAAGTTCTTACAATCATAACTTTTGAGGTCATCTAGTACAACTTTCTCATAATTAAAGCATAAATACTATATTTAAACCATTATCCACTTTGAGTTGCTATTTTTTAAGTTATTATTTTGCATATTTTATTTCATGCAAGGCAAGGTAGAGGTGGGTAATGGAGTTGTGGTTTTGGTCTGGCTGTATCAGTTGAGTAGAAATGCACACAGTTAACAAATGTGATCTCCTACATTTTGCCATATGTTATTTTGTGTCCCTGGACTCAGAGTCATAAGTTATAATCCTTTCATTTTTACAGATCACTTATGAATGAAACTTACAAATAGATTCCTAAGAATGACAATAAGATGACATCGATCAGCCACATAGAAGAAATGGAGGAAAAAGCATATTACCTTGCGTTTGAGATTCCCTGGGATTTAGTATCTTTTAGGAAGTAGGTTGACTTAACAAATTTCCTATATGGTCTCTTGGGCTTGAAACAATGATGCCTGTTCCTTCCCTTTTAAGAGATTATCTCCAGAGAACATATAGTAAGTACCATACGCATAGGTATGTATGTATACATGTAGGTATATACGTATGCATGCATGTACATATACACATATATACATGTGCATATATGTATGAGTGCACATATGCATGAGTAAATAAACTTATATATTAAACTCACATATTCTTCTATTTGTAAAATCCTAGGTCAGGTGCTGATGCTTCAAAGAGGAAAAGTAATATAGTCCTTGGGCAGCTAGGTAGTGTGGTAAATCTAATGTTGTGCCTGGAGTCAGGAAGATTCCTTTTCCTGAGTTCAAATCTGGACTCCAACATTTACTAGCTGTGTGTTCCTGGCCAAGTCACTTAACCTTGTTTGCCTCAGTTCCTCATCTGTAAAATGAGCTGGAGAAAGAAATGGCAAGCCACTTTAACATCCGTGCCAAGAGAACCCCAAATGTGGTCATGAAGAGTTGGACACAATTCAACAACGACAACGACAACAACAAATATAGTCCTTGCTTCTCACAGTTTACAGTCTCCCAGAAGGGATATGAAATATACACAGAGAAGGACAATATAAGGCAGAGGCAGGAGGAGAGAGCCAGAAAGGAATTCTAAGACAATTTGAAAAGGTATAATACATTTTAGAAGGGGGTGGGGTGGGGGCAGGAAGAGATCTGGAAAGACTTCATTAAAAAAGATACTGCTGGAGTTGAGATTATATTTATGAAGTAGAGACAATGTAGGAATGTGTTTCAATTATGGGGACAACTTGTGTGAACGCATGAGTTCACAGAACACCTAGTAGTCTAGTCAGGCTGGAATATAGAGTGTATAAAAGGCATATTTTGAATTAAAGCAGCTAAATTGGAGTCAGATTGTGGAGGACCTTATGTATCAGAAAAAAGGTTTATATTTTATCCTACAGGTAACATGGACTTACTGAGAGTTTTTGAGGAGGAAAGTGACGTAAGAATGTTGAATTTTATTTACCAGAAAGACATTAAAATGGTGATCACAAGTAAGAAATTGGGGGTATAAGACTAGAACTCATGAGATAATTTAGGGAAATCTATATATGTTAGTATATGTAGACATATAGACAGATAAACACAGACATACATATATAAATATAGGCTTATGTTTACATAGACATACTTGTATAATTTGTATGTATGTACATATAGTAATATTGTATATGTATGTGCATATACAATATAGATGTATATGTGTCATTTGCATTGAGATCATAATTATCTCTCAGGAGAGAAGCTGGGATCATTAAAGGAGATAGCAGACATAAAAAAAGACTAGGGTACGTGACTGAGCTCTGGGGGATGTTCACAATTGTGGAGGGGAAGAAATCAGGAAATGAGACAGGGAAAGTGTAGTCATTCAGATTAGAAGGAAATTGAGAGAAAACCATGATTTATAAGCCAAAAAAGTAGGAAGTATCCATGTGGTAGTAGGCCAGGATGGATGTTGTAGACAGTTTAAGGAGCATGAGGACCTTGAAAAAGCCATAGGATTTGCCAATGAAAAAAAAAATACAAAATGTAGAATGTCACAAAATGTAAGATAATATTTTCCTAATTCATGTTTATTTTTTATTCCATAGGCACCATTACTTAATTAGTTAATCTTTAAATGTTTAATAAAAGTTATACTCTCCTGGCTGAATATCTCACTAGTGATACAGGCCATTCACATTCACATTTAAGTCACTCAACACAGTGAGAATAACAGTTTCAGAAATACCCAAGTTAATGATGCTGTGCCTTATCTTTTTTTTTGGTCCAACCCCCAGACTTTGGGTTCATCCTACCCAATTTTTATTATGGTGGTTGGCCATTCACAGACCTATAGGATGCAGGGTATAATTGAGCGATCCTTCTGTTTGTCATTCTTGCTATTTGGTCCATTCAAGTCCTTTTCATGCAATAAACTGTCTTCCATGTACTTGCTATAGTCCCCGAAAAAACTTCATCTTATTTCAGATAATTTGCACTCTTAAATTTTGAATAATTCTTTTTTTGGTTGGGCAATGGGAGTTAAGTTAAATGCCCAGGGTCACACAACCAGTAAGTGTCATGTGTCTGAGGCCGGATTTGAACTCAGGTCCTCCTGAATCCAGGGCTGGTGCTCTATCCACTGTGCCACCTAGCAGCCCCCTGAATAATTCTTTAAGTTTATGTAAAAGATCATGTGATCTCTGTTCTCAGTTTAATAATTTTTTATTCTTCAATTAATGCATGATCTTATGAGTGTGCTTACTTTCCTAAGAAAAATGCAGATTGCAAGCCACCTATGCCCTTTCATCCTGTAAGACCTCCCATAAATCTACAGGGAGTACACCCAATATTCTGGAAGCCTTCCTTTAGTTTTCTTGGCATTGCATAGAATCAAATGGATACACAAGTTCTCCATTACTTATCTCTAATTCTCACCACATGGCCAGCCCTCCTTCTTTTTCCAGGCATATCTCTCTCTGCTGATATCTTTTACACCTCTTCTCTTGGGCAATTTGTAGTTAGTAATGTGTTGCAGCCTACTTACTCCCCCCACGTGCTTCTTCTCCAAAGTCCTATGGGTGACCCTCGACTTTAATATTTTGGAGACTGTGGTATTCCATGACTCATAGCCATATGGCATTACCAGGATAATATTATTATTTTTTTGATTCTCAGTATATAAAAATTCAAGTGTCTAGATAGGTATATATATTTTTTCTTCACTATGATGTTGTCTTAAGATTTTGATACACAAACACATTTGTTTTATCCTTTAAGCATATAAGATCTTTACAGCATGTAAATCTCTGTCCCTGTATAGACGATTTGTGTGCCATTTCATAAACACAAAGAAAGAGATTTGCATTTTTCTGTGAAATATTGTCAACTAGACAAAATCTTTAGTCGCATTCAAATGGCTTACATTGTGGGTTACTCATAGTAGACATTTAATTATGGGACAGCTTTCTACTGACGCTCAGAACTTTCCCAGCAATCGGAGTATGTAATAAAGGGAGACATATCACTGTTAATATTATCCTAAACAAAGTATGATTAGCAAGGTAGCTACTAACAAAAGGCACCATGTAATACATTTTAAATCTAGTGGTAAATGACTCTTCCATTGTTCCCACTGTGGGTGACCTCCTTTTTAATATGGTGACTTTATTAATTCTTCTCAAATTTAAATACTTTTACAAGTAACTATGACAAGGTGACCTTGGCTGTGCCTATGGCCCTAAAATTTGGAGGGCAAACACTGATAGCATTCAAAGTCCTTCAGCATAGAGAAATAGCCACGAAGAATAATTAGTTACAATGGGGATCTATGAGCTGGGCTGAGCTCCTCCCCTGAATGACTTTACTCCCTTCCTCATCTGATAGGCTTGTGTCTTCCTCATTGGGAAATCTCTTCCCCCACTCCCACCACCTTAAATGAAGGTCATTTCTCCAAGCTGTGGTTGTCCCAGGCACAAACATTCCTAGTTATAGCTCTGGTGGTTTGGGTGGATTTGAGATTGGGCATGTTTTAAAGTTACTTTAATAAGATAGTCCTGAGAGTATCCAGAACTGAGAGAATTTGAAAAAAAAATGTACTTATGCATTTAAAAGATAGGTCCTACAAAGATAAAAGTCAATCAAACTTCAGTGTGAGCCTGGGTTTAAATATACATCTGCCTCCAAATTACTTAGGTTTGTTTCTCCTACATTTTTATAGCGTTTGCTTTCTTACAAAAATCCTTTTGTGAGAAATAAGGTGAACTCTTGGTGGTTTTTGACGATTTTAACAGTTCAGCAATGGTGGCAACTAAATTTCATTTTTAATACAATAATTAAGGTGCTTATAGTTTCTTGAGGAAGGCACTCAGAAAGCCTCTCAACAACAACAAAAAGCAGAAGAACATTTTAATTATTTGTTCAAATAAGTAGAAAAAAAATTAATTCTGACTAAACTGGAAGGGGGAAAAAAATCAAGCTGCCAGTAACATCATCTGAAACAGATGGTTCCAAATAGTTGGAATGCTACTTTCTGCATACTTCAGTGACTCCTGAAATAACAGAAAACTCCATAAATATATAGAAAAGCAAACAGACAAATCAGATATAGTACTGAGTCTCACTTTAGTCAGTACGAATACTGCCCTATTTCTGAAAAATCCTTCCATAGTCAACATGGAATCATCTATATTGCTAGACCTCTTTCAAAACTAGGTGAAACAGAATTGGAAGAGATCATAAAATAGAAAACTCCTTGGTACATTGACTTAAGAGAACCACATATGTCATGATTGATAGTTCTAATAGAGAAGAATATTTAGAAAATTCTGTAGATTATCTATTTATACTTCAAGCATAAAGCTCATTGTTTGCTTGTTTCTACTTTGCTTATAGGAGTGAAATTTAATGAAATATGCTTCAATTTCCCAACTACGGCATTTCACCCTACAAATCCAAGATGACCTAAAGTTTTACTTCCATGACAACTGAAAAAATATGACTTTTAAACAAATTAATACTACATATATTTTTTTAGAGTTGAAAAGTAAGCAGAATGATAATTTATGAAGTTTGTCATTGACCTTCTTCTGAAGAAAATAATTGGCACTTGCTAAAATCTTTAGTAATAATGATAGATCCTGATAACAATGGAGGAATTTTCTTTCATGAGACATATTACAGATTACTGTGTTTTAGATTTCATCTTTGATTTATTCAATTTTAATTTCACTTTAATAATGGAAGGGGAAAGAAAGAAAAAAAACCCTAGAAATTACTAGAAAATGAGAGTATTTTCTGAATTTATGTGAGGAAGACAGAACAGTTTTAATGTTTACTTGAGAAATATATTTACAGCCAGGTCATGATTAGTGTGAATAATGTATCCTGTGAAGTGGTCATATGTATTAGAATTTGTACTATTCGAAGTTGTAATTATATAAAATATGGTAATTGGTTCCAGTCCAATGGAAATATGTAGTGCAAATTTGAATAATGCAACCACTTCACAGGATTTATTCTTTGTATGGAAAGGGACCTAAATGTAATTCCTATGGAACAGGACTCTCTTTTTAACATTTTGTACAAAAATCAGCCTTCTATCACACATCATCAGTGCTTTTGTTTGGACGGGGATAGTAGAGTTCCTTATTAGAAAACAAAAGATATTAATTTCATGAGCTTCCCAGAATAGAAGATGAACATTCTGTTAAATTTAGCAGTTATATTACTACTGGTTATTATTAAATACAGATTATATTGGAAGAAATGAAAGGAGTTCTACAAATTTCAACATGTACTTATCTGAATAGGATAATAAGCAAAGTTGAGTCATATCAACCTTAATAAATATGAGTATATCATTATATTTATGTTTATGTAGAGATATATGACTAATTCAAGCAGCTAGCATCCACATGTGCCTTGTCAGAGGTCTGTTAAGATGATCAGAATTCCTTTTTAAAAATCTCTTATTTATTTATTTTACTCCAGCCACAATGACTTTTGCATTTCCACGTACTTTGTAGAGATTGTCAAACCAACATAGCACCTACAGGCATTGCAGAATGGAGCATCAGTAAGAATAGAGCATTTTCTACTAGGGCAGAATATTTTGGTTGCTAACATACCAGCTGCCACAGTCACAGCAAGCCACATTAAATGCTCATGTATTAGCTTTTAGAAATGCTAATAATCTGCTTCCTCGATTCCAAGTCAAGTTAGACTTTGGAGAGAATGAAGAAAAGAGAAAGCAAATATTGTACTTAAAATGGAACGGAAAAGAAAGAATGTGAGAAACAGAGGCAAATAAAAGGATCAAGGCCATCAAGTAATAATAGGAGGGTGGTACAGTTGGGAACAAGCAACTTATCAATATTATTTCCCATGTTCTTCTTCTAGGTCATCAAGTAGATTAATATGTAACTGCAAGCTGTTCATTCATTGTGGAAGAGCAGCAAATATCTCCCATGGCACTGATAAACTCTCTGAGGCTAGAGGCCAAGGTGTTTATGCTCTGATGGAGACATTAGTGCCTGATACCTGCTCCCAGTGATACAGTTAGGAGCACTGCACACTAAGCGTAACTTGAAAAGTCGATTACAGTCTAGCTCATTTGTTATTTCCAAAGTGGACAACTGTGTTGGTTATTATCAATATGCTGTGAATAGGAACCTTGAGATTTGAGGTTTTGTTTAACTACCTTACCATAAAAATGGTAATATTCTGCAAAAAAAAATGCACCCTTCTTTTTGCCCAAGACATTTTAGTCCTCAAGAAAAAGAATTTAGGTTAATTTGTGAAATATTTCTGTGGTGTCAATGGCCATCTGTTTGCAATGGTTCAATCTCCTCTTCTTTTAAGTTTTCATCTTGACATACAGAGGCTAGCCCGGTGTATTGGGAAGGCTAATGCATTTTGAAATCAAAGGATCTGCATTTGATTTCTCTGTTTAGCTCTTTACCCTTGTTTGACCTTAGGGAAGTCCTTCGATGTTTTCAGTTTCCTTCTCTGGAAAACAGAGTTTTGGACCAGATGTTCCTCAGGTTCCTTCCACCCAAACACTGTACCAATTTGATTGTCCTGTTAAGTTTCCTTCTTCTCCTACTAAAGTAATCTATTTTCTGATTCATTACTTAAAAAATCATTTTCTGTCATAGAAGCATGCATTTGATTAGTTCAAATAAAATTGCAAATTTAAATTTTCTTTTGAAAAATTACTTAATGTAGACAACATAATCCATTAATGCAACTTTTTACTTTGCAACTATTAACATTTAAATAAATGAATTTTGGGGCAGCTAGGTGACACAGTGGATAGAGCACTGGCCCTGAAGTCAGGAGGACCTGAGCTCAAATCCAGTCTGAGACCAGACATTTGACACTTACTAGCTGTGTGACTCTGGGCAAGTCACTTAACCAATTGCCTAAAAAAAAAAAAAAATAAATGAATTTCAACCTATACAATACCATAAACTTTTAGCTACACCCTCTAAGTTCTCAGTGAGATTCTTTGTCTACTCATTTTACTTCTCTTTTCTCTTATGTGGTTAGTGTTAGTCTGTACCTGTCCTTTGAGCTCTGACTTTTCCTCTTTGTTTTATTTTATTAAAACAAAAGATCTTTGTAGATTTCATTCTATTCCTCACACTTGTCAGTTTTAATCACATTGTTATATTCCATTACATTTATCAAACCACAATTTGTTCAGGTGTTCCTCCTATTGCTGAACATTAACTTGCTTCTAGTTTTTGTTTTTTTTTTTTTTCCAAAGATAAATAATATTGCCATGAAATCTCTTAACAATTTTTTTTTTGTTTTTGTTTGAATTGTTAGTACATAAATACAACAGTGAAATTATCGGGTCAAAGTGTATGATTATTTTTGTAAATTTACTGCATATTTCTAGATTGTTTTCTAAAAAAGATTCTACAAGTTTAAAATCCCACCAATAACAAAGGAATGTACATTTGCTTATGTGCTCCAATATTATATTTCATTGTTTTTAAACATTTTTGTCAATTTAAAAGTTATCAAGGGTACCACGATGTTGTCTTAATTTGTATCTCTTTGATTATTGGTGAACTTGAGAATTTTTTCCAAATAATTATTGACACCTAGTGCTTTTTATTTTGCTTGTGTTTTATATTTTGATTTTTTTTTTCATATTTTTTGGCCATTTATCCATTGTGGACTGGGAGTTTTATGTTTTGGTTGTTTTTGTTTTTATTTCTCCCATATGCAATAAATATTTCCTCCAATCTGTTATTTTCTTTTAATTATATTTATTATTATTTGTACAGATTTAAAAAAATAATGTGATAAAATATCTATCTTGTCTTTAAAAATTCCTGGTGTAGTAGGGAAAGGACAAGACTCAGAGTCAGGAAGATTTAAGTTTGATTCTTGTCTCTAATATATGTTTGGCTCTGTGGCCTGGGCAAATAACCTAGCTTCCCAGAGCCTCAAGCAACTCTCTAAGACTGTGAGGTGCAGAAATTTCCAGTCTGTCTTGAAAGCCAATCTACTCCTCACTGAGAGCTCCTGATACTCATGAAATTGTGAAATAAATATGTAAATACATTTTAATAGAAAAAATAAAGCAATGTGGCAACCACAACTGAGATGAGCACCTTATTCTATTTTCTTCCATCTTTTTTCTTAATAGTTTATCTTGTTTTTTAAGTCTATTGACCAGCCGGAATTCACTGAGGTATATAGTGTGATGTATGGGTCTAATTCTATGTCTTGCCAAATTGTTACCCAATTTCCTTAAGATTTGACCAGTAGTGCTAATCTCAAGTAGTTGTTGCTACAAAAGCCATCTTTATAAATGCTAATATTATCCCATTGATACTATTATGTTGCAAATCATGGAATACCATAATTTCAGAAGGATTGCAATCACACTTGACCCAAAGTGCAGAATGTGATATAGTACCAAGAATGGTTTGTCAGAAAGGACAGACAGGATTGATCAGTACAACAGGTGAGCTGAACATGTAAGGATAACAGACAGGTTGCAGGAAAGTGAGGTTAGACCCTCAAATTCATTAAATTAAGTAAGCCTCTCTTAATCATCTTTCTATGAGCAATGCCCTTTGTGAGGTCCTGGAAACATGAAAACAAAATTAAAAAAAAATCATCCCTTCACTAAACAACTTGTGTTCTTACCTGTAGTGTTTGTGCGTGTGTGTGCGTGTTTGTGTGTGTGAGGGTGAGTGTGTGTGTGAGGGTGAGTGTTGAGGGTGGGAGAGGAAGCAACATATACACAGATAAGTTAATATCAGGTTACTTGAGAAGGAAGAACAGATCAGAGTATGAAGAACAGCTTCCTGTAGGAATTTATGCCTGAATTAAGCCTTGACGGAAGAAAGATTCTAAGAGGAAGATGTGCTAGGGAAGTATATTCCAGGCATGGGGCATATTACCATTTGGGAAATGCAATCTTGTGATTGGGAATAAAAAGTATAGGCAGTTTAGCCAGAATGAAAAGCACATAAAGAGAAGTAAAAGGAATTAAGGATGGAATGATAACAGAGTCAGAATGTAAAGGACTTTAAATGCCAATGGAAGGTGGAGTTTTTATTTGTCTGAGGCAAAGGGGAGCCACTGAGGCATCTTTAGTAGAGGAGGATGTGGTAGTCAGAGATGTTTTTGTTTCCCCCAGAAGATGCTTTTTCAGTTGTGTGGAGAATGGGTTGCAGAGCTGAAAAATTGGAAAGGGGATTCCAGTTACCAAGTTCATAAAATCATTCAGTAGAGAAGTGAATAATGCCAGAAACAGAGATTATGTTTTTATACAGATACATTCTATCTTATTTCTATGTTTCTAGCTCTTCCTGAGTCTGGTAAAGCCCAAGGTGAAGGGTGGAGTTTAGATAGACCTTACACACGGGCCTCTGGGACAGACTATCTTCACTTACTCTCTCCTTCAGGCTACATGGAGAAGAATAAGGTTTAACATCATCTTTGTTGACTAAATGGATGGTCTTCCTTCATGTTCTTCATAAAATTTGATAATTTGTGAGTCAGGAAGGTAATCTAATTTCCTTCTTGATAGATGACAGATATGAAGGTTATCAATTTGGTATTAATACATTGAAATGACACTTTTTCTCTCAAGTGATTTTAGAGATGGTTTTGGTCAACACAATCAATGGATATAAAATCAGTTCAATGTGCAAAAAAAGAAATAGTTTATAGAAAATTAAATATTTTACAACTTTTTTGTTATACTGGAAAATATTTGTTCTCTAGATTTTTTTTTATGGAAATGATGAAACTTTCTTGGTACAACTCCTGGGCAATTCTGAAATTGAATATTCACTGTCCACTTTGGTGAGCAAGTGCACTCACCTCAGAGAGGTCCTGCTTGAGATTTTTTATATATTTCAGAAATTAACAATATAAACACATTGCACAGAGGGGAAATTGTTTTACATGTAAGCAAAAATGACTCTATTCCTTATCATGTTATGACATGATAAGGAAAGAAAAAAACATGAATGCAAGTTTTGATTTACAAATCTGTCAGCCATCATGTAATTTAATATGGAGTGACATAGACTGCTAAAAGGTACATATTAGCATTAAGGACCCAAACTCTGATGATTAATATTGCAGTGATGACAGACAGAGAGTGCCTAATTTTAATCCACTGTTTATCTACTTGGGGTAATTTATAGATCACTCGACATGTTTTAATAAAAAGATTTCCTTTAAGACCCATTTCCTTTTAAGACCTGACATTTGTAGCTACAAATACACACACACGTATACATACATACATACATATATACATAAATATGTTCAAATATATGTGTGTATGTATATATGTATCTCAGGAGTTGCATTCAGAGGACATGTATACAGATAGCTCATCATTCTACTCACAGTTTATAAAAAGTGATCTATTAATAACAAACCTACTTCAAAGACATATGGTCTCTTAATATTCAGGTAGAAGACCAAGTTTTAACTAGAAATAAGGGCAGAAATACCGAGAGTGGTCAACACATTGGTTTAGCTGCCAAATATAGTTTTTTACCACCACAGAGCTGTGGCTGATAACTGCGCACATAGCTTTCTTCACCAGAACACTGCCAAGTCTGCTTGTTTATTCACTGATTGGCTGATAATCACTATGACAACTGATGCCACAATTAGACAAGTACAACCCCACTTTCAAACATGCACACAATTCATTAATTCAACAGGACTGGGTTGACAATATGTTATGAGGGAAATATTTAATACAATTACAAGGCTGATATATTCTCCTGTTATCTAGAGGAAAATAAATTACAAGAAGTGATGAAAACAACCATTTAATTAGGGGAAAGTAAGTTTGACAAGCTACTCAGTGTATTTTAGTGTATCCAATAATTTCATAGGTATGCCAAAAGGCTAGGAAGCTATTTTTAAGGTGGGTATTTATGGAATCTTTTTCATCAAAGGGAAATATTATAGAGTTATAGGGTTCTAGAATTAAAAGAAGTCCTTGAGATTATCTAATCCAAACCATCCCATTTTACAGCAGTGGAAATTGAGGTCCAGTGAGACTAATTGGCTTACTTGTGGTTAAAGAACATGTAAATGTTAGAACTGCAACCAGAACTCAAGTCTTCTTATGCCATTATGTTCTCTTTCCACAACATCATACTTTCTGGAAAGAGGTTGAGTCCAACTTTCTATATACTAAATAATAATCATTCCTCTTATAATTCATAGAAAAGTATTTTAATGTAAACAGACTCATATTTAAGAATTACTGATAATCTACTATGATAAAGATTGTTGTTGTTGCTGTTCAGTCATTTGAATCATGTTTGACTCTTCGTGCTCCCATTTGGGGTTTTCTTGGCAAAGACACTGGAGTGGTTTGCCATTTCCTTCTGTAGCTCATTTTGCAGATGAGGAACCTGAGGGAAACAGGGGTAAGTTACTTGCTTAGGGTCACACAGTTAATAAGTATCTGAGGCTAGATTTGAAGTTGGGTTTTCCTGACTCCAGGACTGGCACTCTATCTACTGTGTCACAAAGCTGCTCCATGTTAAAAACACTAATGGTAATCTCTGCCAGTTTGGAGTATTTTTTCCCTTTCAAAAATTACTTCATATTTACTTATCTATTCAACCATTATATGGCTCCAGTACATGTGAGATTTTTAAGGGATAGGACTAGTTTATCTTTTCTCTTTGTATCCCCAACATAGCACAGAACCTTGGTTATAGTGGGTGCTTATTACATATTTGTAGAATTCAATGAAGGAAAGGAAAATGGGCTTACTTACCAATATTTTCATGTAAAATTTAAAGTCTAAAACTGAATTAAACATCTTTCTTCCCAAATTATACTTACTGCCCCCACTTTGGTCTTTCTGTTGATGAAACAACCATTTTGTTCAGTCGCTAAATCTTGAAATCTCAGGTGTCAAATTCAGCAGGTCCAAAACAGAATCTATCTTTTCTTCTAAACTTATCACTCTTACGAGCTTCTCCATTTTGGTTGAGGGTACCACCATCTTTCCAGTCTCCCAAGTTTGCAACTTCAGTGTTATCCCAGATTTCCCACTTTTGTTGACTCCACGTATACAATCCATTGCCAAATCTTGTTGTTTCTACCTCGACAGCAACTTTGACATCCATTCTCTTCTCTCTAAACCCAACCATTATCCTCATGTCCTCACCCTCTCTTGTCTAGACTATTTGAATAGTCTTATCTCCTCCAGTCTCTTCCCTATCCGATCTATCCTTGATTTGTCAGAATGTCAGAATGATTTTCCTTAAATGAAGATCTGGTCATGCCACTCTTCTGCTCAATCAGTGGCTCCCTGTAGACTATAGTATAATATAAAAAACTCCTTAGGCTACTAGGAAAGGCTCTCTCTAATTTGGTTCCTAGCTACATGTCTAGTCCTATTTCAGTCTACTTCCCTTCACCTACTGCATGCTCCAGCCAAACTAGATTACTATGCCATCTCCTGACCTCTCCTACCACCTATATTTATTCAAGATACTCTTAGTACCTGCAACAGTCCATGTCTTTGCCTACGGAAAGCATCCTCCTTTACAGCCCAGCTTAGCTTCCACTTCTATCTTGAAGTTTTCTCTGATCTTATTTATTAGAGAGTGATCTTTGACTCCCCAAATTTCTTATGCCTTTCTGATTAACTTGTACATTTTATCACATTCTAATGTTTATTAAAGATATTTGTGCTTGTTTGTTTCCCTTGCTAGATTGTAAGCTCAATGAGGGTAAGGATTGGATCATCATGATTCTTTATCTCTTGAGCATAGTGCTTTCTGTACTTTATAACTATTAAGTTAGATCAGATTAAACCTAATTGAATGGAGAAATTCTCAATGGATGAACAATTCTCAATGGATATCATGACTGTCAGTCACCTTTCCCAGAGTCTAGTCATTTTGGAACCCTCTCCAGGGCCCTCCACTGTCCAATTCCTTCTAGGGGCAAGAGTTTGCCACACCTTCACCTGGTGCAGTTGAACCAGTAATTGAACTAGCCTAGATACCATATCCCACTTCTGAATTGTTTTTTACCCCAAGTAAAAAACAATTTTTAATTGTGACTCCATACTTGGTGTTTTGTGTGTAGGATGTGCTCAACAGACATTTGCCACTTGACAGATAATTCACTATAAATTATTCCAAATAGTTGAGGGCATAAGAACAACTTTCAATATTGGATCTATGGCTCACTTTTTTAAAAAAATGACCAATTAATTTTAATTCATACCAAACTTTTCAGAGGAATTGTCATAGAACATTGGCAGCTGCTTGAGGCATAGAGATTATGGTCAATGCATGGGAGTAGAAAAGGTATTGGATATGGAGTCAGAAAGCCTTGAATTAAAATTCTGCCTTAGCTACCTACTATCTGTGTAACTCTAGGAAATTCATTGAATCCCTTTCTCTCCCTTAGTTTAGCTTCCTCATCAGGAAAATAAAGTTGAACTTGATGGACTTTCCAAAATTCCCTTATCCAATCACAATCTATTGGCTTTTTGTCTCTCCCTCTGCCTTCCCTTTCATAACCTTATTCTTCATCTGTGCCATGACCTTTAATCCCTTGGCCCCTTGGTTCTCTCCCAGGCCATCTCCTCTGTACCAGCCACTCTCTCCTCTTCTCTCTCAGTGGCTTCTGGTGAACCAACTCAACTCTACATTGTCTTCCTCTCTTGAATCCCTAATATCCTTATCATGTCATCAATTAAACCCAGCCATGCCTCAACCTTGGATCACTCCCATCATTTGTCTTTCACCCTGAAGGTAGGAGAAAATGAAGGTGGAGAAAATCATGCAACTAGTATGACTGGATCTACTACAGAATTATGTTCACAACTTCATCTAGGCCCTCACTGCTATTAGGCAACCCTACTATACCTCCATTACCAATTAACTATCCCACTCTCCATAAACCTTTTCTTCTTTCCTCAAATCTCTCATGGTTCCCTTCCCAACCTTGTCTCATATTTTACAGAAAAAAGAGGCCATTTGCTGTGAAAACTCCCTTTTTTCTCCTTTTCTTCATATGATTCCACTCAGGTGTATTCTGGACTTTCTTCTCTTTTGTCCCTTTCTCACATGAATGGGTGACCTTACTCTTTATCAAGGCTGTCTTCTACCTGTTCAAATCATCCCATTCCATCCTGTCTCCACCAAGAGATCGCCCTCTCTGTCATCTTTATTCTTTCACTTATTTTCAATTTTTCCCGGTTTACAGACTCGTTTTCCACTGCCTACAAACATGTCCATGTCCCTTCAATCTTGAAAAAACCCTCTCTTGATCCTTCCATCCTGATAACTATTGTCCTCTATCTCTTCTGCCTTATTGAAACTAAATTCCTTTAAAAGGCCATCTAGAGCGGTACTTCTATTTTCTCTCCTCTCACTCTCTTCTTAACCACTTACAATCTGACTTGTGATCTTATCATTCCACTCAAACTGCTCTCTCCAAAGTTATTAATGCTCTTAGCTACCAAATCCATTGGTCTTTTCTCAATCTTCATTCTCCTAAACCTCTCTTCAGCCTTTGACACTACTGACCACTTTATTCCCCCCACCCCCCGGGATTATTCCAACAGTCTACTGGTGGGTCTGCCTGCCTCAAGTCTCTCCCTACTTCAATCCATACTCCATTCAGCCACAAAAGTGATTTTCCTAAATCACAGGTCCAGTCATGTCTCTCTCTCTCTCTCTCTCTCTTCTCTCACACACACACACACCACGCCCCCCTTCACTACTCAGTAAGCTCCATCATCTTCCTATCATCTCCAGGAGCAAATATAAAATGTTCTGTTTGTCATTCAAAGCCTTTCATAAACCTACCCCCTCCTACCTTTCTAGTTTTCTTACACCTTACACCCTGACATGTACTATTCAATCAACTAACACTGGCTTCTGGCTGTTCCATGAATAAGACTCTTCATTTCTGAGCTCCGGGCATCTCTCTGGCTATCCCCCATGCCTGGAATGTTCATTCTCTCTCTTCCCCTCTGACTACTGACCTCTGACTTCCTTTGAGTCTCAATCTTACCTTGTACAGAAAGCCTTTTCCAATCCCTCTTAATTCCAGTGCTTTCCTTCTGTTAGTTACTTCCTATTTATCCTGTGTATAGCTTGACTGTTGTGTCCTCCATTAGAGAAAAATATCTTTGAGGGCAGGGACTGCCTTTTGCCTCTTTTTACATGTTCAGTGCTTAGCACAGCACCTGACACATAGGAAGTGCTTGATAAATATTTATTGATTGATTGACTGAGATCTCCAATTCTAAGAGCCTATCTTTTCATTTACTGCTCTGATATTTAGCAAGTGAATTAACCTCATTGGGAAGGATAGAGAACCTTTTTGAGTCATTTGTTATTTTGGTATTTGAGGTTTCAAATATTGCAAACACAAATCTTACAGTTCTTGATTTTTTTTGTTACTTTTTTTCCTTTTTAAAGAATCGTACTTTCAGAAATCACATCTGTGGGGAGAATATTGCTGGAATAAACATTTACTTGAACTTATGGTCACAAGTGAATTCTCAGAGCAATATTTCCCTTACAGGATATTCCTCTCAAAGTGGTCCAAAGCCTATCCTCATGCCCTTCAAACATTTTACCTTTCATTTGTCCATAATTATTATACAGAAGTCCATGATGAAAAAAAATAAAGTTGGATTAGCTGCATGTAAAATTATAGAAATCAGGGCATATTTAATCTCACTTGAACAAGTTTGCTTCCCAAGAATATCTGATACCAACCTCCCCCAGTTCCCAGGCTCTTATCACACTACAAATTATTTTTTGTTTCTTTAAGAGCTATGTGGGCATGTTTTCTATATTGCTTTGCTTGCTTGATCTCTCTTTTCACTAGAAGCTGACACCTTCCTTAATTAGGTTGTTCCTGGAAGAATCTGTCTTTATGAAAATAAATGATTATGGAACTGAGGTCCTAAAACTCCACTCTTGTGAGGAATATTGTGAAACCTTCTGTAGATTGAGTACAGTAGACTTGGTAGTAGTGTGGCATATATTCAGAGCTGGGAGGGACCTTAAAGTTTATCTACTCCAACCCCTTTATTTTGCAGGTGGGGAAACTGAGGCCCATTGAGGTCAGGTGGTTTGTCTCATGTTACACAGGTGTTAAGAGCCAAAATTTGAACCCACTCCTGCTGACTCCAATGGCAGAGCACTCTCCTTTTCTTCCCATTGAAGAGATGTGGGAACCACTTCATCCTCTGTGGCATTTGGACTCTTTTTATGGCAATGAGGATGTTATCCTACTACTTCAGGAGGCAGACCTTGACTAAATCATTTGCTCTGAAACTGGATATCAATGTTCACAACTCAGTGAAACTGAGCAGCAGAACTTAACCTAGTTTCAGGAGGGATTGGTGAGAAGGGTGGTGTTACCACTTCCCCCATTTGTCCCACTTTCATGAAACAGCCCTTTTTTTTTTTTTACTGTGGTCATTGTGCTATATCTCAGAGTACACTCTGCTTTACACCATGAAGGCATGCAAAAATATGCAGTGAATAATGCTTTTCAGAAGATTTCCTATGGAAGACCACATTCCTCTGGAAAGACAAAGAGACGCAGATATTGGGGTATGTGGATGGGGGCCTGTCAGTAGTGCAATTTGCTCCTCTGCTGTCACTCTAGTCACAAGAACCCTGGGTTTATGTATAAATGGGAATAGAAAGTAGATTTTATTCAACTCAATAAACATTTACTAAGAAGCCACAAGGCTCTATACTAGGCACCGGGGAAATGTTTTGAAAATTAAAAAAAAGGCATAGTGTGGTGGGGACAACACATGTAAGTAAGTAAACACAAACCATAAACAGAGTAAATCTAAAATAATTGGTAGCAATGAAGAGAGGAAATATTCTAAGCATGCAGCCAGTTTGGTCAATCACAAGAAGTCTCAAGATGGAATGTTGTGCATGGGAAAGAGAAAATAGTAGGTCATTTTACTTACTTATCTTTTATTACAATAATTTTCTAAAACTGATCCCCCCCACCCCCCAAAAAGGACCTAGGAGCTTGGGCTCTATTTCAGGAAGTACACAAGCACAATTGTTGTGTTAGCATTAGATGGCAGGCTCCTTGAGAGCAGGAATAGTCTTTCATCCTTTTTTGTATTCCCACTGTTTAGCATAGTGCCTGGCACGTAGTAGGCATTAATAAATGCTTAATGTCTGACTGTTTAACTCATACTATTGCCAAAACAAATGCAGTTTACAGAAAAGAAGGAATAATAATGACAATAAAAACAATAAAAAGCTATAGTGTCTTGAAGGTTGCAAAATACTTTACATATGATATTTCATTGAAGACTCACAATAGCACTATGAGATTGCTATTATGCTACCATTACCCCATTTTACAGATAAGGAATCTGAGGCCTTGAGAGTCCATAGTCTTAGTACTAATAAGTATGTTTTATCAATCAATTTATTTTGAGTTATCAACCATCACTTCCACAAGCTTTTGAGTTTTAAATTTTTCTCCCCCTCCCTCCCCACCTCTCTCCCCAAGATGGCATGCAATCTGATAAAGCTATACATACACATTCCTATTAATCATATTTTCACATTAGTGATGCTGTAAGTGAGAATTAGAATCAATAGGAGGAACCACCAGAAAGAGGAAACAAAACACAACAGAAGAAAAAAATAGCAAATAGTATGCTTTGATCTGCATTCAAACCCCATATTTCTTTCTTTGTATGTGGATAGCATTTTCCATCATGAGGCCTTTGGAGATGTCTTAGATTCTTGTATTGCTGAGAAGGGTTAAGTCTATCAATATTAGTCATCACACAATGTGGCTGTTACTGTGTACTACTTTCTCCTGGTTTTGCTCACTTCACTTAGCATCAGACCATACAAGTCTTTCCAGGTTTTTCTGAAGTCTACCTTTCATCATTTCTTATAGCGCAATAGTATTCCATTACATTCATATACCACAACTTGTTCAGCCATTCCCCAACTGATGGGCATTCTCTCAATTTCTTTGCCACCACAAAAAGACTTGCTATAAATATTTTTGTACATGCGGGTCTTTTTCCCATTTGTATGATCTCTTTGGGATACAGCCCTAGAAGTGCTATTGCTGGGTCAAAGGATATGCACATTTTTATAGCCTTTTGGGCATAGTTCCAAATTGCTCTCCAAAATGGTTGGGTCATTTCACAACTCCACCAACAATGTATTAGTGTTCCAATTTTCCCACATCTTCTCCAACATTGATCATTTTCCTGTTTTGTCATATTGGTCAATCTGATAGGTATGATGTGGTACCTCAGAGTTGTTTTGATTTGCATTTCTCCAATCAATAGGGATTTAGAGCATTTTTTTAATATGATTATAGATGGATTTAATTTCTTTATCTGAGAACTGCCTCTTCATGTCCTTTGACCATTTATCAATTAGGGAATGACTTGTATTCTTATAAATTTGACTTAATTCTCTATATATTTTAGAAATGAGACCCTTATCAGAGAGACTGGTTGTAAAAATTCTTTCCCAATTTTCTACTTTCCTTCTAATCTTGGTTGCATTGGCTTTGTTTGTGCAAAAACTTTTCAATTTAATGTAATCAAAGTTATCCATTATGGATATATGGATCCATGGTCTTAGTACTAATAAAGTTGGGATTTGAACCCACACATCTTCTGACTCCAAGTCTAAAGCTCTTACCATTCATTACACCACGCTACCCCCACATTTAATTGTAACACCATCACACAGTTCTAATGAGAACATTTGTTCTACCTAATGAAAGGCAGTCCTCACTTTTCATCCTTTGGTTATTTCTCTTATTTGATGCTATTTCATAACTAATAATGGCCTATACATGTAATCACACAATCATAGTTTTAGAGGAAACTAGGTGGAACAGTGGATAGAAAGCTAGATAAAGAGTCAGGAAGATCTGAGTTGAGATCTGGTTTTAGACACTTACCAGCTATGTGATACTGGGCAAGTCATTACACTTCTGTCTGTCTCAGTTTCCTCTTCTGTAAAATGAGAATAATAACAGCACCTTCCTCTGAGGTTTATCATGACAATAAAATGAGATAATACTTCTAAATCACTTTGCAGTTTTAGTCATCATCATAAGTCAAAAGGATCGTAAAGACTCATAATGGATTATAATACAATTTTCTAACTTTACAGATGAGGAAACTCAGGACTACTATTTATATAGACCAGATGAGTGATTGAACTTGCCTAAGATCACAAAAGTATAGCAGGGATTTGAATCTAGTTTTTTTTAACTGTAAATCAGTATACTTTCCATTAATGATTAAAATTATTAAGATCTTAAAGTTAACTTTTGCCTCTCCTCTTTTTCTCCTTGTTTGGTGGCTTCTACCCTGGTCAGACAGATCAAAGCAACAATTTGAAAGAGGGAGATAGGAGTGGAGCCAAGATGTTATTATTTTATCTTAAAATAATCTATTTTAAGGTTTAACTTCCCAGAATGTCATTTACTTGCCTTAGGTGATCATCCTACTTCTCACTTTAGGAAACCCATAAGTGGTTAGTTTGGTTCTGAAACCATATGGACTTTGAATAATCTTTTATAGTTCCTGTCCCTCCCCCACCATGTTACGGATAATAAAGCTGGTCTGCCTGGTTGGCTTCTCACTTGGCGATATGCATATTCTTGACTTCCTCTGCATCTGTCCCTCTCCCAGAACACAATTAATACTCTGGCTGGCACAAAGCAAACTCCTTCTGACAGATCAAAGAAACCCTGCTAGAATAGAGGCTGTGGGAGATACTGTCCTTTAAAAAAAAAGTAAGTCTGGAAAACTTCCTAGCCTATACATCTTTGCATCTAATTTATTCCAGAGAGGGCAAGGCTTAACAGGAAGCTATAGAAGTAGCTAGCTGACGTACTTACTGTGGTTTTGTGCTGTCCCTTGGGAGAAAAATCTACCCAAAAGACATGGGTGTTTCTAGGAGATAACACCATTATACCTCTGCTGCTTGGTGCAAGCTGTCCCTTTATAGTTCCACTATATCATCTCTCAGGGGAACAATACTTTCTGGCTACTGTAACTGACACGAAATCACTCGTAGCAAAATAAATAAATAAATAAAGTGAACTGGCACAAAGAGAACCTTTATCTAGTTGTGACATATGTGAACTAGTACACTGGGGGGGGGGGCTCTTTCATTCCATTCACATCACAATTTTTATATTATTTTACCCAATTTACTGTTGGCAGATGTAGATATAAAAGTAGATTATATTTTTCTGGTTTACTCTTGAGCAAGAATTGTGTCATTTGTCTTTCAAAATGTAAAGATTAAATGAACTAGAATGAGTCCATATAAAAAAAAACTGACACATTTTAAAAGAGTGGTACATTAGTAGTATACAGAATTGGTTCATTTAATTTGTTTAAATGCTAAAACAGCAACAAAATTGCAATCATTATCACTTTGGAAGAACTGAAAACCCTCTTGGCCAGAATTCTTTCATTCATCATCATCATCTCCAACTAATGAGATAAATCTCTCATGATCAGAAGTAGTCTAAATTTAAAAAAAAATCAGAAAAACATTTCTTTCTATTCTCCTCAACCTCTATTGGTGCATAGAATCCAGAATGAAGCAAATGATAATCCCATTGAACTCTTCGTTGTTCAAATAATACACGGATATTGGGTTCTACTCTAGGAACCACATTTTTGCATGAATATTGACAAACTACCATTTATTGGCTTGTCACATCTGACTCTTTGTGACCCCATTTGGGGTTTTCTTGGCAGAGACATTGGAATGGTTTGCCATTTCCTTCTCCAGCTCATTTTACAGATGATGAGGCTGAGGCAAACAGGGTCAAGTGACTTGCCCAGGATCACCCAGCTAGTAAGTGTCTGAGATCAGGAAGATGAGTCTTCCTGATTCGAGGCCTGGCATTCTATCCACTGCACCACCTCATTGCACTTGAGAACCTGGGGGACATTGAAAAGAGGGTGACCGGAATGGGAAACAGCAGTTTGCTTGACTATCGAGAGTACTTGGTTTGGACTCAGAAAGCCTTAGATTCAAATCTCGGCTCTTCTGCTTGCCAAATATGTGAACTTGGTTAATTTACCCCTCTTTCTGAGCCCCGGTATGCAAGGACCCCTTTGATGTCATCTCCACTCAGCTCTATCGAGGTTCATATTATTGTTGGTGTAATAATTTATTGAAAAACACAGTTCTCCATCCCCATCTCATTTTACCAGACCAAGTCAAATGACATCAAAAAACTAAAATAAAAAACACTAAGTAAAATGGAATTTCAATAATGAGGAAAAATTCCTCCTGCCTATTCATGTGGGCACATCTCTCACAGATGAACATATGGCCAATAGTAGAGTGATTTCCCCCCCCCCCCAATGAATTAATGTTCCCAGGATTGTCTCTGTGGAGCTTGAGTTCCACCCATGGTTCTTTCAGTATAGTATCCCAACAGCCATACTGGTCTTCCTCTGCATCTCTACATCTGCATTGTTCCAGTTGCTACTTCTTGATATGTTGTTATCTGCTGTTTGCCTCCCCAACTGGGCTGCCTTCCACAGAGCTGCTACTGCCCTCTGCTGCTGGGCTCTTTCCTGCCCACCAGTACTTTGATGCCATTTGCTAGAAGGCTTCTTTAGCTGCTGAGGCTTCTTTTTACTCAAAAGAAACATAGTCTTTTTTTTTCTAATTGGCCAAATGTAAGAGTGGGGTTGAAACCATCCCATTCCATTTTAGCCTTGATACACTAAC
The DNA here is from genome assembly GCF_900497805.2 of Vombatus ursinus. NCBI lineage: Eukaryota > Metazoa > Chordata > Mammalia > Diprotodontia > Vombatidae > Vombatus > Vombatus ursinus. The sequence continues at coordinate 17,227,180 of NW_020954551.1, read as the reverse complement.
AAAGTGAGAATATGCCTCAATCAGTCATAAATGTTAAAACTAAGTGTGAAAAATCTTTGAAAACCATTTGATGAAGTAGAACGATGCCAGACAAGAGATCTGTTCCAATTGGCTTGGAGATTTCATTACACCCTCTGGGTCCTGTATAAAAACATCAAGTTAGCTAGAATAGAGGAATCCCAGAAATTGGAGCAAGTGTGGCTTTTCAGCACATCTTGCAGAGGAACCTCCTAGAATGGAGGAGAGAAAGAGAAATATTAGTTTTATAATTGGTCAGGTATCCTTTTCCCTCATCCCCCATGATGGGAGAAGAACCTTCTAGCTTCAAAGAGTCCAGAGAATGTTAGATTTCTCATCTTCTCATCAATATCCTAAATGACATCATCAGATTAGCTAGCGGATGTGTCTACATCAGGATCCAAGAACAGATGGACAAAGATTCACAATGCTTATGGGGAACTTCCTTAGCACCCCAGAAACAGGATAAAAGCACATCCATCAAACAAGAGCTGTGAGTTGCTTTTCCATGTGTGCTTTCCAATATCAAACCCACTTTCTCCTGAATTCTAAATATACTTGAAGAAGAGGATTTTACACACTTTTAGAGGATATGTATTCCAATTGTTCTTAATGTACCAACTTCATAAATGTCCCTTTCTAAAAGCTAATTAAGACTGGCTAACTAAATTGATTCTCAGCAGATAATCTTGGAGGGAAGCATACTGTTGGGAGATTGAGCCAATGGTATTAGAGGAATATCCCTAGCTCCTCAGGAGTACCCCTAGAACCCTGATGGACAGGTGCAGCTTGCCTATCCTACTCAACTCATATGTGAGTAGGAATGGAGATGAGGATGCCTTAGAGCTTTCATGGGATATATGTGCCTAGTGTTATTTGAAGTTTTGTTTATTGTTGTTGTTATTATTATTCAGGTTCATAGTTATGCCTAGTCAATGTGGAAAAGATCCTACTAATAAAAGTCCATAGCTTTGACAACTTTATTCCCTCTTACTTGGTACAAACTCCATCCAACCCACTTAATATTTACAATAGGGTATGTAAGTAAATTCCTCTCTAGCACCAAATGTCACACAAATTACCTAGCGGATTGATTTGGCAACTTTAGAAGAGTCAAAAGGAAATGGTAATGCTTGTCCTATAGTCCTGCAGCTCTCCTAGACCACTTGCTTCCTTGTATGACAATATCAGCTAACATTTATACAATGCTTACCAGGCACTGTGCTAAATGCTTTATAATTATATCATTTGATCCTCACGACAACTCTGGGAGATAGATGTAATTATTATCCCATTTTACAGATAAGGAGACTGAAGCAAATGGAGGTTAGTGACTTGCCCAGGATCATATAGCTAGTAAGTGTCTGAAGCTAGATTTGAACTCAGATCTCTGGGCTCCAGGCTTGGGGTTCTATCTATGGCATCACCAAAAAGGCAGAAAGGGTTGGACTAGAAAAGCTCAGAACTCCCTTCCAATTCCAAAGCCTTTGCTTTCACTAGGGTTAACAATCATATCATACAAGGATTAATTGGAGAATTTGGGGATACTTAATCTAGAGAAGACTTCTGGGGAACATGGGGATTGTCTTCAAATATTTGAAGGGTTAGCATATTACAATGGGACTGAAGTTCTTCTGCTAGTCTTTAGAAGGCAGAACTGGGACCAATTGGAAGATGAATGTTGCAAAGAGGCAGCTTTTGGCTTGATAGAAGCCTTCACAATGATCCAAAGTTTTGAGGCTTCGGGGGAAAGACTGCCTTAAGAAATTAGGGGATCCCCTCACTGTGTAGCCTCAAGCAGAATCTAATTGTCTATCTGCCAGTGGTGTTTGGTGCCAACTTGGATTAGATGACCTCTGAGTCTCTTAAAGCTCAGATTCTGGGACATGTGTAAATGATTTTAGTATGTTTACTGTTAAAATTTTTTTCTTTTATTTAAGTGTCATTTCAATTTGGAGAATGTTTAACTGAAATGTAAAGGGTGAGAAAGGTGAATAATACGAAATACCTAACGAGGCAGGATGCAGACAGATTTAAGGACCTTAAATGTCAAGGGGATGACTTTATATTTCATCTTAGTAGCAACTGAAAGGCACTGAAAATTTTTGAACAGAAGATAGATGTGGCCAGACCTGTGCTTTAAGATTCTTTTGATGGTTATGTGGAGTATAAATGGGAGAAGGGACAGACTATAAGCACGCAGACCAATGAGGGGTTTGTTGCAATAGTTCAATCGAGAGGTGATAAGGATCAGAACTACAGTGATAGCCACACGAATGGAGACTATGGGACAGATGGAAGAAATGTTGAGAATGTAGAATCAACATGACTTTACAACTGGTTAGAAATGGGGTGAAGGGGAATGAATTCAAAATGATTACAAATTGTTGAACCTAAGTGGTTGGAAAGGATCATTCCCTTAACAGAATCTGTGGATATTTTCCTTTCTTGCATTTTGGAAGGATAGATTCAGGGAGAAAGATAATGACTTCTGTTTTGGATATATTCAATTTGATTAGCCTATGTCACTGAGGTAGAGAATGTCTAGCTGTTAATATAGGTCTAGGAATCCAGAGAGAGTTTAGGACTGAATATTTTGATTCATGAATCACCTACCTAGAGAAGATCATTGACTCTGTGTGAGGTAATTGCCAAGATATGGAGGAGGGAGGTCAGCATGAACAAAAGTATGGAGATGGGAGATTGTAGAAGGAAAATGGGAGGGGGGATCCTTCAACCACCAGATATGTGAGACCAAATAGCTGTTGAATTACACCCATATAGAAGATTTTGCTTTTCATAATCCTGGATAAGGAATATGTTATAGAGATAACCCAAACCCCCTAACTGTTGGCTTCTTCTTCTTGAACTTAGTAGCCCCATTGAAGACAATATGCATTGGTTGCCCCAACAAAGCCACCCCCCCCAATCACAAAGGAGTTTATGAGTCAACGTCAGAACCTTAAATTACATCAGAAAGCAAAAAGTCTTTATTGCCAACTTTAGATCTGAGGTGTAATTATGTGCTCCAGATGGTTAACCTCATTAAGTAGCTGGGCAGCCCTGTTCAGCATCAGCTGAAGCATCCTAGAGGTCTGTAGGGTCTTTAATATTGTTAGATGAAATTATGAATAATTCTTAGGAAACACAATAAATAATCTCCTTCCCTCCTTCAAATATGCCATAACGGCCCAGACCCGAAAGAAATTTCTAATAAAAATATATTACTTTCCCCTTTTCTTCATTAGTAACTTGGATATATGTGACATGAGTGTCAGGGGAGGGCAGCGTAAACTTGCAATCAGTTATATTGCTCAAAGTATCACAATAGCCAATATTCCCGTGTAACACACCCAGATCTGATGATGGGAGGTAGTCAGATTTTTTTTAATGCTACAGACCATGAAATTGTAGAATCTCTGATGGTTCTGACACATTATTTCTCCTCCTAAATCATTATAATCACTAGACCCATCTCATGCCTCAGTCTCTAAATGATTATGGAAGCAGATGTACAGTATAATCAAGGAGGCACTCAAGATTCATTTTCAGAAAAATATGATACTCACCCATTCCCTCCCTAAGTAGAATTCTTCATTAATTAACAGTGCCATCGACAGCCTTTGCTTTCCCTCTGCCTAAGATCCTGAGAATCCTATATTATGGCTCTATAAAACTCAGGTTCTGTGGAAGGCAGTGGATGAACAAATAGTTATAGGATAGTAAAACAGAAACAATGGCCTGGATAGACTTTTTAAACTCCCAAATTTATCCCTTGTTGCTCTCTGACTTCATGGTAAATTACCCTACCTGGGAAACATTCCGATTCTTCTGTTGACTGAGTTGATGGACAAAATCCTACCCTCTGGACTCTCTATTCACCATTTCCAATTAAGCAAAGAGTCTTTTTTTTTTGCCTTTGAGATGAGGGTCTATGAAGGAAACATGCACACACAGTGTCATATGATTCATACAACACTTTCAAATAATTTCCTTTTGTATCTACTATTTCTTCCTTATTACCACCTATATTTCTCTCTAGCTCAAGCCTTCTTACTCTCACACTCTTAACTCCAATATCACCTAATGCCAAGTAACCCTGAATACTCTTTCCATGTTACCTTTCTCTAAACACGGTTTTCAACATGCCACATATTGGCTCAAAGTCACAGAAGAATAGCATGATGATAATGATGATGCTGATAACAATAACTGACATTTATACAGTGCTTTAACATTCCCAAAGTACTTTGAATCTATTATTACAAGGGAGAGGCTATGGATGTAGTAGATGAAAAGCTGGATTCTGAGTCAGGAAGACTTTGATTTAGCACCTTCCTCAGACATCTACTGGCTATGTGACCGTCAACAAGTCTTTTAATATTTTAGTGCCCCAGGTGACTCTTCATAATATTCTAAAGTTACAGAGAGGGTGTCAATCTGCATTGATCAGGAAAGTCCTCACTAGGAGCTCACTAGACAAATGAAACCATAGATTGTCCTTCCTCCTCAAAACAAAACAAAATATATATAATTCTTTAAACTACAGTGTGAAGCAGGCATTAAGCTATCATTAGCCTCATTCTCTAGGTAAAGAAAAAGTACGGAGTTCAGAGGGGATAAGTGAACTGTACATAGTCAAATGTGTAGTTAGAGGTGGGATATAAACCCAGAGCTCTTTGATTTCAAGAATTTCCTGGTGATGAGAGTGCTGGACTTAGAGTCCATAAGATTTGGGTTCAAATTCTGCCTCTCCTATTTAAATGTGTGATCACAGACAAGTCACATAGCCTCATGCTGTCTCAGTTTACTCATCGGTAAAAAGAAGATATTAGAAGCTACAATCCCTACCAGCCAGGGCTATGGTGAGGCTCCAATGAGATGAGGTCTATGATACTCTTTGCAGACACTAAGGTGTTACACACATGTAACATGGCTGCCTGATCCTCCAGTTGTTTGTCAGAAATCACATTCCAGAACAAAATCATAGATTGTGGGAGTAGGAAGGAGACTGAGATTTCATCTTATTCAACTCCCTCATTGTACACATGAACGGAGATAGAATAATTTACCCAATATCATAAAGCTATCCAGCAGCAGAGACAGAACTAGCTCTCTGCGCCCCCAACATTTACCCCAGTGGCATCTCCAATGCATTTTGTACATACGTGTCTTCATGTTGTCTCCCTCACTAGACTGAGCTTCTCGAAAGCTGGGACCATCTTTCATTCTATCCTGATCCCTGAGCACAGTGCCCGGCCAGGCACACGGTAGGCAATTAATAAATGCTTAATGACTGAATGATGGATTTCCCAACTATACCTTTGCCCCTCAACTATATTGTAAGCTTCTTAAGGAAAGATCTTTTCTTGAAATGCTTTGGCATCCCACACAGCACAGTCCATTAGAGGGGATTGTGAAACATCTGATGACTAATTCTATTCCCTTTTAGCTATGGCCAGATATGGACTGGATTTGGTGATCTCAGAGATCCTTTGCAACCCCAAGCTTTTTTGATTCTATGTAAAACTGACTTATTTGACATATATTTTTAATTCTACCTATAAAGCAACTACATTCATAAGGTGGTAATCATACTTTAACTAAATCTCATCCTATAATGATAGTTATATCTTTTCCACAAGACATCATTTCCCTTTTTGGGATATGCAGTGCTTACACATTTGTAATAAGCATCTTGGCTCTTCCCATTGGTGTTGTGAACCATAGGTGTGGAAACTTCCTTCCTTTATGCGGGTTGTCAACCCATTTCTCTTAGAGAATAGCCTGCACCACAGAGAGGTTAAGTACGGATCAACGATTTGCCCGTGGTCACATAACTGGTCTGTGACAGTGGTAGCATTTGAACCGAACTCCCAGTTCAGCCCTAGGTCTACTACATGCTCTTAAAAACCATTATAAAGTCACTTTTTAGGATATTGATTTGGGGGAATTAACATTCATATAGTACCTACTAATGTGCTAGGCTTGTGCTAAAAGCATTTACAAATATTATCTCATTTAATGCCCAGAATAACCCTGAGAGGTAGAAGCTATTATTACTCCTATTTTATAGAGGAGGGAACTGGGGCAAACAGAGATTAAGTGATATGCCCAGAGTCCCCTCCTTTCTTACCTGGCTGCATTACTTTGGGATATCTCTGGCATCTCCATCATGCCCCCACTTCAAATATTCTCCCCAGCACCAGCCTGCCTTTTCAGCTTTTTGTGTGTGTGTTGTATTCACCCCTTTAGATTGTAAGCTCCTTGAGGGTAAGGATTGTCTCTCCATATATATATTTCATATTTCTATCCTCAGCACTTAGAACAGTGCCTGACACATAAATGTTAATAAATGTTTATTCACAACTGACATATCTGAAGCTAGATTTGAACTCGGGTATCAAAGTCAGCACTCTTTGTATGGTACCAGCTGCTTCTGATTTGGATATGACACAAATCTAGCTATGTCCAAACTGAAAAATTGTAATTACATACTTTCATTCATTTGACCATCACTATGGCTCTGTAAGGTAGGTACAGTGCATATTATTATTCCCATTTTATGGCTTAGAAAAGTGGGAGTCATACAGGTAAAATGCCTATCGTACTGACAGAGCTGGTGTCAGAAGTAGCCTCAGATCCAGACTTTACTGACAATTAACTCACCCCTGTGGGGCTGACTCTTGTTAGAACTTTTCTTGATTTCTTCCTTCCCTTCTTCCATTTGTGAATGTCCACACTTTTGACAATACTTTTATTTTCTTGTTCAGGGAGTCCCATAAATCTTAGTGCAACATCAAGACTTTGGATCTGTTCGTCTGTGTGTGTGTCATGTCTTCTATGTCCCCACCTCATACACATGTCCCAACAGTAGAAGGCACATTATTTGAGATCAGTAGTGGGTTTTTTTTCCCTTTATGTCTTCAGCATCTAGCAGGGTGTCCTAGAGGGTGTCCTACTTACAGATATTTAATACAATTTTGAAGAATTTAAAATAATGTCTCACTGGATCACAGAATACATGGAAGGGAGTAAAATATAAGAAACCTAGAATGGAAGTGTAATGAAAAGATGCCTGAATTTGGGCGATGAGGACTTGGATTCAAATGATGCCTCTGCTATTTTTCTCTGTGTGACTTTCAGGAAGTCACTTATTCTTCTTTTTCCATCTTATTTTACAGAGGAGGAAATGGAGGCAAATTACTCAAGTTCACATAGATTTTTGAACTCAGAAAGATTAATATTCTGACTCCAAGCCTAGTACTCTATCCATTGTGTCACCTCACTGCCCTAAGTGTCTGAGGCTGGATTTGAACTCTGGTCTTCCTTACACCAGGCCCATTTAGCTACCTATGAGTCAGGAAGACTTGAGCTCACATCCAGCCTCAATTGCTAGTTGTGTGGCCCTAGGCAAGTCACTTCACCTTAGTTTATTCATCTGTAAAATAGGGATAATAATAGCACCTAGTTGTTGTGAGGATTAAATGACTTGATATTTGTAAAGTACATTGCAAACCTTAAAAGTTCTGTAGAAACACTCACTATCATTAATAAATGAGAATACTGAAACTTCATGATTTACCCAAGGGAGATCTAATTAGCATGTATCCAAGACAAAATTGTGTCCTATTCTTATGGACTTCAAATCTAGTGTTCTTTCCACTGTGCTACACGGCCTCTGATGATAATGATGTCATACCTTTCCACATGCCTAGAATATGTCCTACGCAGATATTCCATTTTCTCAGGCACTTTAAAAACTCATTGACTTGATTTTAATGTACTTTCAGCTAAATATGTGTGCAAGAAGATGGAAAACAATGATTCAGTCAAGAGTGGAATAGATTACTTTCTTCTTTCTTTGTGCTTAGGTACTCTGGATGAGTTTTGGCTCCCCATAGTAGCCAAGTGAAATATTTTTTCAAATGCATTTTATTTTGGTCAACAAATTGCTGTTTTGTTGACTTTTCTTTTTAGGAAAACCCAATTCATCTTTCATGCATTTTATTTTAGCTGTTCAATATGATAGCTGCTCTCATTCTGTAGTGAAAAAGAAAGTGGCACTTTAAAATGGGTAAGGGTAAATTCTGATATTTATACCACTATTTCAGTGTGGTTAGAAAAAAAGGATAAAATGTCTTATTTAGGCATTATGAAGAAATGATCGCCTCCCGAAGAGAATCACAGAATTACAGAATCTGAGTCATGAGGAGGTCTTTGGTACAACAGAAAGAGCCCTGGATTTGGAGTGGGAGGCTCCTGATTCAAATTCTAACTGTGATGCTGACTGCCTATGTGACCTTGGGTAAGTCACTCTGGGCTTCAGTTTCCTCATCTGTAAAATGATAGCATTAAACTAGATGACCTTTATCACCGTTTCCAGCTCTAAGTCTATGATTCTAGGATCAAAGAGTTATTAAGCACCCATGTGTCCAAAGGATCACAACTTTCAGATTATCTGATGCAAGCTATCCTTGTTCAAATGTGCACTATATAATACCCTCATGAGTGGTCATGCAGTTTCTGACAGATCTTCTGGTCCAGGGAAGTCCCCTGAGATAGCTTATTCTACTTTTGGGGAGCTCTAATTGTTAGAATGTTTTCCATATGTCAAGTCAAAATGTGCCTCCTTGAAATTCCCAAAAGTACTGCTTGTTTTTCCCTCAGTGGGAAGTAGTATGAGTCTGCTTTCTTTTCTCACCAGTGTGCTGGTTTTCCCCATATCCTCTTCTACACTGATCAGTTTACTGTTTTGATATAGTTATCATTTTGATGATTATGAGGTGGAATTTCAGAACAACTTTAACTTACATTTCCTGATTCAGTAGTGATTGTAACATATGACTATAGATAGTTTGTGTTTCTTGTCTTGAAAATTGTCTGTTTATATTCTTTTAGACTATTTATCAATTGGGGAATGGCTCCTATTCTTATAAATTTGAATTAGTTCATTATATGTCTTAGAAATGAGATGTTTATCAGAGAAACTTGTTGCAAATATTTTTCAGTTATTTCCTTTTTAATCTTAACTGAATTGGATTTGTACAAAATTTTTAATTTTATGTAATCAATATTATCCATTTTGTCTTTTGTGGGCAGCTAGGTGGTACAGTGGATAGAGTATTAGGCCGGGACTCAGAAAGACTCATCTCCCCGACTTCAAATCTAACCTCAGATGCTTACTAGCTATGTGACCCTAAGCAAGTCACTTAACCCTGTTTGCCTCAGTTTCTTCATCTGTAAAATGAGCTGGAGAATGAAATGGCAAACCATTCCAGTATCTGTGCCAAGAAAAACCCCCCAAAAGTGTCATGAAGGTCAGACACAACTGAACAGCAAAATTTCGATTTCTGTGGTCCTATCTCTTGCTTGTTCATGAACTTTAGATAGGTCTTTTAGGAAATCTTCCTATGTTTCTCTTACAATATGAACTTTCATATCTAGGGCATTTATCAATTTTGAACTGCTGTTGGTATTAGGTGGGAGGTATTGATCTAAATCTAATTTCTTCCCTATTGCTTTCACAGAATGTTTTTGGCAAGTAGTGATTTCTTATTGCGGGAGTGGGGTCTCTGTGTTTATTGAATATGAGAGTAGCAGATACTTCTGTACGTGTATAGCTAATCTTTTCCACTGATTTAGCTCTCTATTTAAAAAAAAAACAAACTGATACCAAATTGTTTTGGGAATTGCTATTTTGTAATGTAGTTCAAGATCTGGCACTGCTAACTCCACTTTTTCATATTTATTTTTATTATTTCTCTTGAGATTCTTGACTTTTCGTTTTCATATAAATTTTGTCATTTTTTTCCTAGCTTTACAAATTAATCCTTTCATAGTTTGGTATGGGCAATTAATAAACAAAAAAGGTATGACACTAAATAATTAGATGTATTTAAGTATGTTTTTAGTATATTGATATGTCCTACTCATGAATACTTAATGTTTTTCCAATTATTTAGATCTGTCTTAATTTTTGTAAATAGTGGCTTACAGAACTTGAGGGAATGTCTACAGTGTTTCTAGGCAGTAGGGAATGACTCAGTAAACTAGGAAAGAATTCTGGTGAGGAAGAGAAATAATCAAGTTTGAGAGGAAGCTCTTGGAGATTGGACAACTTGGCCTTGAGAGCTTTGCTAAAGAGAAAAATCTAGTCTTTTTCTGAAACTGGAACAAAGGAGACGATAATAGGGGATGGTGGTGTGTGGTTTCATAAGGAGCTCATAAAGAATGGCTCCAATTTTCCCAGTGAAGTAGGAGAGGAAGATCACTTAGTGATCTTGTCATCTCCCATCAGCTCAATTATCTTTTACTTGGATGATTCATATGTATATATATTATATATATATATATATGCACTATATAATGAAAGATGCTAAAGGTATATATATATGTATGTATATACATACATATATATATATATACCTTTAGCATCTTTCATGAGATACAGTGCTGTAGACATCTTGAATTGATGTCTACTAGACATTTTAAGCTCAACATTTCCAAAACAAAAATTGTTACCTTTTCCTCAGTCCTTGTATTTCTTCTTCAGAGTAGGAGAGGAAGAAGTGGTATAGCTTATGGAAAAATTTAGAATAGTTACTCTGGGGAACGTGATGGAGTTAATATAGGATTTCCCTGAAATGGTGAAGACTCAGATTACCTTAAATACTAGAAATCCATAATGAATCCAAGTAAAACAGCTATATACATAGCTCTAGTAGTATTCAGCAAAAGTTATAGAGGACAGTTGATAATCAAAGTATTAAATTATATGGTTAAGATGAAGAAAGAAGGAAATTAGACCAGCTCAGGGGAGAGGTGGAGTGATTAGAGGGCTTGATGAGGACAAAAAATAGGGTTAGAAGGAATGATGCTAGGGGATTGTGGTTGGAGAGAGCAGTTTCAGAATTCTGAATCATGGAGGTAGACCAGTTAAATGATGATGAGATTGAAGGTATATCCACTTCTATGAGTAGTTGAAGTGGAATGATGGTACAGATTATAGACACTAAAGAAGATGATGAACTGAGAGACAGGAGTCTGAAAGGATGTCACTGTGTTTATGAAAGTTTCCAAGTACAAAGGCAGTAATTGGTATGGAGAAGAAGACACTTTTGAACAAATATAATTTCCCTCATGCCACACCAAAGTACATCTCTCTCTCTCTCTCTCCCCCCCCCCCCCCCTCTCTCTCTCTCTCTCTCTTTCTCTCACACACAAAGATAAGCAAAACCATATAAAAGAGGAATTTCAATGGAACTTGCCATTTTCCACTTTTTTAGGGTTAACAAAAGTGAGCATGTGTTTTGTTGTTGTTTAGTCATTTCATTTGTGTACAACTCTTCATGCTCCCTTTTGGGGGTTTTCTTGGTATAAGGATACTGGAGTGGTTTGCCATTTCCTTCTCTCGCTCATTAGACAGATGAAGAAACTGAACTAAACAGGGTTAAATGATTTGCCCCAGGTCACCCAGATAACAAGAATCTAAAGGCATATTTGAACTCAAGCAAATGAGTCTTCCTAACTTCAGACTAGGCACTATGTCATCTAGCTGCTCTCTTGAGCATGTGTACCTCAATGTATTAGTTTGGTTCCAATGTTGTTCATTGGATTTCACCACAGTATTGTTACCATTTATCATTGTCTCCATGTACAATTCTGTAGCGATTCTGTATATCATTCTTTGGTTTCTGCTTTCTTTACCTTGCATTGCTTTCAAAAAGTCTTCCTAAATTTCTCTAAAATTTTCACATTTCTTTTCCCTTATAGTACAATGATATTCCATTTCACTTACATTGAATCCTGTCCTGGACACATACTGGCTCTGTGATCTTGGGCAAGCTCCTCAATGTCTAGGCAGCTCTCTGAAACATGAAGTTGCACCAAGGGTGCTGACCTACATAAGACGGCAGGAGCTGCCTCTGCTTGTCCCTCTCCCTATGCCTAAATTCATATACCACAATTTCTTCTGCCATCCACAAAAATTGAGAATATAATTTGTTCCCAGCTTTCTGAAATTATAAATAGCACTGCTATGCATATTTTTGTACGCATGCTAGATGTTGCTGTCAATAACCTTCTGGGCATAAACCCAATAGTAGGATCACTGGGTCAAAGGGTATAAAGAATTTATTCTCTTTTCTTGCATAATTCCAATTTCTTTCTGGAATGATTGGACCACTTCCCAGTTCCACCATCAGTGAATTAATGTGCCTGTCTTCCTACAGGCCTTCCAACTCTGCATTTTATTTTTTCATCTGCTAATTTTACAGGTGTGAGGCTATACCTAGTTGTTTTGATTTTCACTTCTCTAATTATTAGGGATTTTGGATAGTTTTTCTATTTTAATTTCTTCTTTTGAAAAATTAATCATATTCATTTGAACTACTTATATAGTGAGGATTAGCTTTTTAACTTAAAGATTTGTGTCAATTCTCCATAGATTTTGAATTTCTTTCCCCCAAATGTTTATTAATACCTTTTGTTATTATATCACACACACACACACACACACACACACACACACACACACACACATTTGCCCCTAAAAGAAAGACATCCCTTGCAGAAAAGAATAAAAAAGAGAAAAATAGTTCTCTAATACTAACCAACATATCCACATGGTTCTACATTGTATATAGAGTTCCATTCCCATTTTTTGAGAGCAGAGATTGTCTAATTTTTGTCACTGTTTCCCCAAGGCCTAGCACAGTGCATAGTATATAGTAGGCATTTCTTGAATGCTTGTTTAATTGATTTTAATTGAATTGAATATCAGGTTTTTTTTTTTTATCATGGGTGTTTCTCAAGGTTTCACCTTGGCTGCTCTTTTCTTTTCCTCTATATTCTTTCACTTGATGATCTCATCAGCTCCCTTGAGTTCAATGATCTTTTATATGTAGATGATTTCTTGATCAGTATATCAAGCTTTAATCTCTGTCCTGAGATACAGGACATCTTGAATTGGTTGTCCCATAGACATCTTAAACTCAGAATTTCAAAAACTGAAATCATTATTTCCCCCTAAAATCCTCTGCTCTTCTGGACATCCTTATGACTGTTGAGGGTCCTGCAATTCATCCAGTAACTCAGGTTTACACTGTCAATGTAATCCTCCCTTCCTCACTCTTACATCTCTTTGTTGTTGTTGTTGAGTTGCTTAAGTTGTGTCTGACTCTTCATGACCCCATTTGAGGTTTTCTTGGCAAAGATACTGGAGTAGTTCACCTTTTCCTTCTCCAATTTATATATGAGGATCTGAGGCAAGCAAGGTTAAGTGATTTGCTCAGAGTCACACAGCAAGTACCTGAGACTGGATTTGAATGTAGGTCTTCCTGACACCAGGTCCAGTGTTCTATCAACTGCACCACCCAGCTGTCTTTCCCAAATCTTCTCATTTGTACCTTCAAAACATCTTTTTTTCTATACATCCATTTCTCTCTACTTACATAGCTACAATCCATAACCTTTTACCTGATCTAATGAATAAAGGTCTAGTTTAAGTGAGATGATATTACACAGAAAGTGTATAGGGATGACCTGGGGAAACTCACTGTGGGACTTGTACAAAGTAGAAAACAATTCAGATTCTAGCATTCTAATGGTAAGTGAGAGGAAATAGCATTTCAAATCCCTGAGAGAATATTGCTAGGGGAGGGGAGATGTCCCTTTTCCTCCAACTGCCCCTCCCACCACCTTATGGTGGACTTCTTGTTGGCATCCTAGCAGAATCCTGGGAATTTCAGTGATTGGTGGCATTGTCTGTATTAGAAGTCTTGACACACTGAAGAAAGGCAGATTAATGATTCTACAAGAAGCCCAGCAGAAAGCCAGATAGTGCCTAAGGGGAACATCTTGATTCCAATGGAAAGATTTCCATGAACTACGTTGCCCACATGTTTTGCTTGTGTGTTGCTACATATGCTCCAGGCTTACGGCCACTGTCCCCTGGGCTATATTATGTGCTTGTGGGATACTGTGTCAGACTTCGTTCCCCAACTGTTCTAAAAGTGAATTAATTCTGGCTAATTGATGTGAACAGAATTTTGGAGGAAAAGATGCCAGTGGGGGCTTTGTGAGTTAGAAAGGTAAAAATTCCTACTACAACCCACTCAGTGTATCCTAGAGCTATGAGCAGGGAAGTAGCCAGTGGTGCCTTGAGAGACACAAACTGCCAGGTTGAGTGGAGCTTAGAAGATCAACTCCAGAAGATATGTAACATTTACATGGTGTCTTCCCATTAGAATGTCAGCTTCTTGGGGACAGACACTTTTTTTTGCATTTCTTTGTGTTGCATGGTGCCCAGCATATGGTGAGTACCACTGATTACACAAATGCTTGTTGATTGATTTAATTAGATAAATTTAATTAAAAGGTTTTTTAAATTTTTTCTTATTCTAGTCATATTGCTTTTGCTTGTATGAAATACTTAAATAACAGTATATTCTATCCTATAACTGATTACAATTATTCCATTACAAATTATTACTGATTATTTTATTAGTATATTATTTTATAGTATATTCTATCCTATAGATACAAATTATTCCATTACAAATTATTACTGATTTCAAATTATTCCATTATCCTCAGTTTTGAGAGATATAATCCATTTTTCTCTAACTTTTTATGTGTTGACTTTTTTACATTTTGTATCATTGACCCAGTTGGGATTTACTGTGGAATGTAGAATAAGAAGATGATATGTCATTAACCAAACTGCTATTCCGTTTTTCCAGTAATTCTGTTCAATTTGTCTAAATTCTTGTCACTTCCCTTGAGTAGTTTCTTAGTCATCAAGCACTTGCTATGTGCCAGGCATAGTGCTAAATCCTTGGGATACAAAGAAAGACAAAAACACTGTCCCCACCTTCAAAAAACTTACATTATAATGGGGAAGATAATCGTGTACATAAGTGTGTACGTACTAGATATGTACAAGAGTAGAAGGAAGAAATCTTAAAGAGAAGGCACCAGCATCTGGGAAAGGGGAGTATTTAAAAAGACATTCTGCAAAAAATGGAATTTGAGCTAAGATTTAAAGGAAATCAAGAAGCAGAAGTGAGGAAGGAAAGTATTTCAAGCCTGTGTAAAAGACACATTAACTATTCTATAATTTGTTTCTAGATATTATTTATGTAATCTATGCCATTGATCTATATTTCTATTCTTATTCAGTATCAAACAACTTTGATGATAACTGATTTATAATGCATTTTGACATCTGATAAAAATTAACTCCTTTAAATCCTATTATTCCCATTTTTCCCTATATACTCTTGATCTTTTGTTACTTCATATGAATTCCATACATAATTTGATTGGTGAAAATAGTATAGCTTAGTTTGGTTAGCATCATCATTTTAACTATATTGACATGTCCTAACCATAAACATTGATTATCTGTCTACTTGTTTAGATCTTCCTTTATTTCAGTGAAAATTGTTTCATATTCCTACATGTTTACATCCTGCACAAATCTAGAGACATTTCCATCCCAAATGTTCCAATGGACTATTTGTGCCTGACCTGTGGTAGAGTCTTCCAAGCTCATATTGGACTGATCTACCACAGTTGAACACACTGTACCTTGACCTCAACATTGTGATGTCATTGGTCCTCTTCAGTACAAAGAATGAGTCCTCTGTGTGTCTTAGTAGGTAAAATGGTGATTTTAAATGGATTTTGTCTTTTTATCTCTTCCTAATTTTTAATGAAAACATATTTAAAAAGGTGATTGTTATTGATTCATTTTGCATCCAGACAGTTTGCAGAGGCTATTGTCCTGTCAATTCTTCACCTCAATCTGTTTTTTTTGTTTTATTGCTACAACTAGCATTTCTTACAGCGTAAAGTACTACTGATCAGTAGTTATCAGTACTACTGATAATTAACAATAACTTTATAATAATGAAGGTGAATATCTTCACCTATTTTCTATTGGGGAAATCACCAGTCTTCTTTTATAAACCATGATAACTTCTGACTTGGTGAAACATTCTTTATCGTATTAAGGAAAGATCCTTCTATTCCTTTGAATGTTTGACATAAATAGTTATTGCATTTTGGAAAACACTTTTTCTGTACCAGTTGCTATAATAATCTGATTTTTGTTGTTTTTGTTGTCATTGTGATTAAATATAGTTTCATAAGGTTGAACCATCTTTATATTCTTGTTATAACAATTTGGTGAAATGATTTTTGAAATATATTGCTGCAATCTCTTTGCAAGTATTTTATTTAAAATGTTTGTCTCAATATTCATTAATGATCCTCAACTCTAATCCTTCCTAATGCCATCTCATGATGTGATATTATGTTGTAGAAGGTCAGCTAAGCATAAATTCTGGCAGGTTCTACCAATTTTAAGAGGCTTAGAGTACAGACCTGATGGACTGTATGTATGATCTCTGAATATCATCCTAGTTACAGAGAAGCTCATTGTGACTCTTTAGGACAGCTTGCCAAGTTATAAAGGTTATGTGATCTGTGATGAAATGATGAAATTATATGGTCTACAGTTCTATTTCTTTTCTTTATCTATATATGGTTAGTTTTTACATTAAATGTTAGAATTGATAGAATAGAATTAAAAAAACCCTGTTGAAACATGATTTGGGTATGAGGAATACAGCTGTCTCATAAAAGGAAATTGACAGAGTGCCTAATTTCTCTCCATCTCTCTCTGTGTCTCTCTTCCTCTCTCTGTCTCTGTCTCTCTCTTCTCTCTCTCTTTCTCACACACACATACATACACACACACAATTTATGCAGCATAGGGATTATTTCTTCTTTAAATATTGAATATAATTTATTTTTAAATCCATATAGTAGAGTTTTATTTATTGGGAGTTAATTGAAGACTTGCTCAATTCTTCTGTATGTGAAAAAGTTTTGTGTGTGTGTGTGTGTGTGTGTGTGTGTGAGAGAGAGAGAGAGAAAGAGAGAGAGAGAGAGAGAGAGAGAGAGAGAGAGAGAGAGAGAGAGACTTTTTATTGTTTCATTAATTTAGGTGTCTTATATGTTATACCCTCTCTGGTCTCATTCTCTCAACTCAAACTGGAGAAGCAAGTCAGGTCTACAGATTCCAGATGACTACTCATTCCTTTAGGGATATACAGGCAACCTTGAGGGTATGGAGTTTCTAATATTATGTCTATTTTTTTTCTTTTTTTTCTTTATTTAATTTTTTATTAATTTATTTTGATTTATCAATAACCACTTCCATATGCTTTTGAGTTTAAAATTTTCCTCTCCATTCCTCCCCACCACCCTCCCCAATATGTTGCACAATCTGACATAGGCTATACATTTACATTCATATTAAACATATTTTCACATTAGTGATGTTGTAAGTAAAAATTAAAACCAATAGGAGGAACCATCAGAAAGAGGAAACAAAACTCAACAAAAGAGAAAAAAAATAGCAATTCGACTTCCATAGTTCTTTCTTTGGATGTGGATAGCATTTTCCATCACAAGGCCTCTGGAGATGCCTTAGATCCTTGTATTGCCAGGAAGGGTTAAGTTTATCAATATTAGTCATCACACAACATGGCTGTTATTGTATACAATGTTCTCTTGGGTCTGCAGACTTCACTCAGCATCAGACCATACAAGTCTTTCCAGGTTTTTCTGAAGTTAGCCTGTTCATCATTTCTTAAACCACGATAGTGTTCCATCACATTCATATCCCACAACTTGCTCAGTCATTCCCCAATTGATGGGCATCCTCTCAATTTCCAGTTCTTTGCCACCACAAAAAGAACTGCTATGAATATTTTTGTACATGTAGGTCCTTTTCCGATTTGTGTGATCTCTTTGGGATATAGCCCTAGAAGTGCTATTGCTGGGTCAAAGGGTATGCACATTTTTATAGCCTTTTGGGCATAGTTCCAAATTGCTCTCCAAAATGGTTGGATCATTTCACAACTCCACCAACAATATATTACTGTTCCAGTTTTCCCACATCTTCTCCAACATTGATCATTTTCCTGTTTTGTCATGTTGGCCATTCTGATAGGTATGATGTGGTACCTCAGAGTTGTTTTGATTTGCATTTCTCTAATCAATAGTGATTTAGAGCATTTTTTCATATGACTATAGATGGCTTTAATTTCTTCATTGGAGAACTTTCTGTTCATATCCTTTGACCATTTATCAATTGAGGAATGGCTTGTATTCTTATAAATTTGACTTAATTCTCTATATAATTTTAGAGGTGAGGCCCTTATCAGAGAGACTGGTTGTAAAAATTCTTTCCCAATTTTCTACCTTCCTTCTAATCTTAGTTGCATTGGCTTTGTTTGTGCAAAAAACTTTTCAATTTAATGTAATCAAAATGATCTATTATGCTTTTTGTAATGTTCTCTATCTCCTGTTGGTCATGAATTTTTCTGTTCTCCATAGATCTGACAGGTAAACTATTCCTTGCTCTCCCAGTTTGCTTATAGTATCAGCCTTTATATCTAAATCATGTACCCATTTTGACTTTATTTTGGTATATGGTGTGAGATTTTGGTCTATGCCTAGTTTCTGCCATATTCTTTTCCAATTTTCCCAGCAGTTTTTTTTTCAAAGAGTGGGTTCTTATCCCAGAAGCTGGGGTCTTTGGGTTTATCAAACAATAGATTACTATAGTCATTGACTACTGTGCCTTGCATACTTAACCTATTCCACTGATCCACCACTCTATTTCTTAGCCAGTACCACACAGTTTTGATGATTGCTGCTTTATAATGCAATTTAAGATCTGGAATGGCTAGGCCACCTTCCCCTGCATTTCTTTTCATTAGTTCTCTTGATATTCTGGACCTTTTGTTCTTCCAAATAAATCTTATTATTTTTTTTAACTCTGTAAAATAATTTTTGGTAGTTTGATTGGTATGGCACTGAATAAGTAAATTAGCTTAGGTAGAATTGTCATTTTTTATTATATTAGCTCGGCCTACCCATGAGCAACTGATGTTTTTCCAATTATTTAGATCTGACTTTATTTGCGTGAAAAGTGTTTTGTAATTTTGTTCATAGAGTTCTTGGGTTTGTTTCAAGAGGTAGACTCCTAAATATTTTATAATGTCTACAGTAAGTTTAAATGGAATTTCTCTTTCTATCTCTGGCTGTTGGGCTTTTTGTTGGTAATATATGGAAATGCCAATGATTTATGTGGGTTTATTTTATAGCCTGCAAGTTTGCTAAAGTTGTTTATTATTTCAAGTAGTTTTTTACTTGATTCTCTGGGATTCTCTAAGTACAGCATCATGTCATCTGCAAAGAATGATAGCTTTCTTTCCTCCTTGCCTATTCTAATACCTTCAATGTCTTTTTATTTTCTTATTGCTAAAGCTAACATTTCCAGTAAGATGTTGAATAACAGCGGTGATAATGGACATCCTTGTTTCATCCCCGATCTTATTGGAAATGCTTCTAGCTTGTCCCCATTACATATTATGCTTGCTGAAGGTTTTAGATAGATGCTATTTATTATTTTAAGGAAGACTCTATTTATACCTATGCTCTCTAGTGTTTTTAATAGGAATGGGTGTTGTATTTTGTCAAGAGCTTTTTCTTCATCTGTTGAGATGATCATGTGGTTTCTGTTAGTTTTGGTGTTGATATGATGAATTATGCTGATAGTTTTCCTTATATGGAACCAGCCCTGCATTCCTGGTATAAATCCTACCTGGTCATAGTGTATTATTCTTGTGATAAGTGGCTGTAATCTATTTGCTAATATTTTGTTCAAAATTTTTGCATCTATATTCATTAGAGAAATTGGTCTATAATTTTCTTTCTCTGTCTTGACTCTTCCTGGTTTAGGTATCAGCACCATATTTGTATCATAAAAAGAATTTGGTAAGATTCCTTCTTCATCTATTTTACCAAATAGTTTATATAGTATTGGAATTAATTGTTTTTTAAATGTTTGATAGAATTCTCATGTAAATCCATCTGGCCCTGGAGATTTTTTCCTAGGGAGTTCATCAATGGCTTATTCAATTTCTTTTTCTAAGATGGGGTTATTTAAGTATTTTACTTCCTCTTCTGTTAATCTGGGCAATTTATATTTTTGTAAATATGTATCCATTTTACTAAGATTGTCAAATTTATTGACCTATAGTTGGGCAAAATAATTCCTAATTGTTTTAATTTCATCTTCCTTGGTGATAGCTTCACCCTTTTCATTCTTGATACTAGTAATTTGGTTTTCTTCTTTCTTTTTTTAATTAGATTAACCAAAGGTTTATCTATTTTATTGTTTTTTTTCTCATAAAACCAGCTCTTAGTTTTATTTATTAGTTCAATAGTTTTCTTCATTTCAATTTTATTAATTTTTCCTTTGGTTTTCAATTTTTCTAATTTGGTGTTTAATTGAGGATTTTAAATTTGTTCTTTTTCTAGTTTTTTTAGTTGTATGCCCAATTCATTGATCTCCTCTTTTTCTATTTTATTTATGTAAGCATTTAGAGATATAAAACTTCTCCTAAGAACTGCTTTTGCTCCATCCCATAAGTTTTGGTATGTTGTCTCATTATTGTCATTCTCTTTAATGAAATTATTGATGTTTCTATAATTTGTTGTTTGGCCCAATCATTTTTTAGGATTAGATTATTTAGTTTCCAATTATTTTTTAGTCTATCTTTCCATGGCCTTTTATTACATATAATTTTTATTGCATCATGATCTGAAAAGGATGCATTTAATATTTCTGCCTTTCTGCATTGGATTATGAAGTTTATATGCCCTAGTATATGGTCAATTTTTGTGTATGTGCAATGTACTTCTGAGAAAAAAGTATATTCCTTTCTATCCCCATTCAGTTTTCTCCAGAGGTCTATCATACCTAACTTTTCTAATGTTCTATTCACCTCCTTAACTTCTTTCTTGTTTATTTTGTGGTTAGATTTATCTAGTTCAGAGAGAGGGAGGTTGAGGTCCCCCACTAGTATAGTTTTACTGTCTATTTCTTCCTGTAACTCCCTGAACTTCTCCTCAAAGAATTTGGATGCTATACCATTTGGTGCATATATGTCTAGTAATGATATTACTTAATTGTCTATGGTGCCTTTTAGCAGGATGTAGTTTCCTTCCTTAACTCTTTCAATAAGATCTATTTTTGCTTTTGCTTTGTCTGAGATCAGGATTGCTACACCTGCTTTTTTTACTTCAACTGAAGTATAATATATTTTGCTCCAGCCTTTTGCCTTTACCCTGTATGTGTCACTCTTTTTCAAATGTGTTTCCTGTAAACAACATATTGTGGGATTATGGTTTTTAATACACTCTGTTATACACTTCTGTTTTATGGGAGAGTTCATCCCATTCACATTTACAGTTATGATTACTATCTGTGTCTTTTGCTCCATCCTTTCCCCCTCCCCGTTTATACTTTTCTTTCACCTTTCCCCCCCTCACTAGTATTTTGCTTTTGACCACTGCCTCCTTCAGTCCCACCTCCCTTCTATTATCCCTTTCCCTTTTCTTCCCCTTTACCCTTACAGTTTCTTCCCTCCCTTCTACCCCCCCTCCCTTTTCTTTCCCCTTTTCCATCCTACTGCCTATAGTGCAAGCTAGATTTCTATACCTAGCTGATTATGTTATTCCCTTCTTGAGCCAAATCTGATGAGAGTAAGGTTCAAACAATGCTCATCCCCCCTCCCTTCTTTACCTCTGCTCTAGTAGGTTTTTGTGTCTTTTCCTGTAATGTAATTTACCCTTGTCTGCCTCCTCCTTTCTCAGCACATTTTCTTAGCTCAGACTAATCCACTTACTTGGATCCATTTAACCCACTTGATTAAATTTTTTTTATCATTACATCAAAGTCAACTTATATTCACCCCCTTTATGTATACTCCTTTTACATGGTATAATAACAATACAGTTCTCAAGAGTTGCAAGTGTCATCTTCCCTTGTAGGGATGCAAACATTTTGCCCTTATTAACAATATATTGTACCTTTCTGTCCCATTTACCTTGTTATGTCTCTCTTGAATCTTGTACTTGAAGATCAAATTTTTTGTTGAGCTCTGGTCTTTTATCAGGAAGGTTTTGAAGTCCCCTATTTCGTTGAATATCCATCTCTGAAAAATCACGCTCATTTTCACTGAGTAGTTAATCCTTGGCTGTATTCCAAGCTCCTTTGCCTTACAGAATATCATGTTCCACATCCTACGGTCTTTTAATGTAGAGGCTGCAAGGTTCTGTGTACTCCTGACTGTGATTCTATGATATTTAAATTGTTTCTTTCTGTCTGCTTGCAGTAATTTCTCTTTAATATGGTAATTTTGGAATTTAGCTATTATATTTCTTGGTGTTTTCAATTTGAGATCTCTTTCAGGCGGGGAGCAGTGGATTCTTTCTATAGTTAATTTACCTTCAGGTTCTAGGACTTCAGGGCAGTTTTCCTTTATGATTTCCTGAAGGATATTGTCCAGGCTCTTTTTTTCATCATGACTTTCAGGTAGGCCTATAATTTTTAAATTGTCTCTCCTGGATCGATTTTCCATGTCACCTGTTTTACCCATGAGGTATCTAATTTTTAACATATTGTTTTCTTCTGTTAGATTTTGTACTTTCTTCTCCAATTGGTCAATTGTATTTTTAAGGGATTTGTTTTCTTCAGTGTATTTTTTTTTCCAATTGGTCAATTGTACTTTTTAAGGACTCCTCTATCTCTCTCATTTGACTTTTAAAATCCTTGTTGAGTTCTTCTAAGAAGGCTTTTTGGGCTTCAGACCAGTTCATATTCCCTTTTGATGTTGCAGATGTGGGTTTGATGACAATGTTGTCCTCTTTAGAATTTCTGTCTTGATCTTCACTCTTCTCATAATATGAATCTATCATTCATTTCTTTTTACTCATGGTGTTTCTTTATTCCCTGGCCTTTAAGGAGATTTTGCTGTCCTGCTGGGGAGCAGAGGGCACTCCCCAAGCTTCTTGTGTTGGGAGCCTAGGTCTTGGTCACTGGCTTTGTGAGCTGGGGCCCTCTTATGTTGGCAATTGGAGGCTGTAGGGTTCTGGCAGCTTACCTGGTGTTGGGCTGGAATCAGCAAGGCTGGGACTTTCAGGCAAATCTGGGTTGCCTGCTTTTCCTTTCCTTGAGCTTTGTTTAGCTCCTTTTAAATGGGTGCTGCCAGGTGTTTATCTGCCTGGGGCCTCTTGCAGTGCTGCCTCCCTTATTTCTGTTGAGGCACTGGGAGACTCCTTTGCGGTAGAATGCCGTGGCACCTGGTAGTTTTCTGAGCTGGTTTCCAGCAGTTCCCCTGCCCTCACTGAGGCACTCGGAGGTCCAGCTGTTGGTGTTTGCCTGCTCGACCACCTGGGCTTTGGAATCTCCTCCTGGTTGGGAGTTGGAGGCTGTAGGGTTCTGGCAGCTTACCTGGTGTTGGGCTGGAATCAACAAGGCTGGATCTTTTGGGCAACTCTAGGTTGCTTTCTTTAGCTCCTTTCAGATGAATGCTGCGGGGTGCTTATCCACCTGGGGCCCTTTGTAGTGCTGCTTCCCTTATTTTTGCTGAGGCATGAGGAGACCTGTTTGCTGTAGAATGTCGAGGCACCAGAATTTCCTCCTGGTGTGCTAAAGTGGGTCTTTCCACTAGCTGGCTGGGCGACTCCTGTTTCGTACTGCTCCCCTTCCCCCAGGGTAAGAGGGGCCTTTCCTGTTAATCCCTCTAGCTACCTGGACTACTGCACTGCTGCATCCTGTCTTTCTTCTGGTTCAGCTGTTCCAGGGTTTTTTCTGGGGTGATATTTTCTGGGTTTTCAGAGGTTGATAGGGGAGGGTGAGAGCGACTACCTTTTTACTCCACCATCTTGGCTCCCAGAAGCTGAAGTCTGTCTAATATTATGTCTAAAAAGAGCCCATATTGTGTCTTAATGATTTAAACTGAACTAAAGTATTTGGGACACCCTGCATTTTTACTATTACCTTTTTTGAAATCATAATTATGAATTTTTTATTCAACCAAAAATAAATTTATTCTAGTCCCTTATCTTAAAAATTATATGGAAATACGTATACATATGTATATATTGTGTGTTCTGTACGTTTCTTATATGTAGCAAATTGTTGAATCATATTTTCTAACTCATTCTACCACTATTTTTCATTTTATGAGTAAGTTTAGTCTTTTACATTAACTGTTAAAAGTGATAACTCTTACCCCAACAAATCTTGTTGATGCATTTTTTTTTTTTAATAAGCAAAAGGTAGCATCAAATTTCGGTCAATTTAGCTAATGCATTCCTATCCTCTGCTCATACAAACAATTGTTCCCCTGTCTTTTTGATTAAAAGGTTCAGTTTAGGAATATCCCTCCCCCTGCCCCATCAATAACCCTTTATGTTTTTGTTTGGTATTTTGATTTGAAGAGAATCATTCACAACTTCCTTCCCTCCTCAGCTGGTTCATCTCCAATTGTTGGTCTATTCGCTCAAACTTCATATCTTTGTTCTCTCAATTATCCTTAATATGAAGTTCTTAAGGATGAACTTTCTCATTTCTTCCTTGTAGCATATAAAAACTCAGTCATCACTTACTTATTTCATACTCTATGGGTTTTTCATTTCTTGGTGAATTACTTGTCAAAGACACTTACAGACTTTTTTTTAGGATAAATTATGAAAGATCCATGATTCTGCTAGAATTCCATTTTTTTTCAGGAAGGAATATGTACAGATTTTGGATTGTAAAACAGTTTTATTTCCTTCTTGGTATATTGTTTTCTAATCTTTTGGTCTTGGTGAGTAATTCTGTACCATAAAAGTTGGTGTTTTGTTTTGTGTATGTGTGTGAAACACAGAAACACAAACACATATATACAAATGCACACAAAAATATACATATATGACTTGCTTCTTCCTGTGCAATTGAAGGTTTGGAACTTCATGGTTATAGTGCTGGTTGAGGAAAATAGTATTTTTTCTGGTGTCCTAGTTCTATTGATGTACTCTTGCTTCTCTATTTCCAAAACTCCTAGAAATCTGATTTAATCAAATATATTTGATTTAATCAAATTTGATTTGATTTGATCAAATAAATCTATATTCTGGCTCATTGATTCAATGTTTGTTTGTTTTTAATTTTTCCCAATATGTCAGTAATTTAAAAACTTTTATTCTGAGTTTTATCTTCAAAGTCTGCTTTACTTAATAGAAACTTTGTAATCCTAGTTTTACTGTCTTTTTTTTTCTCTCTGTTTTTTTCCCTTCTATCCTTTCAATTTTGTATTTGTCTCAAACTTATACCACTTTTCTAAACTTATAATTCATTTGTTTGCCTTTTGATATTATTTAAGGAATCTAATTTTGATTCTTCCATTTTACTTTAATTCATTGATCTTCCTAAACAGCTGTCAAAGTCCTTTTGTTTGTTCCAGTTCCTTTTCTGGTGGGATATAGGCATAGAGGTGATAAATGAAATCACTGGAGTGGTCAAATTCACAAATCTCTTGTAAGCCTCAATTCCACATCTTCCAGAGCTTGCTGAGTATATCTCCTTGGATGAACTCATGATACCTCACACTCAACATATTGAAAACTCAACTCTTCATTTTCCTTGGTAAATGTGTCTCTTCTCCTATTCCCAATTTCTGCAGAGGGCACCAATCTCTTCCTTTTCTTTTACCATATATGTGTATATACATATATATATATATATATATATGTATATACACATATATATATAAAATCAATTCCCAATGATTCTACTTTCACAACATCTTTTGCAGCTGTGTCTCCACCCATTTCCATTCATATTGCCACCAACCTCATTCTGCTGTACATCAGTCCTCATTTAAAATCAGCAAAAAGATGGTATTGAATTTATCTCATTTGGACTACTTAAAGTCAATTAATTGTTCTCATTGCCTTCAGTGTCTTTCTTTTTCATTCTTAACAGTTGCCAAAACAATATTTCTAAAGGGCTGACCTATATATGAACATGTGATTCTCCTGCTCAAAAACTTCAATAACTTTCTATTGCCCATAGGATAAAATAAAAGTCCACATCCTGGCATTTAAACCCTCTGCAATCTGTTTCCAAGATACCTTTTAAGCTATATTTCATGCTAGTCTTCTTTAGAAATTCTATGTTCCAGCCTGACTATATCACTATATGCTTTCTGATCTATTTTCCCCTCTCCCATCTCTGTGCTTTTGTTTAGATTGTCCCTCATGCCTGGAACAAATGCTCTCCACATCTCTCCTATTGAAATCTCTCACTTCTTTCAGGTGTTACCTCCTCCATGAAATGTTTCCTGAATTACCCAGTTCAAAGCTACCTTCCTCCTCTAAAAATTTCCCAAAGCACTTTCTTTGCATCTCTTCATCGCTCCAATTACATTCTACCTTTCTCTTATAATATCGCAAAGATATAGTGTCCTTTTTGTTAGATTTATGGAGTCCTAAAGCACCAAGAATGAATCTTTTCAAAGTTGAGCATTCTGAGGGACTATTACTATAGGTACTGGGGACTGGAGATAGATATCTTGTATCAAGTAGTCCCTTAGAATAATACTGTCATAGCTTTAAATCTAGAAGGAAACTTAGAAGTCATTTAATCACTCTCTATTTTACAGAGAATAAAACTGAGGCACAGAGGGGTAAAGCAACTTGATCATCATCACACAGGTCACAAGTGACAGGGTTAGGATTCAAACCAAGATTCTCTAAATCCAGAATTTTCCTAAAAAATTTGTGTATTTAATAAACGAATAAATAAATGAAAAGGAACTTGAATGAGGAAAAATACATGGACTAATTTATCTTATTTTTACACTTCATTCTTTCCTGAGTCTATCCATTTCATCTAACCTGAATGTTAAAGGCACAGTAAGTATCATTCAGTAAGGCCTCTCTGCCTGGCACTGATGCAAAACCAAACAAGTGGATCAGTAATTCTCCAAACAACAGCAACTTTCTACATAGAAATGCCCTTGGCTTTATGCCTATTTGTCCTGATTGATAGCCACCTCCTGGCATTGTTTGGACAGTTTGGAATTTGGAGTTGTCTTTCTAGTTTGGGCCTTATCATTGATTCCCCTCCTTCTAAATGGACCCCATTTTCCAGGCATTCTTATTCTCCTCCTCAAGGCCAACTTTGTGCTTGGTAGGGGTAGACTCAAATATCTTCTCTTTCTTTTGATGAGTGTGAAATGCCCAGACTAGAGCATTGTCCAGCATTACCATTGTATCCTAAGCTGCTTCTGCTTGTTGGAGAAAATACAAACTTTACAGCTTGGCATGTAAAGCCCCTCACAGTCTAGTTCCAACTGCCTCTCCAGACTCATTTCACATTATTTCCTTTCACATACACTAGCCAAATTGGCCTACTCTTTCTACCATTCTATTTCCTTTCCCTTTACCTTTGCAAAGTCTGTTCCCCCATGTCTGAAATGTATTCCCTCCTCACCTGTGCCTCTTAAAATAATTTACTTCCTCCATTTATCTTTTGTACCACCTCCAATGGAAAATCTTACTCATATCCCTCATTGTTGGCACTCCCTCCCTCCTCAAACTATCTTATCTACATAAACATTGTATCCTCCCAAGAGGATTTATACTCCCAAAAACTCAAGGACTATTTGGTTTTTGTCTTTGTGTCTCTAGCACCTAACTCAGTGCTATGCAAATATAAGTGGTTTATTAATGCTTGTTGAATTCAATTGAATTGAATTCAGGACAGAGGCTGTAGGAAGAAAGAAGGAAAATTCTTTGTTTATGAGTGACAAAACAACATTAGCTTCTCACTGTTTATTTGCTACTTGGAATTGACACAACTATTTGTTTTCCATTTGTAATAATAGTAAAGTAAGTCCACTAATGCAGATGATCTGGTTGTCATTTTTGATAGCATTTTCTTCCTAGAAACCATAAAAGACTTGTAATAGGACACCATCACCTAACAACGATAGAGCTAAGTTTTTTCATTAGTGAGGTATACATCTATAAATGGCGATTAATGAGGTTACTTTTTTTTGTTAATTTAATAGTACTTGATAGAATAAACTTGGGTCACTTTCATTACCTAAATAACTATAATGTAGCTATATATTTTTGGAGTGTCAAACTTACTTTTTATTCTTGACCTAGTTGCCTGGGCAATGAAGCCCCATGTATCAGGAGAGGTCAAAGGAACAAAGGTATAACAGGGAAGCATTTGTTGCTCTGGCATGTTGGCTGGGATTCATTGCAAATAAGAGTTAGTTGAGTTGTTTTTATTATGTCAAAAGATAACAAGAGACAGTATATTACAAAGAATAACACTATCTCCTCTGTTTTCATATTTACTCATCTAAAGAAACTTGCAAACAATTCTAGTACTGTCATATTTCATAGAGTAGACTTTAAGCTTCTTGAGGACAATAATAATTTTTCATTTTGTCAATGTATCCTCAGCTCCTAACACAGTGTCTTGAAGCATAGGACACACTTAATAAGTGTTTCTTGAATCTGAAATGACCAATGAGAGAGTTTTATCCCTTTGGAACTTTGCCTATCATCCCACTCCTTTGGGTAATATTCTAAACTCTAACTCAACAATCAAGGAGTGGCATTTCTTTTTAACAAAACCAAAACCAAAACAAAAGTAACATTTTATTGTGTCCTTTTTTGTTTGACAAATATTTTTTGACTCTTACTTCAAAAACAGATGCCTTTTGTAAATAATGGACTATGAAATATTGCATCTTGGTATGATATTTTTAAAAGTTTTAACCCGAAGTTTAGAACACCATTTTTGTACTTAGAAAACAATGTCACTCAGCCACACTTCTTTGAAGAGAATGCTTCAAGTTTGTACAAACTTATGATGTGAGAGTTGTCAGAAATCTCACTAAAACTATATAAATGTTGTTATTTTGAATAAAATAATAACCTAATATGGGGTAATATAATTTAATCTTTGTGCAAATCTGATCTTATTATTCAAATTATGGAATTCTCATGATTTGAACATATTTGGAAATATAACCAAGTGAAATTCTTCAAACCTATGAACAGGATAGATGTTCCAAGTGTTTATGCAGGAAAGCATAAGCAAAATTATTGGTTCTGTTTGAAGAATTCTATCTTTGCTATCAGCTTCCTGAATGCCATCTTAAACATCATATATTTTTCTTAAAACCATTATATCTAAAACTAAACCTAGCCAGTATAAATCCAGTAAGCAATTATTAAGCTTTTACTGTTTAAAGTGTCAGACATTATACTGAGTACTGAGAATATTCAAATGTATCTGTGAGCTCACTAATGTGGACATTCTGTCAAACAATACAATTCACATGCATCTATATCTGCCTATGCTGCGAGATTCTCATGCATGTCTTCCTCTTAGTTTTTCACAGGTAGTCTGCCCAGTACTTCTTGTTAAAGCCTGCAACATACCAAAATACTTAGCCAAATAATGCAAGTAAGAATACTGACATTAAAAATATGAACCTTTGTTTCTGGAACAAGTTGGGTATCGATAAAGGAACCTTGCAATTCCTTGAAGGCAAATCAAGAAACAACTCTCCTCTTGTTTATTTCTTAGCCCAATTTGTAATCCATTTGTATTGTGTTCAAGTTGGATAGAGAGATAGACCAATGGGTGGACAGACAGACAGAAAGACAGACAGATACTAGAGATGACAGATTCATAAAGAGATGATTTATAGAGATGATAGTTATATAAATAAAGATTATGTGAAGGAAAGGAAAGGAAGAAAGGAAAGATGAGACAGAGAAAAGAGAGAAAGACAGAGACAGAGATAGTGACAGAGAATCAGGAAAGACATCTTGAAGCAAGTCACACTTAAATCAAGACTTGATGGGAACTAAATTCCAAAAATTGTAGGCAAAGAAACAGTTTTTTAGGCTAGGACAGAGTCTTTTTCAGAGGTATTGTGTGTAGGGTCAATTATCTATTGGGAAAAATGCGTGATGGGGAGGAATATGTTATTAGTCAAGAAATAGAATGGAATCAGATGATTAGAGGTAGATAGATGGTACAGCAGTTAGAGATCTGAACCTCGGATATGAAGACTTGAATTTACATATATCCTCAAACAGTTAAGAGTTCTATGACTCCAGGCAGTCACTTAATCATTCTCTTCCTCAGTTTTCTCATCTGTAAAATGTATGGAATAATATTATGTAACTTCCAGGGTTGCTGTAAATATAAAAGGAAATAATTGTAACTCTGCAAACCTTAAAGCACTCATTACTTTGACGCTAGTGATGATGATTATGATGAGGATAATGACAATGATGATGATGAATGACTTAAAATTCCTGACAAAAAACCTTACATTTTATACCAATTCTTTGTTCTTCATATGTTTATTTTTGTCATCTAAATTCCTTAGAATCTTTGTTTTGTTTTGTTCTTTTGGAAAGAAATTCACTTCTAAGAAAATGTTATTTACTCCTATTTATCATTGCTTTGTTAAAACTTCATATTATAAACCTACTTTAAATAGTTTTCATCAGTAAGAATTTTTCAAAGTTTAGTAAAAAGGATAAAAATAGATAAATTGACTTCACAAAATTTAAAGCTTTTCAATGAATAAAATTAATGAAGATAGGATTAGAAGAAATATGATTAAGTTCTATCAAATATTGTGGACAAACTTCTAATTTCAAAAAATGTATGAAGAATTGACATACATTTGTCACACTACTAAGAATCATTCTGCAATAGATGTCCAGATAATTTCAAAAGAAGTCAAGCCCACAAGCATTTATTTAGCTCCTACTGAGGACCAGGCACTATGCTAAGCCCTGAGTAAGATCATTTGCAAATGATAAATTTCCACATGAAAGCATGTTCTAAGTCACTATTAACGAGAGAATTGCAAATTTCAACAATTCTGAGATTTGACTCTTTGATAGAATTAGTTTTTTTTTTCCACAGCTCCCCCACCTCTTCCTCACCCTCTCCGAGATGAGTTAGGCTAATTTTTTCCAGGAAAGATACCATTGCT
This sequence comes from Vombatus ursinus, assembly GCF_900497805.2. Lineage (NCBI taxonomy): Eukaryota > Metazoa > Chordata > Mammalia > Diprotodontia > Vombatidae > Vombatus > Vombatus ursinus. The sequence goes on along the minus strand of NW_020954551.1, from coordinate 17,196,194 downwards.
GTCCCTGGGATTTGATTGACCCAGGAGACTAAGGCTCAAGCTGCATTTCTCTTGATATAACTCCTGAGTAGTCTCTGGCTGTATTGATGTGGCTTCCTGGTCACCTAAGGGCATAACTCATGTGGAATTGGGGCCCTTCAGACTTGGCAGATGTCCCGAGACCACAATGAGTCACTAAGCCCTAGCCTCTTGACAAGACAAGTTTCTATATGGAAATGAGGAGGGGGTAGGGAGAGATCTACCCAAACTGTGTGCTACAGTATCTTTGTTGAAAATCCTTTCTATGCTATGGCCAAGTAAATTTCCATTTATTAACTACTATTATTCCTTTTATTAATTGTTGAATGGGCAGGGAGTGCCTGAGCCCCACCTGTAATATCCTAATGCTATGCACATTGGCAAAGATGAGAGATGTGCAGTCAATATTGGAAGGACTATGGGGAGACATGCACACTTGATTAAGCTTTGAAGCAATCCAAGATTTATTAGATATCAATAGTCAAAGACAAACAAAAGTGGAAAAAGTATAAAGGTATCAAGGCAGCTGATGGCATAGTGGATAGAGCTTTGGGCTTGGAGGCAGGAAGACCTGAGTTCAAATCTGGGCTCAGACACTTACTATCTGTTTGACCCTGGGCAAGTCCCTTAAACTTTGTTTGCCTCAGTTCCTTTAGCTGCCAAATGGGAATAATAATAGCATCTACCTCCCAGGTTGTTGTGAGGATCAAATGAGATGATATTTATAAAAAGTGCTTAGCACATACTAGGTCCTATAAAAATGTTTGTTCTCCTATATACACTGAAATATTCATAGTAGAATTCTGATAGCAAAGAACTAGAAAAGAAGTTGGTGCCCATCTATTGAAGAATGACTGAAAACAATTATGGTACATGAATGGAATACATTATTATGTAATCAGAAAGGAGATTCAGTTGCAGCATAGTTGATACCTGGGTTGGAATCCTCTCCCTGATTCAGCTGGGCCATTAAGTCAGCTTACATTTCAGTGATCCAAGTAACTGTACATTGGTAGAGAGACTTTCCTCACTGGGAGTTCCCTATTCCCATGAAATGACAGGTCCAATACAAAATAAATGGCAAATATTACGAATTCAGAGAAACATGAAGATTTGCATGAACTTACACAGAACAAAATAAGCAAAGGAGAGAGAACAATTTGCACAATGAATAAAACAATGGAAATAAAAGGATAGTGACTGGGTTTGTGATTTCATCGTTAACAGGAACCCTTGGGTGAAGAAACTCCCATTTCAAATGCAGGTCAGAACCTCCTCTGTATCTTCTTGACTTAGTATAGTCTAGGCCAATGGTGGCAAACTCAAGTGAAAACAGGGACCATTAAGTTGTATACAGTAATCCCCATGGGGCACATTTTGACTTAGTTTTAAAATGTAATATTATCTATGTTTCACTGTATTTTCATTTATTTTGTTCACTATTTCCCAATTACATTTTAATCTGGTTGGGCTGCAATTGGGAGTATTGTAGGCCACGTGCAGGCCATGGGCCATGTGTTTGACTCCTCTGGCCTACAGCCCTGAGAAGTTAATGACTTAGTGAGGGTCACGCAGCCAGGATGTATGACGTCAGACACAGAGCATGAGCCCATGTTCTAATTCTGAGGCCAACTTTCCTTCCATTACACCTCACTCTCTCTTGATATAAATATAAAGGTCACAAAAATGTAAATCCAAAGGTCACTAAAAGGATGTTGGCCAGTGAAGTTTAAAACCAAGGAAGGTCCATGAGAAGAATGAATGAAATCCATGTCCTGCCTCATGACAGAGAGGAGACAACCACGAATGCAGGCTATTACAAATTTGGTCAGTGGGGTGTTTTTTTTTTCTTAATTACTTTTCTTTGTGGCAAAGGATGGTTTCAATCTGAAATGGAGGCAGAATTGAAATGGTTGTAGTTTTAAAATAATCAGCACCAATAAAACCAATTAAAAAGCACAGTTAAGCAGACATGGTGTGAGATGTAGTGTTTCTTAAAAATTCATGTAGGAGATTTCCGCTAAATTTGGTGTGTGTGTTCATGCTGCCCAAAGGATGGTCCCAACAACAGTAGTAAATACCTGTCTTGATTTCTCATTGTCTTAGTCTTGGTGCTATTTTCTCAGTGAATGTGATCATTAGAGGTTGAAGGGACCTCTAAGGCTATCTAATCCCTCCTCACCCCACACACCCTTTTACGTATGAGGAAACCAGGGTTCAGGGAAGTTAAGTGAACCAGTAACACACAGCTACTAAGTGCCAGAGGCAGAATTTGAATCTAGCTCTTCCCTAATTTGAAGTCCAGAAGTCTATTGTTTATACCATGTTGCCTTTACGGAGGGGTGGAGGAGGGGAAGAAGTAAGCCTACAAAGCAGCACATTAAATTATCCTTACAATGATGTAATGATTAAGCAAAACAAGTTTGTGAATAACAAATCACTTTCAATACCAGAGTTTTAGTTCTATTCCTTATTTGTCTCATTTTCCCCAGTGTTAAAAGCCAAAGCGGTGAGGTATTAAATAGTATAAAAAGGGTAATAGGTAAACAGATATCATATGATAGTTATAAATACCTGGAGCTCCTTTGTATTTTAAAACACAGAGCCTTGATTTCCTGGATTCTTCAGAAGGAAGAAAATGGGATATCATTTCAGTAGAGCCTAGCACGGGAATGGGGAAAAAATTACTTTTGGATATAGATAGATTACTCAAGGACCAATCATTCATTGGTCCTAGAGAGTTCAGTGGCTGAACTGATTGCCAAATGGATGTACTTTCAGTAATGGCTAGAGCCTTCTGACCCTCATATCACCCCCTTGTAGCCCTTTGTGCTTGGAAGGATGAAAGAACAGGTTGAACTGAGAGAAACTGGAGAGACAGCACTGCATTCTGGGATAGTTGGAAGGATCATAGATCTGTAAGTCATGAAGACTTGAATTTTAATCTCAGCTCTGCCAATGGCTCACCACATGACCTTGGGCAGGTCACTCACCAAGGTACTAACCTTGATTTCCTCATCTGTCAGTCAGTCAAAAGGAATAATTAATTGCTCATATTCCAGGCACTGAATTAAGCAATGGGGAGGCAAAGAAAGGTGAGAACTCTGCCCTCAAAAAGCTCACATTTTAATGGAGGAGACAATATGAAAAAAAAATAGATACAAGTATAAATGAAAATAACTTCAGAGGAAAAACACTGTCAATGGGGGAGAAGGAGGGAGAAGAATAGGAAAGGCCTCCAGCAGAAGGTAAGATTTGAGCTGCATCCTGAAGGGAAGTCTATGAAGTGAGGGTGGTAGATTCACCAGTGCCTTCCAGCTCTGATAGTCAATGGAGTTACTACAAGGGAGCTTGGAAGGCATTTTAAGAAGGGCAGTGCTTTCTATATGGCATGAAAAATAAAGAATTAGCAATAAAAACACATCATAATTAGAAATACAGGCTACAAAAAGGGGGAAAAAAGAAAAGTGACTGTAAGTTACGGAAGTCCCTGGACAACAGACCACAGACCCATCAATATTTTATACATGTTTTATTTGCCTATTTATTCTGCAGTTCAATAAAAATTACCCGTTGCTATGGTAACATGAAAAATCAGAGATACCTGCCCTATGCTGAGGTATGGTGTTCCACCTTCTTAATGAAACACACACATCATGGAGACTCAGGCTCCGTGCTTGGTCATAACTTTGGGGAAACAATTCATAATGAAAGGGTTAGGAAAGTGACTTTGGGGCATGGTGTTCATACATGATTTAGCAAACAGAGTGGAAAGATGACCTAGGAAAAAAAGCATAAATCCAGAACAACCCAAGGAAAATTTATTTTTCTGTCAGTACATGACAGAGCTCTGGGCTTGGAGTCAGAAAGACCTGGGTTCAAATCCCCTCTCCGTGTGACCTGGGGCTAGTCACTTAGGTTCTCCTTGCCTCAGTTTCCTCATCTGTAAAATAGGGGTGATAATGCTTGTGGTACTGCCTCACCCAGATGTTTTGAGGTTCAAATGACATAATGAATAGAAAGTGTTTTGTCAACTCTAAAGAACCATCTAGATGTCACTGGTAGTGAGGAAGAGGATAAAAGATGAGGAGGTGGCATTGAGGGTAAAGTCCACGTGTTGGCAAAATGAAAACCTTTTTAAAAGATGAAAAGAAATTAGTTATTTATTTTCTATCTTAGTGAGGACAGGAAGTAAAATTTAATAGAAACTAAAAGCAGGCAACCTCACCCAACTTGATCAAACATGTATGTTACAACACTGTCTGCATTATGAGTCCGTTTCAAGGGAATGTGAAATTCCAGTCCAAGATTTCCCAGTGGCTGCTCCTGGTGAAACACATTACCTAGGGATGTCTGAACGAGTGTCAGAGAGGTGGAGAAATCCTTCAAATCTGTTAAATGTGGAATAAAGAGGAGAATAACTTGAATGAAATTCCTGTGCCCACTTGAAATAGGCTCTGACTGTGCCTCTGTAGCCAGCCCTGATTTTTGCATGAAAATATTCCTTTTGTCCCTATCTGGTGTTAGCCTTCAAAAAGGAAGAGGGTTTAAAAAGCAGGAAATAATGTGAGATTTTAAGCAAACAGTTCAATATTCTTTTCGAATACTCTCTGTATTCAAAAGCGCTTTGATTTATATCTTTAGGCCTCTTTGAAACTGTACCTCTTTTAAAAGGCCATCCCTGATTTTGGTCTTTTGTTCCTTTATGAGCTTTGTCCCTGATTTCCAATATAGAGACTGGAGAGACATGTTGTGAAAGGAGAGAAAATAAAAAAAAATGTAAAAAAAAAACTTGCAAACTGTGTTAAATATGCCTTTTGAAAATTAAGTTTAATATAAAGTTCCATACGAACCTCCTCGCCATTGAAAGTATTGTCCACATTAAATAACTCTTCTGTTCAAAATACCCTTTGTTTTCACGCAATGCAATTAAAAGGGAACCCAGAAGGGGCAGCAGTAAATCAAGGTGCACAAAGCAGAAACATATTATAATTAATATTTAACATCAGTTTTGATTGCTTTTTAGAGTAAGCATTCGAAATATCAATTAGAATATATATTCAAAGTTTTCTGCCTTTCCCATTACACAGTGGAAGGGGCTATTTTTAATTCTGGATACTCCACACCAAATAATACATAGTCCCTAATTAAATAAAAGGCTGCAATTCAATGGAGAGTTTCTGCTGATGTCATAAATAATGGGAGCGCAGCTCGGCACGATGGATGAGTGGCAGCTGAACCCTGAGAATGAATTACAACTTGAGCATGCAATCAGGGATGAGGTATTGTTATTTGTAATAGATGTAAAATGATTATTATTATTTTTAAATACAGACAAAGAGGAGGAAATTTGAATTCAAAAATCTGGTGACTAGGAGGCAAAAGATTAGAAAGTGTGTGATTACAAGTGAATACAGGGTATTGGGGAATGAAATGTGTGAATTTACCCAAGAATAATCGCTTTCTATATTCTCTATAGATAAATCACTAGGTATAGCTATATCCATATCTTTGTAGCGATAGATGCGGGCAGAAGTCGATTAACAAGAATAAGACTTTTGGTTGGGAGGGTTTTATTTTAAAATATACCAAGGGGGGCTAGGTCCTCTGGTGAATAGCAGGGTGAAGCAGCCCATATTTAACATCCTTAAGACGCTGCATAGCATTCTGCCCTTACAGAGAAATGACTAGGGCCAACCATCAACTCACAAGGTACATCAAAGGCTCTCTCTCTCACAACCTCATTTTCAGTGGCACAGTTTCATCCTGATGTGTGGGGAATTAAGTATGTAAATCCCATATTGCTAATTATTTTTCACTGTTGAGTATCAACAGTGTACTTGACTCAACATCAGACATGGGAAATAACCAGGTTCTTGCCCAAAGGGCTTAGAGGCTAAGATGGATAGACCAAATAAACCAGCCACAATGCCACTGGCAGAGAAGATGAGGGAATCATAGGGGTTTGAGGTTTGCTGAGCCTTTTTATCATCTCAGTCTCCCTACCCCTTAAAGAAAAAAATGAGTTTAGATGGGGAGGAAAGGGGTAGTGTTTGATGTTTATATCATAAACATAGAGGCTATTCCATTAAGAAAGACAAAAAATGGCACTAAAAAGGATTAAGTGATATAGATATCCTGGAGATTAGAAGAGCAAGAAATGAGGTAGAGAACTCTGAAAAAGACTGAAATGGAAGTGAGTTTGTGGAGAGATTGGGAACAGAAATAAGATGCCAAGTTTTGGAATGATTTGAGTAGCAAAAAGCTAAATGCATAGCATGCTGGGGGAAATTTAGGGAACAGAGTCTTGTTATTTCAGTGAATCTCTCCAATTTAGTAGATCTTTGCTAAAATGCAGATCACAACCCACCTACGACTCTAATTCTGGTCTTCCCATAATTTCACCAAAGTGAGGTCCACCCAATGTCTTTGTTATAGGGTTTCCTAACTTTTTCACATTTCCACATTCACTAATAAACCCCACTTACCAAAAACGAAAAACCAAACATTATTCAGTTAACTTGAAAATGCACCTATAGTCATCAGCATCATTATCATCAATAATAATAATAGACATGCATCATTTTAAAGTTTACAAATTGTTTTACATACATTATCTCATTTGAGATTTACAAAAATACTGTGAGGTAGGTGGTACAGGTATCATTTCCCCCATTTTTCAGATAAAGTAATTAAGGCTCACTGAGATTAGAGTTTTAGCCTGTCTTCTTGACTCCAGATATAGTATTCCATTCTCAGTACTACGCTCCCTCTAACAGTGTAAGAACACTCTCCATAGAACCTGGCAATCTGGCAACCTCACAGAGCTGAGGATGGCTGGCAGCGGGGGAGTCAATATAAAGGTATCTGAGCAACTAAAATGGATTTCCTCAAATTCAGATGTAACACTGTGTTGGAGGCTACTTCCCTGACTTCCATTCACATTTCCAGACTGCGCCCCCAGAGGGTGGTTGAGTGTTTTTTCCCTCAGAGTTCCAAGGGTACACATGAGAGACAAGATTTTTCTATGACTTGCTAACAAGCCCCCATCTAGTGTATTGATTATCAATTAACCAGGCAGAGTTACTTAACTTTTGTAAGGTAATATTTACTAGAAGGTGGCATAATAAGTGTAGTTGGTATAAAACCAATCTCGTCTAAGCTTCTGGGACAGAATCTCTTCTTTTCACCTAAAGTTTTTTGGGAGAATGGGTTAAAAAATGGAGAGCTCATGGGGACAAAGAGTGAACTTACAACTCCTAATTATTAGAAGTCCTTTTCTCCATTCATGGAATCTTCAAGTTCTTAAGTTCCCCTTAAGATTAGCTCTCTGATGGGCTCTGAGGGTTTAGGCTTTTGTGAAGTCCATAGCTGCAATTTTCTCTATCCTGAAAAGGACATGATCCCTATTATCGGTCCAGGCTCTGATGGATTACATGTTAATGGTGGTGGTAGGGAGTGTGATATTCCCTGTAGGCCTTCTCTCCACCTTGTTGTCATCTAGACAATTTAACACTTGCCATTTATACAGGATTTTCAGGTTTACGAAGTGGTTTATAATTATTATCTTATTTTATCCTTACAACAACCCACAGAGGTAGGTGTTATTATTATTGTTCCAACTTTATATATGAGGAAACTGAGACAGATAAAAGTCAAGTGATTTGCCCAGGGTTATACACCTGTGTATACACCCAAGGGGCTTGGATCTTCAAGGCACTTCTAAAATTGAATGCTTTTTTCCTCAAATCTTTTCTCCTATATACATAGGCCCAGAGATGTATCTATGTTTAACCAATCCCCATACATTTCTTGTGTACATCATCTGATTTCACCCAATGGCTAAAAGCAAGCAGTTCACTCAAATTGATCAAGTTTATATCTTTGGTTGATTAATAGATTCAATTGAGGTATCTAGGAAACAACCACACCTCATTCCAGATCTTAGATTGATTGATTCTATAACTCAATCAAAAAACATTCTCACCTGATTAAGGTATCAAGGTTTCCCACACCTGGACTATAGAACATCTTTTAGTTGTATTAATGGGAGTGAGGGTGTGGGCCACCTCTCTTACACATATACTAAAACTAATACACTTTACTAAGAAGACAATCCCTCTTGGATATTCAGGGATTATTTTTTTTTTAATTTTTCCCCCCAGTTAGTAAGCATATACTTTCAATCCTGCCCATTTCCCTCCCCCAACTGAACAGAATATATTTGGATATATTGTTTCCCAGTTATCTTGTGCATTCTTGTTTTTGAATGAGATTCCCTTACCTCTTCTTGCTCGATTTTGTTATTGATATATAGAAATGCTATTACTTTTTAGGTTTATTATGTTATCTAAAACTTCATTATCATATTATTGTCTTGATTAGCTTATTAGCTATTCCCCAGAATTTTCTAAGTAAACCATGATGACATCAATGAACATGAATGTTTTTTTCTTCTTTGCTTATATAGATGCTTTTTTATTTCTTTCTCTTGTCTTGTTTTTTATTGGTAGTATTCCTAGATCTTTATTAAATAATACATGGAGAATAGGCATCTTGCTTTATTTCTATATTTTTTGGGAAGGCTGCCAGTGTTTCTCCATTACAGGTATTGCTAGCTTTTGATTTTAGAGAAAAATTATTTGATCACGTCTTAAAAAATTATCATTTTATATCTACCTATACTTTCTAGGGATTTTGAGCATGAATGAATCAGACTTTGTCAAAGGCTTTATCTGCGTGTATTGATATCATGGTCTAATTTCTAACAAAAATACTTATGCTTATTGTTTTTAAAATGCTAAACCTTCATTACATCCTTTCTATAAATTTAAATTGATTATGTTAAATGATTTTTTAAAAAGATTGTTGCAACCTTTGTGTAAGAATTTTATTGAAAAATTTGGTAACATTCATTAATGATATTGGTCTTTATTTCTCTTTGCTTTATTCTTCCGTTGTTTAGGTATTAGGTATAAATTTAATAGGTGGCATTTATGCAGCACTTAAAGGTGTGCAAAGTGGTTTACAATTATTATCTTATTTTATCCTTACAAAAACCCACAGAGATAGGTGTTGTTATTACTCTTAATTTCATATGAGGAAACTGAGACAGAAAATGATTAAGTGACTTACCCAGGATTATACTGCTGTTCAGTGCCTAGGGCTATATTTGAATTCAGATCTTCCTGACTCCAGATGCCCAAAAAAGAGTTTGGTAGCATTCTTTCTAAATTTTTTAGAATTTATGTTGACTAAGTCTTAATGTGACATTTAAAAGTTTGATAGAATTTTCTAAGTAAATCCATCTGGGCCACAGCCTATTTTACTTGGTCATTGCTTTAGAGAGAGTTCAAATTCTTTGTCTGAAATTGGACTATTTAAGATGTTTATTGGTATGGTATTAATTTTTGGATTCCACATTTTCCTAGATAATCCTCTGCTTCATTTAAATTTTGACTTTAGTTGGCCTAGAATGTGTGTAGTGTGCTCTAATAATTTAAACAAAAATTCTGGGTTTATTATTTCAATTTGTTCATTTTCTGTTTTGTTTGATTTTCTACCTTTTTTTGAATTAGATCAAGCAAAATATTTATCACTTTTTAGTCCTTTCAAAGAACCATCTTTTAGTTCTTTCGTAAGAGCTATAAAATGATTTTTGTTTCTTCTTAATTTTTAAAATATTTCCCATATTCTGTTTATGGTTTGTTTATTTCTTAATTTTAGTTTTTCAAAAAAATAAAATTTTCTATTAATTCTATTTTGCTAATATATGTTTTAGCAATAAATTTGCATATGCATGTATATATGTATATATGTATATATATATATTCCTTTTATTTGTATTTTAGCTGCATCTCAGAAATTTTGGTATGTTGTCTCATCATCTCCATTGTCTTTCATATAGTTATTGATTCTTTGATTTGTTCTTTGACTCACTCTTCTTTGAGATTTTATTATTTTGTCTCTGTTGCTTGTATTCCCTTAATTCATGAATATTTTTACTACATTATGATCTGTAACAATGTGTATAGTATTTATTTTTACTTTTTTACATTTATTTATAAATTCTCTATGCCCTAATGCATAGTCTTTATTTTGTAAAGATGTCATATAATGCTGAGAAATGTGTACATTCTTTAGTGGTCCCCAAACTACTATAAACATTTTAATTCTCAATTCTCTAATAATTTGTTCAATTTTATTTTTTAAATGTTTTCTTTATGTAATTTTTGTCAAGCTCTGAGAGTTTCCATTATTATGCTTCTATCCATAGCTTTTTACTGATCAATTAGTTTTTCCTTTATGATTATACATGCTAGGTGGTTTCATGTATACATGTCTAATACTATAATTAATTTTTATAGTTATTTGAAGTATAATATGATTTCCCTGTCTATCTTTATTGATAATATGAATATTTATTTTTGCTTGGTCTGACACCATGATTACAAATGTTAATTTAAAAAAAAACCTGGCACATAGTAAATCTTTGTTTCATCCTCTAATTTTGATTCTATGTATCTCTTTACAGATATGTTTCTTGTGAGCAACAGGTTGTGGAGTTTTGTATTCTTATCCATTCTGTCACTCTTTCACTTAATTGGACTAGCTAGAACAATTACTAGTAGCCAGGTGGCACAACGTATAGATTACCAAGGCTGGAGTTAGGAAGATCTGAGTTCAAATCTGGCCTCACACACACTTATTAGCTGTGTGAACCCGGGCAAGTCACCTTACCCTATTTACCTCAGTTTCCTCATCTGTAAATTAAGCTAGAGAATGAAATGGCAAACCACTCCAATATCTTTGCCAAGAAAATCCCAATGGGGTCATGAAGAGTTGGACATGCCTAAAAAATGACTAAACAACAACAAAACACAATTATATTTAATTATGAGAGTTTGGCTTGTATTTTTCTCTGTTTGCATTTCTAGCATTATGTTTCTTTAGGAAATATGTTTATTTCCTTCCTCTTTAATCAGCATTTTGTCCCTATGATTAGTTTTGCTTAAACCACTTTGAAGCAATTCTGTTGCCATATGTTCCCCACTCCTTACCACCCATACTAGTATTTATAAATGTTTTCTTTTATTTGGGTTTTTAACTTAAACTCTTGATTTATTTTTCTTACTTTTTATTTATCTTGTCATCTGTTTTCTTTTCTTTTTGTTCTTTTCTGCCTCTTAATTAAATAGTTACTTCAAAAGTACCCTCGTTTTCTCCACTTGAGCTTTCTTTGCTAAAAGTTTTCGTGTGCCTTTTCTAAGAAGGATATTGATGTTATATTCTCCTCATTAATTCTCTTCCTATCTACTCTGAAAATTTATTTTTTGATTCTTGATCTAGATCCTCATTGATTTCTTCCTTAATCGATTTGTGTTCTTTATGAAGTCAAAGTGTTCCCAAGCCTGAGTTCCCTCATCTAAGCAATTTCCATTATTATTTTCATAACTTCCTTTATTTTTCTGTTGTGCCTCACTCTCAGATGTGTCAATTCATGAAGTAATACTGATAAAAGAAATGTTTCGTCAAATAATTGTCCCACATCCCAAATCGATCCTCTTGCTGTACAATTCTACTCCCTCTCCCTTCCCATAATCATTCTCTTTTCCATTGGTTGTACCTTTTCCTGTTTGTGCTAATATCTCTCTCATCATCTTTCCTACTCCACCCTTGTCATCTTTCTAGGGGCTATTTTTGGTTAAGACATGGCATATTCCTTCTTCTGCCACAGGATTTTAACCATGATATTACAACACTCTCTCAGAGATGTGATCTCACAATATGCTAATTCCTATCAGACTAAGTCAACAAGCATTTGCTAAATACCTACTAATGACCAGCACTATACTAGAGAATAGAACCTAAAAATATATCCTTATTGCCCACCACAGGCATACACATGGAAGGAAGCCCCATCAGAGTGCTCTTTATTGAAATTGTTTCCCCATTATTAATTTGATATTCTCCTTTTTCATTCTCTCAGTTTCAAAGCCTCCATCTTATCTTCTCTCCCATTTTTCAGCAGTACCTCTTCTTGCTGAGATAATATAGGATTAATCAGTTTTGCTATTTACTTATGGAATTTGTTCTCCATTTCCCCTTTCAACATTTATACAGATTCTCATTCTTTTATTTAGCTATACAATACAAAGAGGAGTTGTGAGGTTTAGTTCTTGTTCCTTCAGGTTTGTTTTTCTGTCTTCAGTTTTTTTTCTCTAAGTTTCTCTTACATCTTCATTTCCTTGTATATGATTTTCATTTCTTGATTTATGTCTGTTTTTTTACCTCATAATTCAGTTTTTTCTTAATTTCTCTCTCTTTCTAAAAATAACATCTAAACATGAGGCATTACATTTTATGACTCATTCTTTCTTCAGTTATTATATTTATTTATTTTTCTTGTATTTTTGTTGTCTGGGATGTCTGTAAGTCAAATAGTTGACTCCTTTTATGGGAATGTTTAAAAAGCCTTTCATTTGTTGAATGACTATAGCTTTTGTTATTAATTAGGCTTAGGATTTCCATTCTGGGTTGTAGCTTGACTTTTTTCACTTCTCAGAATGTATTCTTCCATTCTGTTCCTTGCTTTCTACTGGGTGCAGAATAATCTTATGTTAATCAAATCTCCTTTCTTTTATGTTTTCAAGGGCTTTCTGCTGGTCAATGTTGAATGTGTTGTTTGTCATTGTCATTGTTATATTTAACCACTATGTGTCTTGGAATTTTATTTGTTGGATTTTATTTGTTTTCTGGAGATTCTTTTGGTTAGGGCTTTGTTTTCTGTATTGAAAAGTTTGGGGAAATTTTCTTGTGTTACTTCTTGCATCATGGTATTTGTTTTATCTGGGGAATTTCTGGTCCTTAAGTGGTTCGTAGACACTCTATCTTTTGCGTTAATAGCTTTTGTTTGTATAGTAATCATGTGTTCTTTTAATGTGTTTTTTGCTTCTTTCCTGCCACATTTTACCCCCCTGCAGTATTTTTTTTCATTCCAAATCTGTTAAACTCTCTTTTGCTTCCTTTGAGAAACTTGCCAATATCAATAATTTCTTTTCTAACCTGCTGTTTGTTTTTTTTATATCTACATTTTTTAATGTCTGCATAACTTGTGACATATATTTGTGCCTAATTTCTTTTCTTATTGTTTTCATTTCCTTTTTGAACTATTTTAGAATTTGTTGTCACTGTCTCATACTCTTAGAGTTACACAGGATTCTGTGTATGAGCAGGCATTGGTTTATTTTCTTTCTTCCTTTGGGAGTAATATTTGTTAAAAATAATTTTGTATTTTCTTTGAGGATTTAGTACTTATCCTTCTTTCTATTATTAGGATCATTTTTCTTTGTTTATCTTCTTAAGGTTAAGGAATTTTATTGAATTTTCTTTCTCTTGAAATCTTTGGTATTTTACCTTTGTCCCTCTTATGTCCTTTTGTCGCTTACTTTATTGACCATTACTTCTTTACTTTTCCATATACCCCCAGGCATAGGCTGCAAAGCTGTGTCAGCCTCCTCCTGAGTGGGGAAATTCAGTGTTCCTCATCCTTGATTCTGACTTAAATATTTTCTGACTTGGTCTCAGTTGGATTTCAGTCTCTTTTTCTTTAGGTCTGGTGCAGTCACTCATACTAGCCTACCCCACTTTGGCTGGGTAGAACCAGAGACTGGTACTCATTTCAGGTGGATTGAGAGCAAGGGTGGAGACATTCCAGCAAAGTTTGTTCAGCTGCATAGAGATCCCAATATAGGCCCCAGTCACAAAATAGTGGGGTGGTTTGTTTATCCCTATTTGTACAGGAGAGAAAGGTACTGAGGGAACATTTTAAGGAATATCATTCTCCATGTCATTTGTTGAGAATTTTTACTCATCAGACTTCTCTCTTTTTCTTTTGTGGATTCAACCCTAATTATTCAATATCTTATACATAATTCCACTTTTAAGGGAGTTTTGAGAATTACTGGGTACTCGAGAAAGTATATAGTCCATCATATTGTTAGTACTGTGACTTGGAAGTTAATGGTTCATTTTTAAAGTTTTTTTCACAATTGACCCTAACCTATCTTTCCAACATCATTATACGTTGATTGTATTCCTGTGTTCTATAGTATAGCCAAATTTGCCTTCTCTCTGTTCGTCACACATGGCACTCTATCTCTTATCATCCTGCCTTTGAACTGACTGTCCTCCATGCCTGGAATAATCTTGTTTACCTTTGCCTAATAGAATACCTCATTTGTTTCAAGATATATCTCAAACAGCAGTGTCTATATAAAACTTTTCCTCTTGTCTCAATAACTAGCACCCTCCTTCATCAACTGCCTAATATTTAAGTTGCAATTTTAACTTACTCTGAATGTAATTATTTTCTGTATACTTATGTATCTAGGTATATTTTTAACTCCCCTGAAAACGCAAGCTTCCAGAGATCAGGATGTTTTTCCCTTTCTATCTTCAATTCTTTGTCTGGTACACAGTAGGTGCTTAAGAAATGCTTGTTGATTGGCTAGAAAAATGTATACACATCACCTGCAGGTCTTGAGCAACTTAGAAATAACAGATTTTAGCACCTCGTTAACAAGAATAATTAGTTAAGATGGAAAGGTACCAACTGTGAGCCTAGGGTGAACTATTCACCAATCTTGCCTTCCTCCTCTTCTCCCCCACTCCTAAATTTCTTGTGACACACCAGTATGACCAGTATGACTGCAGCTATCCCATTTAGTGGTATCCTATCTGCCACCCTCTCCAAATGAGCTCTCCCTTTGTGGTAAAAACCCTGGGTCCAAATATTCCTGTGCTCAACAAATTTACAATATATTTTTATGTCAAGAAGCAGGAAACAGTAATGAATGAGAGATATATGCTCATAGGTATGTAAAGCAGTACTTTCTAGAAAATAAGGTATTTTCCTTATGCAAACTAAGTAGAATATATATATAACCCAAATTTTATTCATGAGAAATCTGAGGTTCTGAAAAGTTACATAACTAAATGCTTCCTCATACTCAAGTCCTTCCCTGACATGCCTTCCTAATTGTTAGTGTTCCTTCTCTCCCACAAAAATATTTGATACATATAATCTAGTTATTTCTGTACATTTTGTTTTCCCCTAATAGAATGTAAGTTCCTTGAGGTCAAGTAATATTCTATTTTTATATTGTATTGTTAGTGCCTGACATACTGCTTGCCACATGATTGAACTTCATAAATGTTTGTTAAATTGGATTGACTAGTCTCCTGAAGACACAACTGAGAATAATGGGTGGGAGATCCAAAGAAACATGATTTAACTTAAACTAAGTAAAAACTTATAGCGTTGGTCTGTTTCCAGGTATCTGTATGCTTCACAGGGACACCAAATATTTTTAAGGCTTTCAGCCATCAGAATTACAGGATTTCAGAGTTGAGTGGGACCTCATACTGTCTAGTTCAACATGTACCAAATAAAATAATCCCTTATATAAAATTACATGATCATTTACTCTTGGTTGAAGAACTACTACTGTATTTCAAGGCAGTCCATTCTACTTTGTGATAGCTCTAACTGTTAGCAACATTTTCTTTATCTTAATTTGGATTTGGAACCCATACTAAGCTACTCTCTCAATAAACTATACAGTACGTGCTGCTTAATTTCTTTTAATCAATGAATTGGATAAAGGCATGGACAGCTTGCTTGTTAAATTTTCAGATGAAAGAAATCCAAGAGGGGTAATAGACATGTTGGATGACAGAGGTAAAGATTTCAAGACATTTTGATGGATTGAATGCTGGACAAAGTCAAATAAGATAACACTTTAATAGGAAAAATGTCGTGTAATATTTGAGGTTAAAAAATTCATGGGGGGGGAAATGTGGAGCTGGAAGAAGGAAGATACAAAATCATAGTCAAAGATTCTTATAGTCAGAAGGGACCTCAGAGGCTATATAATCCAGCCCCTAATGTGCAAGAATCTCCACTACAAAATACATGATGCATGGCCATAAAAATTTGTTTGAAGACCACAAGTGACAGAGAACCAACTATCTTCCCAAAGCAATCCATGCAAATTCTGAAGAGTTCCAATTAATAGGAAATTTTCTCATGATTTTACTATCTTTTGACTAATGGCTAGAATTCCTGGGTTTCACTCTTCATTTTATGAACAGTATACCATGTGTCCTTAGATATTTCACTTACCTATGTAATTATATAGATTTTTCAACAGTGAGATGTCAGTTCTGAAAATCTGAAAGCATTTATTAAATGCCTTTACTGTCCCAGGTTAGTGCTAGATGGTGGGCATACGAAGACAAAAAAAAATGAAACAGAGCCAACTTTGATGTAGTCTTCTGCTATAAAATCTCCTAAAATAACAACTTAAGGCAAATGTAGGGGCAACATATAATAACAAGCACATGGTGTATCACAAATTGGGGATATAATGAGCTGCGTATGATGTATCATGATTATAGAGCTGGAAGGGACCTTAGAAGTCAGCTAGTTCAACCCCCACCTTTTTACAATTGACAATACCTGAGATGAAGGGAGGTGGCATAATGTGCCCAGGATTACACAGCTAATAAGTTTCAAGGGCAGGGTTTGACCTTAGGTCTTCCTGACTCCAAGTCTATCATCTACTGGACCATCAGTTCCTTGTTAAAGGAATGGAAAATAAATAGTGGAGAGCTATTCACTTCTTTAAAATTAGTGCATTTTTATTTTCAAGAACCACATATGAGTTCAAGGTTTCCACCCCCCAAATTAAATAATCCCTATGTGTCCTCTAGATATTCTGCATAGAGATGATTTTACATATTTATTTATTTGTTGTCTCCCCATTTGAGCTCTTTGAGGGGAGGGAATATTGTTACCCTTTGTATTTAATTCAATCCAATTCAAAATTGATTCTGTCTGGTGCTATTTTGTATATATGCTTGTGAATGAGAAAGCATCTATGGTCTGCAGTTCTTTCTGCCCTGAGTTCATGAACATACACAACATTAAATGCATTCAAGTCATAAAAATAGATGATACAGAGAGATATGTATTACTTGGATTCTAACTTGGAAGAATCTCGTGATGACAAGACAATTTTTTATGGCAAATATATCTGTCTCTGTCTCAATGCTTATGAGTCACCTGGTATAAAGGAGATGAATGAGTATCTCTATTTAGTCTTTTTTCACATTCCCTTTTAACCTCAAGAATGCTGAGGTCATCCGTCTCTTTCAAAGGGAATGTGTTGAGAAAGGAGGAAAAGGGAAAATGAGCAGAGTAAGTAATAGGTGTTCTTGAGGAAGTATTAGACCAGATATTATATGGCCATTGTAGATTAATTTTCTTCCACCTTTCTGGTCATCTTTCTGCAGGCCAGTTTCTTTTCTGTGGTCAGTAGGAACAACAGAGTCAATTCTGTTCAAACTGACAGAAGTTTTAGAGTGTTTTTATGTTAATAAAAAAAACAGAATAATTTCACTTTCACAAACAGGGTATCAGTTAATTTATTATGATTTGAGGCTATCTATGAATGACACTGAATAGTAGTAATTATTGTCAGTAACTATTAATACAAATCAAGAGTCTTGAAACTGTAACATAGGTGCAGAGAACATAACCTATCTCAAATTTGCAGAGATTTTTCGATACCTCATGTGGAGATAAGTGAGAAGAAAGTTTCTCTAGAGTGCACTGTCTAGTTTCCAAAGGAATTTTTGTTGCTTGGTCATTCTCACTCATGTCTGACTCTTCATGACCCTATTTGTGGTTTTCTTGGCAGAAGTATTGGAAGTAGTTTGGCATTTCCTTCTCCCGTTCATTTTACAGATGAGAAAACTGAGGCAAATTGTGATAAATCGACTTGCTCAAGTTCACACAGTTAGTAAGTGTCTGAGGCCAGATTTGAACTCAGAAATGTGTCTTCCTGAGTCCAGACTCAGCACTCTATCCACTGTACCACCAAGCTGCACAGTGCCTTGAGGGGCCTTGAAATTTGGAGGGTCACTAAAGAAACAGTTGAAGAAGCAATAACATAATAGATTGAAGGGTACTGGATGGAAGGTGCTTTCCCAACTGACAACCTCTTCTGTATTGCTCTGCCAACTAAAATTTCTGCTTCAAATTCATCGCTCAGCCAGGTTCTAATATCTGCTATTGGGAGAGGCTGAAGGTGGTGAATCTCTTGGATTTGGGATTTCTGTGCAAGACTGGGCTGAGCTGTTGAGTATCCAGACTAAGTCCAAAATCTATATGATGCTCTTCTAGAAATGTGGGGTGGGGCACCAGGTTGTTTAAGAAGGAGTAAACTGACTGAGATTGGAAACAGAGGAAGTCAAAACTCCTGAGAGAGTGGGATTGGTTACACTGCCAGTCTGGGCAAGATTTGGAAATAAAAACAAAGTCATTGTTCCAAGGCATTTTGGAGACTTTTATTTAAGTATAAAGGTGCACTATCATCTTGGAAGATGAACATAGTAGCCAGCTAATACAAAGAATGGTCTTAACAATTGTCATCTTTCAGGATCCTAGGGAATCAGAATCCTGGGGAAATGGTTCATAGAAGATGAAAGCAAGAAGCAAAGCAAGGCATAGGATATGGTGCACTGTAGGGGATGTCTGTGGCAGCCACTGGGGAGGAGTGGGATTGAGTTACTGAGTCCTGTTTATCTATCTATTGGTCTGTCTGTCATCTATCTGTTTCTATCATCTGTCTTTCTCTATCTTCTGTCTATTTAATATCTATTTATCTTTCTATCTGTGTATCATATATCTATCTGCCTTTCTGTCTGTCTGTCTATCTATCTATCTATCTATCTATCTATCTATCTATCTATCTATCT
>NW_020954551.1:17160051-17177341 GCF_900497805.2 Vombatus ursinus | reverse complement strand
TCTATCTATCTATCTATCTATCTATCTATCTATCTATCTATCTATCTATCTATCTATCTATGCATTCATCCATCCATCCATCCATCTATCTAACTGTCATTTCTTTTTGAAGATAGGCAGGTTGGTGAACTAGAAAGCCAGACTTAGAGTTAGAAAGACCTGGGTTCAAGTTCTGCCTTTGGCATATGCTGGTGGTATGACCTTGGGTAAGAAAGTTTCCTTTTTGGTGGCCCAAAGATGTCTTTTAGACTGTATGTTTCAGTGCTGGGATAGGCAACTGGGTGACACAGTGGATAGAGCACTACACCTGAAGTCCAGAAGCCCTGAAATCAAATTCTGCCTCAGATATTTACTAGGTATGGATGAGGCTGGAAAAAATTGTTTAACTTTTATGAGCCTCAGTTTCACCATTTGTAAAATATGGATAATAACAGCAACTACCTCATAGAATCAATATGTAACACATATAAAGTATTACAAACCTTAAAGTGTTACATAAATTCTAGCGATTATTATTCTGATAGAAAAGACTGGTAACAAAAAAAAACACATTTTTTTTCTCTTTTAAAACAGACTATAGTGAAGTACAGTTAGTTAGACCTAGTGAATATTTTTTAACTTCCTGCTCAACCAATTCACATGTTGTCTACCTGCCAACATTTGAAAATGAAAAGTACTAAGAAAATTGCTTACTGACATGAACTTTGAAGTAGCCTGGCCTAGAAACACCTTCAAACAACTTGAAGTTGACGAATCTGACTCTGCTCTAGTCTCCAGCTCACAGCCTTTGTTTGTTTGTTTTTTCCCAATCTTTTCTTTAGGTGGTCTGTAATTAAGTGCTGTTTCACAGAGGTAACAATTCTATGAGCAGCAGAGTGGAGCAGTGGATAGAAAGCAGATTTTAGAGTCAGGAAGACCCGACCTCTGATCCATCCTGGCTATGTAAGCCTTGGGCAACCTATCATGGTCAAAGTACTTCACCTCTTGGTTGCTATGTCACCTTTCTGAGAGGGTTGTGTTATCTTCCCTCAATAGATTATAAACTCTTTGAGGACAGGGACTGATTTTTTTTTCATATTTGTACCCCCAGCATTTGGTACAGTGCCTGGCCTATATTAGGTGCTTAATAAATGTTTACTGACTGACTGCCTTGTAACCCCTTTTTAAAGAGCCATTCTTAGACTTGAAACCAGCTATAA
This sequence comes from Vombatus ursinus, assembly GCF_900497805.2. Classification (NCBI taxonomy): domain Eukaryota; kingdom Metazoa; phylum Chordata; class Mammalia; order Diprotodontia; family Vombatidae; genus Vombatus; species Vombatus ursinus. Next base: position 17,176,142 of record NW_020954551.1, on the reverse strand, counting down.
TGTTCCTTCTCTCTATAAACTAAATACCCCCAGCCCCAGTTCCTTCTGATTCTCATATAACATGAGACGCTTCACCATCCTGCCCATCTTCTGGCTGCCCTCTAGCTTATCAATGCCCTTCCAAAAGTGTAGCACCCAGACCTGAACGCAAAACTCCACATGTGATCTGATCAACATGGCAGATAGCAATATAATTGCCTCTTTAGTAGAGGAAGTTATGCCTCTCAATTCAGCCCAAGATTACATTACCTTTCGTTTTTTTTAGCTGTTATATCATGTTGGTGGCTTATATTAGTCTTACAGTGCACATCTTTTTTTTTTTTCCTCTGGGTACTTTGAATGATCAAATAAATAGAACATCTGCATTAGAGGCAGGATTCATTTAAATAACAACTTAGAGACCACAAGCAAATTATTATTATTATTATTATCAGTAGTAGTAGTAGTAGTAGTGGTGGTGGTGGTGGTGGTAGTGGTAGTGGTAGTAATGGTGGTGGTGAGGTTGTATTAGTAATAGTAATAATAATAGCAGTAGCAGTAAATAACCTGGATTTTTTGGACAAAGATGGAAACATTTATCATGGGATCACTCGTTCTGGTGCTCCATAGCTTTCTATTTGTATTCTTTCAAGCAGTTTGTGACTAAATAATTAATGAATGAATAAATGAGACAGTACATATTAAATTACCAAGAGGTAGTGTGGTAGAGTATATAGAAGGCTGGCCTTAGAATCAGGAAGATTTCTTTCTTTCTTTTTTTTTTTTCTTCCGAGACAATTGGGGTTAAGTGACTTGCCCAAGGTCACACAGTCAATAAGTGTCAAGTATCTGGTCTGAGACCAGCTTTGAACTCAGGTCCGCCTGACTCCAGGGCAAGTGCTCTAGCCACTGCAGCACCTAGCTGCCCCAGAATCAGGAAAATTTGCGTGCACAATATGTGACAATGAGTAATATACTTACATGTTCAGTATCCAAAAACAACTCTCAAAGAGGCATCATGGCACATTGCAAGGAACACTAGGGCTAGAGTTAGAGGACTGAGGTTCAAATTCCACCTCAAACACTTAATACTTGAGTGACCTTGAACAAATCACTTATCCTCTCTGTGCCTTGTTTTTTTTTTTTTTATATCTACAATGAGAGGGTTGAAATGGTTGGCCTCTGATATCTTTTTAAATTCTAAATATATAACCTTACGACCTTCAATAAGACTATAATTTAGAGACAAGTTGATGATCTGCTTAAGTGGAAGAAATTTCTACAAAGGGGATTTCCTACACTGATGAAATCATTGGAGATGGAGATGGAGAGAGACAGAGACAGAGACAGAGACAGAGAGAGAGAGAAAGAGAGAGAGAGAGAGAGAGAGAGAGAGAGAGAGAGATCCAAAATGTGTGTATACAAATTTTATAATGAATTATAAATAAATACATAGGAAGTTAGATAATCCAGGTCTAAAAGAGGGAGCCCTGGGCCCAGTTAGTTGGTAAATGATTTTTGAAAGGCCCATCTCCACTGAAAAGAATTTAAAAGCACTGTAAAAAGCTAAGTTTATGTTTTCCTGCCACCTCCCCTTAATAAGTCAGAATCCTTGAGGGTCAGGGTTATGTGTGAGACACTCATTCAACAACTTTTTATTGAATACCCACTCTGTATAGAGTACATCTTTTATGTATTTAGCCATACAGTCAAGCAGGCATTTTGTTTCAACCAACAACTGTAAAAATATTCACTGATCTGTAGTGAAGGGTGAAAAGGAATGTTGTAGAGTAGAAGTCATGTTTCTTTTCATATATATATGTATATATGTATACGTATGTATATATACACACATGTTCCTATTCCTGTGGATATATACACATGCATGCACACAGACATATACATTTCTTTTCACACATATACATATACAAACATATATGTGTATATACATATATATTTCTTTTCAAAATATGTATATATGTATGTATATACACACATGTTCTTCTTCCTGTGAATACATACATACACACACAGAATGAATCACCTTGGTTGTGACCTTTTTCCCATAAGAAACATCAGATTTTTTAACCTGTGACAGAAATATAACTACTAATTTTCATTAAAATTCCATATTTGGTTAGATCACTTGAAACTAAGGAATACCAAAGTCTTAACAATAAATAAAGACAAATTATTTAGAATATTTTATTCGTCAGTACTTTGCTGTTCGTGGAATGGCCAAAGAACCATCAGACAAGGGAAAAGGAAGCTGTAACAGTTATAAAAGTGACTAACAATAGAGCCAAAGCATTAAAAAAAAAAGTACCAATTCAGCTGGTTTATAAAAAGAAAAGAACGTATAATAGCACAACAGTGAGTTCACCTATTATATAATTATAGGTTTTTGTGTACAAGTGCAGACAAGCAGACAGAATAAAAAAGTGTCCTCTAGGAAAGAAAAAAAAAAACAACTTGGCAGGTCTGGCCAGGTGGGATGAGAGACTGGTACTAGTAACAAAAAAGGAAACAGATTATAACTAGGGTTTGGCCTAAGAATGAGTTATGCCTCTTTTTGCTAAACATTGGTAAATTCTGGGAAACAAAAGAGAAGTCAAAGCCTTCTGAGAAGGGAGGGCTAGAGAGAGCTCAGAGTTGGAAAGAAATGTTGGGAGTCCCCTGCAGTGGAAACAGAGGGGGACAGTTCTCTTCAGTTCTTTCTAAAAATTCAGGGGCTATGGATTATAGGAAAAAGACTTTTCAGCCCCAAGTAACAATAGAGGAGGACTTTAAAACCACACTTAGGAAATGAGCCTATAAGCATCCTAAGATCATAGATTTAGAGTTGGAAGGGACATTAGAAGCTGTTGATTCTCACTTCATTTTACTGATGGTGATCCAGGGGCATAGAGAAATTAACAAGAATAAGAGCTAGTATATCGTGATTTAAGGTTTACAGAACACTTCATAAATATTCTCTCATTTTGTTCTCATAAATCCCTGGAACATAGGTGCTGTTATTAACCTCATTATATAACTGAGGAAACTGAGTCCAACAGGATAAATGATAAATAGGATCACACAACTAGTAAGTGTCTGAGGCTGGATTTGAATTCAAAACTTCCTGACTCCAGGTTCCGTGCTCTCTCTAACCACTGTGCCACCTGGCAGCCTTAAGGTTCAATGATTTAGCGAGGATTTCAAAGCTTGTGTCTTAAGGGAGCATTTGAGCTCAGGACTTTTTGTACAGTAAACTCCACCACTTTGGCAAGTCAGCACTCAGAAAACTGAAGCTGCTTCTGGTAGTTGAGGAAGGCTGGCTACATGTGACCTGGCTACAGAACTGTTGGTTTATGAATGTGGTATGGTGAGTGCAGCTCTTAGAAGCTGATTGGCTGAGAAATCACTCCCTGTCTTTTCTGGCACTCTGACCACTGCATTGCCGTGCTGTCCTCTGTCCTTGGCTCTCTGGTTTTATAGAATCTGAAAGAAAAATGAGCGATGATGCCATGAGGTAATAACATAATGCCTGTGAAGATTTCTTCAGGTCCTAACGGGGACAGGCTAGGGCACCATAAAACTAGGAAATGGTTCTGTTTCACAGGATGGGATGAGGGCCTCAGTACTGATGAGGATAAGAAAAAGCATCATGGAGTAATGTAGAGAGATCTGGCCTTGGATTTAGGAAGCCTTGAGTTCAAATTCTCCCTTTAATATAAAGTCACTGTGTGACTCTGAGAAAGTCACTTTTTTTTTTTTTCGGTTTTCTAGGCAGCTTTCTAAGTGGGAGAAGAGATTTGCAATTATAAGAGTTTTTAGTGGGGAGTCCCTTGGAGGCAGATAGATGGTGCAATGAATAGAGTCCTTTGTTCTAGAGTTAAGAAGGTCTGAGTTCAAAGCAGACTTCAGAAATTTCTTAGCTGGGCAAATCATTTCACTTCTGTCTGCCTCTACTTCCTCAACTGTAATGGTACCTACCTGTAAAATGGGGATCATATTAGCGCCTACCTTCCTCGGTTGCTGTGAGGACCCAATGAAATAATATTTGTAAAACACTTAACATGGGGCCTGGCATACAGTAGATGCTTAATAAATACTGTTTTTTTTTCTTTTCCCCAAAGCAATGAATTTACAGGGGTGGTCCAAAAAATTATTCAAGGTAATCTGACCCTTTAAGGATATAGAGGCTGTCCTGCAATAAGAAAGGATTATAGGAGACTACAAGGGGGATCAGGCCTGAGTTTGGAAGTGGTATTCAATGTTATTTAAGACTTAGCAATTATGAACAGAGTAGGGTGGGGGGGGTTGAAGTATGCAATGACCCTTTCCCTCAGTAGGACATACACCAAGAAACAAATGATGCTTACAGAGGGAATTGTACAGATTTCTTTGTGTTCCCAAAGATCTACAGCTTAAACAGATAGAGGAGGGGGTTGGAGGAACAGTGAGCACTCACAATTTTCAGAGTTTTTAACATTTATTTGAGGGGCAGAAATATGCTTCATGGGGGAAGGGAGTGTCATGTTGGGTAGAGAGCCAAGTTTATTAAGTCTATACCTGGGAAATAGAGACATGTATCACAGACCATTGTCTCCTATTCTTTCCTTTTTTCCTCAAACCTTAAAAAAATAGAATGTTGGGTGCACCAAGATGTCACAATATGGAAATGAAGAATCAGCCATTACTCTAGGTTGGCTCTCTCTTCAGACAGCAGATTTTTAGGCCTGGACCATAGACCTTATGTAAACAGTTAGTTGGTGTCTGTGTTTATTGTATTTTTCCTTGAATAAAAATGGGTCGTTTCTTGGCCACATTAAGAAGTATCTCTGCCCAAGCTCCCATCTGCTCTCTAGGAAGGTTGCTTGTTCTCATGGCTGCCTTACCAGAAACAACCTCTTTTCTTCATTACCTGTCAAGGCTCCGATTGATCTCCTGGGAGATGCCACTTTCCTCAGTCACCTCCTCCTTTCCCTGTGTGAATTGTGAAAGCTCACTGAGAACATGAATCTAACAGTTGTCAGAGGGTGCTAACGATAACTGCTCCTCCCCTGTCTCTGTGTTGTTCATTTTCAGACAGTCTCAGAGAAAGAAGAGTTTGCCTTGGCGGCCTTCATTGTGGGGTAGGAGCCAGGTCATCCAAGGCAGGGCTAGCAGTTGGTGAGAAAATAAGTGAGAGTCGTGGTGAAGAAACTGCAAAGGGAATCTTCCTGGCATGCCTTGCTAATGTTTGAATTGTTCACCATGGGGAAGGAAGGGTTGTGAGAGACTTGGGATTTTTGATGAGCTCAGTTCTGCAACTATCAGTGAGGGAGACGGAGAAATCTGTGGGTTAGAAGGCTTACAGTTTCTACGAGGGAGAGAAATGCTGGTCCCCTTCATCACGTACCCCAAAGGATAGGAGTGGCATGTGCTAGGGTCCAACTGGTTCAAAAGCAGAAACTGATCTGATGTCTTTTCCCATTGGAATAACATTAAAGAAATGGCGTTAACATCTGCTTTGCTGATTTCATGCAAGAGAACTTGCCCTCTGCTTGCTTTTTAAACCTTCCCTATATGTTGTTTCCCCCATTGGGATGGCAGTTCATTGAGGACAGGGACAGTCTGGCTTTTCTACTTCTATGCCAGTAAGATTAGCCCAGTGTTTGCATATTGTAAGCACTTAATAAATGTCATGTTTATAGGAATGTTTTCTCTCCCCTAGCTAGACAGTTAACTTCTTGGTGATCAAAAAAAGTGATACAAGGACACTCTCAAGGTCTCTCTGAAGGACTTTGGAACTGATTGTGTGACATGGGAGACACTGGCACAGGACTGCTCAGCATGTTGTGCCCACATCAGAGAAGGTGCTGTGCTCTATGAGCAAAGCAGAATTGAAGTAGCTCAAAAGATGTGCAAATTTACAGAATCCACTCCAAATGTTCACACGGACGATTTGTGCTTGACCTGTGGTAGGGCATTCCGAGCTCGTATTGGTCTGATCAGCCATAGTTGGACACACTGTAACTTGATTCTAACATAGTGATGTATTTTGGTCCTCTTCAAGAACAAAGGACAACAACCAACAGATTAGCTCTTTGAGGGCAGGGAGTGGTTTACTCTCTTCTTTGTATGCTAGCACCTAGCACGTTGTCTGGCACATAGTAGGTCCTTAATAAATCCTCCTTTATTGCAGAACAATGCAGTGGTCAAAGCACACTCCTATGTGGTACCAGAGTCCCTACTACAGTCATAGAATGCCAAACATGCATTCGTGAAAGTTCATTCATTCAACTAAGATTTCCATGGGGCAGAAAAATGCTGGTTTCCTTCATCATGTACCACAAAAGATAAGAGTAGCACGTGCTGGGGTTCAACTGGTTCAATATCAGAAAAGGATCTGATTTTTTCCAGTGGGGAGAAAACAAAAACATCAAAGAAATGACATTAACATCTGCTTTGCAGATAAATTCACTAAAAATTGTAGCCACTGTACTGATCTCTGTTCTAGAGATGATGAGGGGGGGTGGAGGCCTTCATTCCTTCATTGACACTATAATCTAGTGTGGGAATAAGACACAAAAAGAGGTCATTATATATGCAGTAAGCATAAGGGAATCACAAAGGTTCAAAATAAAATGTTACATGAAGCCAGAGGAGGGAAGTTGATAAAATTATTACAATTCAATGAAGTTATCATGGAGGAAGGAGCATTTCCTACTGTATGGAGGAAAGGTTTGGGGATTAGCATGACTTCTGCCTTTGGACTCAAGAGAGAGCTGTCCCTAGTAGGCAAGAGTTGGGATTTAGGAAGGACTTGAATGTTCTACTGTACAGGAAATGTGAATTGGCTTCACCATGAATGCAATTAATACATGTGCCTCCCTTACACTGTCCTTTATATATGAGCCCACTCCTCCCATAAATGCTGTGTATATTTTTTATGTCCCTAGTGCTTAGCACAGTGCCTGGCACATAGTAGATGATTAATAAATGTTTATGGATTGATTGGTTGGTTTTATATTTGTGGGAGAATTTTTTCCAGGTTTATGAGGGGAATGTTTTGTAGTTAGTGTTTTAAGTAGGCCATCTTAGTAAATGTCTTTTCTAATAACTAATTGTGACTTCTGGCTGACGGCTAATGGAAATCAGTCCAGTGAGGGCCTATGTGCTATAATTTTAGGAGTAGTTATCTACAGGGTTTCTTGATGTTTCAGCCACCTTATGGGGGGGCCCAAACTGCTAGGTTAAGTATGAGTATAGGAGGGAGAGAGTATTCCAAAGTGAGTGCTGCAATTGGTTCACAGATTTAGATGGGAAGGTTGCCTTTGAAGGCATCTCATCCTACCCTCTCATTTTATAGTTGAAGAAATTAAGGTTCAGAGGATTTAAATGACTTATCTAAGGTCACACAGGTAATAAAAGGCAGAGCTAATATTTGAAGCCAGCTTCTCGGATTCCAAATTCAACTCTTGTTCCTTTGTACTGCATGACATCTCTAAGTGAATTAGATTTAACTTACGAGTAGTAGTTCACCAGGTTAGGAGGAAGAAGGGACATACTACGCATAGAGTACAAGAAGAAGAAAAAGGAAGAGAAGACAGAAAGCACAGGCAGGGAATGTTAGGGGAGCAGAGAGTTCTCTGGCTGCTGCATCGAGTATGTAACTATGAAATTTCATCGCTATAAGGAACTGTTGGTAAGAAAAAGCTGTGTACCAATATAAATTAGCCCCTTCACTGCAACTAACAATCTTTTTAAAAGCATTTTTTTCAATTAGCAATTCATTTTCTCTCCTTCTTATATCTCTCACCTTTATTTTTAAAAAAAAGGAAAAAGGGGGCAGCTATGTGTGTCAGTGGATAGAGCACCAGCCCTGGAGTCAGGAGGACCTGAGTTCAAATCCAGCCCCAGATGCTTGACACTTACTAGCTGTGTGACTCTGGGCAAGTCACTTAACCCCATTGTCTAACCAAAAACAAAAACAACAACAACAACAATGCAACAAGGAAAAAGAAAACCCTTTTAATAAATATACTACTTGGAGTCTTAGACAGCTATCTGGATCCCTTATAAGTTAAGTGACTTACCCAGAATAATAAAGTTTGTATACATCAGAGGCAGTTCTTCCTCACTCTAGGGTCAATTCTTTATCCATTGTACCATGCCACTTCTCTGGTACAATAACTAGAAACTGTATGAGGAGTGACTTCAGATACTTGAGAACAAAAGCAGTAGTAGATCTATGCATAAAAAAGCATGTCATGGAGGGTGTAACATGGAGGATGGTTTGGAGGAAAGGGGGGACAGTATACATGGAATTATCTATCAGGAGACTATTCTTAGAGACCAGGGAGGTGGGAACAAAGGCTTCTGTTAAGGTGCTGGCAGTGAGACTAGAGAGGAAGGGACAGTTGCCAGAGATTTCATAGGGATGGAATTGAGAGGACTTGGTAAATAATTGATCACAAAAGGTGAGGGAGGAATAGAATCAAAGACAATGAAGTCAGAATGAAAGAATCTCAGAATTTAAATAAACCTCAGAGAACATCTAGTCCAAACTGCACTTAAGGAAGAATCCCAGGTACAGCATCCAATTGTCTCTAAACATATTACTTTAGGGTGAAAGATAATAAGCTCTGCTTTGGATATGCTGAGTTTGGAGGTGTTGGTGAGCTATAGAGATTGAGATCATAGGACCACAGATTTAAAGCTAGAACGGTCTTTAAAGGTCACTGAGTCAAGCATCTTTATTTTATACATGAGTCAACTGAAGCTCAAAGGTGTTAACTTTCCCTTGAGTATCAAGTAGCACAAATAGGATTTGATCCCAGGTCCTCTAACCCCAAATCCATCACTCTTTCCTCAACACCAATATGATTCCCATGTCCTGGAGGTCTGTATGTCAGAAGAAAGATCCAGAGTATAATATAAATCTGGTAGTTATCTATAAATTTGGAGGTCATCTACAGAGAAATGTGGTAAATGAAGTTGTGAAGATGAAAGAAATTGCCAAGGGAGGAAGAGTAGAGAAAGAATACAAGAACATCAAAGACAGAGCCCCAAGGAGCACCCACTTGAAAAATTTGGAAAGAAGGTGAGATCAGTAGAAAGGATGGCAAAAAATGGTTAGAGAGAGAACAGGAAAATCAGACTAGTGTGGTGTCTCCAAAGTCAAGGGAAGAAAGGATAAAGTTAGAAAGAAAGAGTGGTAAAACAAAAATAGAACATAGATAATGTTAACTTGTGGTTTTCTAAATCTATATGCAACCTTCAAAGATTATATGTACAATTTAGTGACCCCTGTTTCTATTTGAGTTTTACATTACTAGTCTAGAAGTAGTAGTGCCAGAAAAGAGTATACACCCTTGGGAGAAATCAAAGGGGAGGGCCTCCAATAAAGAGGGTGCAGAGAATATGGTATCCACCAGAAAGATCAGGTTTGGTTAAAGTGAGGAGGTAGAAAGAATGCTGGATAATATTTTGGGGGGTTGACAATAGATAGGAGGTTCCATAGTAATACAAGATGAATAAACAGAGTAAGAGTTGACCTACAGAGACTTAAGATTAATTTGAACAGAGTTGAAGGTAACATGTCTATTTGAACCTGAGAAAAAGAAATAGTCTGCCTAAAATATAGCTCCATGGTCACAGATAAAATGGTATTTTCCCCACTTAATCGGATCTAGAATTCGGAATTTGTTGTTTTAGGGGACCTCTATGAAGTTTTGGCTGGTATTTGGTTGCTGCTCCTCATTAATGAGCTTGGGCTTCATGGCTTTGGTTGGGAGATCTCAGATAGACTGTGCCATCTCCCCCCCTTCTATCCATCCTCTCTAGAGCTGCCAAAATGATTTTCCTAAAGCACAAATCTGACCATGCCATTTCCTTGCTCAATAAACTCCAGTGGTTTCCTATTACCTCTAAGCTAATATATGTACCACCCCTATCCCATTTGGCATGTAAAGCTCTTCAAAATCTGCCCCCAACCTACCTTTCTAGCCTTATTGTAAATGACTCCTCTTCATGTACACTTTAGTCTAGGCAAAGTGTCCTTCATGTTATTCCTTCTATCTTCTCATCTCCTTAACCATGTATAAGCCATCCTCCATGTATTAAATGCACTCTTTCCTGTCCCCTGCCCCTTAGAATCCTTAGATCCCTTCAGGGCTCACTTCCTGTATGAGCCTTTCAGTACCTCCCTCATAAAATTAATCTGTATTTATTTTGTATATAAAATACACACAAATAAAACATAAACTCCTTGAGAGCAGGAACCATTTTGATTTTATATTTATATTCTCAGTACCTAGCACAGTGCCTGATACATAGTAGGTGCTGAATAAATATTTATTGATTGCTTGATTGTTGTTTCCCACAATTTGTAGTTATTTGTGATTCCAGGAAAATATTAGTTCTTAAAATCCATGGAATAATCCGAGAACCAAAGGGAGATCACCATCTTGTGTAGTAGAAATTAGATAAGTAGTTCTTTATTAGGCTAAGCATAAAATAAGGCACTTTTAAAATACTTAAAAATAAGATCTTTAAACTCATTTAAGAGCATGATTTTCCCCCCAAAAGTTAAATGGACAGATATCTATTTTGGTGGAAACATTAACTGGTGTGAAACCTACATCATATAATAGTTCAGTGTAAAAATCCCAGTAACTCTACCTTAGCCCATTAGTGAGTGAGAAGTCAAATGACTTGATTTGCTAGTCTTTGTCCAATTTATTCATTAATCTGTTTATCAAATTCAATGCAACCCTACCCCTGGAATATATTTAGAATAAAAGCTCATGCCATATGCATTTGAGGGGAAAAATTCCTAAGACTTTGACACCAAAGAATAGGTTTTTGTACATTTAATATAGTCTGATAGTCTTCCCAGGTTTTCAGTTAATCTGATAAATGTAGCAGTATGCTCATAACTTAATTTGTATATTTTAGCCATTTACCTTAATGCAAGTAATTGGCAGGTACTGCATTAACGCATAAAGGTTGTTAATGACATGAAAAAATAATAAAGCATGCTTAGTCCTTTATTACTTTTGTCAAACAATATAATGTGCAAATCATAGAACCAGGGCTAGAAAGGACCTGTAAGGTAGCCTCATTCATTTCTCTGCTTCTGGACAGCACTTCACATCAATTATCTGGTAAACATAGTTATACTTTATTCATTAAAACCCCCAGATAATGGGATTCCACAAACCCCTTTAGGAATGTGCTCTAGCATCCCACAGTCCTTATAATGGAAATTGACCCTTCTGTCTGACCAGAGTCCCTCTTGTTACACGTCGATTACATCTTCATCTTTGAGAGCTTGGTTATCCTAATTTCAGTCATAAGAGTAAATCATTAAAATAAATTCTTACATTTTATAGCAAAGGGTGGGGGTGTTTGATCAGCACCCCTCTTCATATGTTTTGTAAGTTCTTGGTATTTAATCCACCTAGATAGGAGCACCACTGCCCAGAGGGGGAGGCTTCAGAGACAAGAGAAAGGTGAAATTTCTAAAATGGAGCTTTGCCCTTCCCTCCCTCTGCCAAACACATATCATAAATATTTTCCCTATATTACTAATTCACATGAAATGGATGGTTTTATGGGGTTCTGCAGTGAATAGAGTGTCAGGCTTACAATCAGGAAGACTTTGCTCCAAACTTGCCTCTGACAAATACTTGAAGTGGGCAAGTTACTCCACTGTCTGCCTGCCTCAGGCCATTCCCTAAGACATATTACTAGGATTTGAAGTAGACAATTTTGTGCAATGGAAAGAACACTGGAATTAGAGTGAGAGGAGCCTAGATTCAAATAGATTCAAAAAAAATATTAAATGCATTTTATTAAAACTAATTTGATAAGCAAAGACAACTTACTCTGTGGTAGTAAAATTCATTTATTCATTCACTTCTTTATTCATCAAACAATTATGGTGTACAGAACACTATGTCAAGTGCAATGGGACTTAGATGAGATAGAACCTGGACCCTCAGGAATCTTACAACCTGGTACAGGTGAGGGACATAAATAGAGGTAATTGAAATGCACCGTATTATAAAATTAGTACATTTTAATTAATTTTCAGTTGTGTCTGACTCTTTGTGATCTCATTTAAGGTTTTTTTGTTTGTCTTTTTTTCAGAGATTCTTAAGTGGTTTGCTATTTCCTTCTCCAGCTCATTTTACTAATGAGGAAAATGATGCAAACAGGGTTAAGTGACTTAACCAAGGTCCCACAGCTAATAAGTACCTGAAGGGAGATTTGAACTCATGAAAATGAGACTTCTTGGGGGCAGCTAGGTGGTGCAGTACATAGAACACTGGCCCTGAAGTCAGGAGGACCTGAGTTCAAATCCAGCCTCAGACACATAACATTTACTAACTGTGTGATGCTGGGCAAGTCACTCAACCCCAATTGCCTAATAAAAAAAATAGGAAAAAAAATAAAATGAGTCTTACTGATTCCAAGCCCAGTGCTCTATCTGCTGCACCACCTAGTTGCTTGATTAGTATATTAGAGACTTCCAGAGGAAAGAGATCAATGTGAAACATATGGGGCACATTTTTACAAAAGGGATAAAAGGATACAGTTGAGGAACCAGAGAGTGTTTTTTGATAGCATGATCTAAAAAATTTACTTTCTTCCAAATACTCCCTCAAAGAATCAAACCAAATTAAAAGCTCAATGTCATATGTATCATGAAAGATATTTCACAATGTCCTCAGTTGAAATCATTAATAGCTAAAAGCGATTTAAGTCAATGGACATTTATTAATAAAAATAAGAATGGACTTTTAAATAGTGCTTTAAAGACTGAAAAATTCCTTACCTACATTATTTCCTTTAATCCTCACAACAACTTTGTGAAGTAGCTATCACAAATATCGTTACCCCCAAAACTGAATCTTCTGTGAAAAACTGAATCTTCTTCAGCACTTACTGTGGGCAGGACAGAGTGCAAGGCATTGAGAGAGACAAGTTTAGAGATGACATGATCCCTGCAGATACAAAGTTCAAACAGATAACTATAATTCAGTTTAAGTCAGCTCAAGTAAGTATTTATTAAGAGTCTATTCTTTCCTAGGAACTTCATGAGAAGCTGAGGATACACAGATAAAAAGGAAACAGTCTCTGCCCTTAAGGAACCTTACATTTTACTTAGAGAAGAACATTGTAGACATAGGGGAAAGTGAAGGCAAAGGCAACAAGGATGTTTCAGGAACAAAGAATAGGGTAGTTTGGCTGGAGCATAGAGTACAGAGTTGAGAATACTAAGAGAAAAGGCAGGGAGGTCAGGGTGATGACAATTTATGGGAGAGAGGCCTTGAATATCAGGCAAAGGAATTTTGGTAGATTTTAGTAAAGCTTTTGATAAACTTTTTCATATTCTTCTTGCAGAAAAGACAGAGATGTGGGTTTGATGATAATAATTGGGTGGATGTTTAGCCTAGAGTATGGACTCCTTAATAGTTTGGAAGTATTTCATAAATCCATAGACTCTGAAAGTTGGAAGAAATATCGAAAACCATCAAGTCACTACTTATGCCTAAAAGTCATCATTTCCACAGCATAGCAGTCAGCATTTGTTTAAATACTTCCAGTGAATGGGAACCCCCTATCTCTTAAGGCAGCTAGCATTATTAGGAATTTTTTTCTTGATATCAAGTCTAAACTTGTGTCTTTTCAACTTCTACCCATCACTCCTCTGGTTCTACCCTCTGGGTCCAGGCAAAACAAATCAAATCTCTCTTCCACATGACAACTCCTCAAATATTCACAGACAGCTATTATCCCCACCATAAATCTTATCTTCTTTTAAGCACCCCTACTTCCTCCAACTGATCTTCAAGGCTCTATATCATTGTTGATGAAAAGAAATCTGAAGGGGGAAGGCACTAGCAACTCAGGGATTGGGAAAAAGTATCCTGAAGAAGGTAAGATCTGAGCAAGGTCTTGAAGGAAGCCTAGATTATGTAGCCTCTCTAGTCTCTTTGAACTCTGAGATTCTGTAATTGGAACTTGACTGGGTAAGCAATTTAGTAATCTTTGGAAAATTTTTGAGAAGAGGAAATCATGGCACGAGAAAATAAGTGCAAGACATAATATTCTGCCTATCTCCAGAAAAATAAATGATTTATGAGACACAGAAGAGAAGTATGTTTTGAAAACCCTTTGCATCATTTTGATAACATTTTAAAACAAGGCTTCTTCATAATTTTTGTGTCATTGCCCCTTTGGGTAGCCTGGTGAAGCCTATGAGCCCTTTCTCATGATAAAGTTGTTTTTTTTTTTTTAAGTGAGGCAATTGGGGTTAAGTGACTTGCCCAATGTCACACAGCTAGTAGTGTTTGGTCCAAGGCCGGATTTGAACTCAGGTCCTCCTGACTTCAGGGCCAGTGCTCTATCCACTGTGCCACCTAGCTGTCCCACAATAAAGTTTTCCAATGAGATACTTGTAAAGTGCCTGGCCCATAGTAGGTGCTTTGTAAATGTTAGCTATTAATATTATTAAATTCTTTTATAAAATAACATGTACAGGCTTAAAAGGGGGACTAATTACATGGAAATACAGTTATCAAAATATTTTTAAAAGTTCACAGACCTCAATTTAAGAACCTCAGTTTTAAAAGACAAATTTCTATTTTGAATTTAGTATTTTATTAAATGAAATTGGGCTCTTCTGCAGTCTCTCATCCAACTCCCCATTTCTCTCTGTCTGTCTCTCTCTCTCTCTCTCTCTCTGTCTCTGTCTCTCTCTCTCTCCTTTCCCTTTCCACATATGTCTGTGTATCTATATAGACATATATGTATAGACACAAACACATAGGAACCCCTGTTTTAGATGTAACACTATGGAATTTAATTGCTGCCAATCGTCATACCTAATGACTTGAGAAATGATCTCAAAAAATCAAGTTCATGGTTTAATGCCACATAAAAGAAGAGACTACTGGATGAGAAATGGCACCAGTGACATGATTTGATAAAGCACAATTTTGACAAACTTGAGATGTGTCCATTCCTTTCTACCAGAGGACTTTATTAGGAGTCACCTGGATAAAGAACATGTCATTCAGTGTTCAAGGTTGTCACACCAATTGTATGGAAGAATAAAAAAATGAAATTCTCTGTAAATCTGCAGGGTAAGCCAATGTTAGTGTCTAATGAAAGTTAAATTTTGATATCTTTGCAGAGAAGCTGCCAGGAACAGTTTTTTTTTTTCTATGTCTATGTTAAGATTTGAAAAACTTAATAATGACATCTTAAGGTGCTAAGATGGTCTAGTCTAGAAGCTGAACACTGATCATGTTTGCTTGGTATAGTCCTTTGTTTCCATTCATGAATTGGGTATTGTTTATAGAGTGTTGGTATGCTCCTGCACTAGGTCCCAGTGCATTCTTATGTCTCATTGGGGTATGGAGGTGACCATAGGATCTTTCTCCAATGTTATGTCTACAGAGGGTAGCCTCTGATGATCTTTCTCTAACTGAAAAGGCTTGGTGATAGAGTACATGTCTGTTCTCTAAGAACAAGATGAGCTAAGTTTGAATCACCGGGTTGGTCCCAAGGTGATTCATTTTTTTTCAGGCACAGCAGCTCTCAAAGACTAAATCATAGAAGGGTCATGATCTGCAGAAACATTAGAGATACTTGAAGTATGGAATTATTTTGGGCTCACCTATTCATTTGTCATTTTAAGCAAATGTTCCTGCTCCAATTCCTGTCTTAGAAACTGATCAAGACTGTTATTATCATTGGACCTAAGTCAGGTGATTAAAAATCTTTGAGGCATAAGCTCTTATTTAATATCTCCAGTAATTTTGTGAGTTTAGAATCAAAAACCACACTTAGATGCAGTCAGAATTTTGGAACATAATTGATCTGAGGATCAAATTCTCTATAGTATTTGTTTCCAGTCTTCCTTTCTTCCCTTCTCTCTTTTTATCTTTCTTCTTCTTTCTGTTCTTTCCTTCTTCCCTCTCTCCCTTTTTTCCTTCCGTCCTTCTTCCCTCTCTCCATCCTTTCCTTCCTTCCTTCGTTCCTTCGTTCCTTCGTTCCTTCGTTCCTTCGTTCCTTCGTTCCTTCCTTCCTTCCTTCCTTCCTTCCTTCCTTCCTTCCTTCCTTCCTTC
>NW_020954551.1:17134868-17160041 GCF_900497805.2 Vombatus ursinus | reverse complement strand
TTCCTTCCTTCCTTCCTTCCTTCCTTCCTTCCTTCCTTCCTTCCTTCTTTCCTCTTTTTATCTCTGTCTCTCCTAGGCCTATAATTTCCTTAGTATGTGGAACACCCAGTGCACAAATTCTTTCCTACAATAGAATTTGTCATCTCCTCTGTAATTTATACTTTCAGAGAGTTGCCTGGGGCACTAATTAAGAGGTAAAGTGATTTGCACATGGATACATAGTATGTGTCAGAGTCAGGACTTCAACTCAGGTCTCCCTGAGTCCCAGGCCAGCGCTCTATGGACTATGCTATGCTGATCTTAATTCACTATTAAAATTAGCATTTTTCTCTTCAACAAAGTGTTCTTCAAACAATGTGCAAAGTGTTGATTGATTTGTGATGTGGAATAACCTGAGTGCTTTTCAAATTTTTTATTGAAACTTCCCCATTGAAAAATGGCAACTGATTCAGGAATCATCTTACCATGTACTTAACAATGAGCTGGGATCAGTGACTTTCACTGGGATTATTTTAGTTGTTGTTCAGTTGTTTTAATCATGTCCAGCTCTTTATGTTCCCATTTGGGGTTTTCTTGAAACACATACTGGAGTGTTTGCTATTTCCTTCTCTAGCTCATTTTATAGATGAGAAAACTGAAGCAAATAGGGTTAAGTGACTCCACTATCGGTGCTCTATACACTTAACTGCCCTGGGGTATGTGTTTAAAGAAAACGAATGCTTAGCTAAGCCTCAAATGACATGAATAACAAGAAGAGAAACATGCAAGCCCTCTGACCATCTGCAATGTGTGCTTCCTCCAACATCAGCTGAAGTGATAAGGAATGGTGTACTTCCTCACACGAGTACAGTGTGCTGAAACACTTTGCTACTGGGTACTACTCAGTCTTTTGTCAGCATCTTATGTACCTCCCAGTAGAATGTTAGTTCATCGAGGGCAGGGACTGGTTTATTTTTGTCTCCAGTATCTAGCACAATTCTTTTCTTGGCTTGTAGCACTGATTTCTTTGGTGTAAGGAGTTCCTTGTGAGGAAACTTCCTCCACCAACTTAGATTGGTACCTCATCTGCAACCTACAATGTTCAGGTTGCAT
The DNA here is from genome assembly GCF_900497805.2 of Vombatus ursinus. Lineage (NCBI taxonomy): Eukaryota > Metazoa > Chordata > Mammalia > Diprotodontia > Vombatidae > Vombatus > Vombatus ursinus. Next base: position 17,158,949 of record NW_020954551.1, on the reverse strand, counting down.
GGGGCAGTTCCAGAGTCAGTATGTGTCTGAAAGGAGATTGGAAAGATTTGAACTCAGGTCTTCCTGATGATGACACCAACTGTTTAGCCTCTGAGGCATGCCACCTCTTGCAGCTCGATAAGGGAAGCTTCAAAGGCTCTCTATTACCTCTAGGATAAAATAAAAAAAAAACTTGTCAGTTAATGTCCTTCATAATTGAGCTCTAACTTAACATTCTGATTTCATAATTATACATTCTACATTCTAGGCCCAAATGTTCCCCATATATGACATCCCTACTCATCTCCTTCATGACTTTTCTCAGGCTGCTCCCTGATGCCAGTATCATGCTTTCACCTCACCTCCATATCTAGCTCCATTCAGGACTTATCCCTAGTGCCTCCTCTCAAATGAGGTCTCTCCCAATCACCTCAGTTGGTAGCACCCTCCTGCCCCTTAAATTACTTTGTATTTTCTCTGTAAACATGTAACATTTATTTATCCAGTATACATATTGTTTGTTAACAGGGTTCCTTTTTCCAATATGTTTCCTCAGAGTCTAACCTGATATTGTAAGAAATGATAAATGCATGAATTGAACTGATCATGGGAACAATCTGTGATTTCTTCAGGAGGGCTACTCCTTCCATCAAAGGACATTACAACCCATCTATGTTTTGGTAGACAAATCCTAGGGAGATGCTTGAGGTACATCAAAGACAGGTGACATGTCTAGGAAACTTACTCAAGCAGTAAGTGTGAAGGGCATGATTTGAACCTAGGGCTTTTGGACTCTAAATTGAATACTTTATCCACTATTTCACTTCTTTCTCATAATTATTTGAGTAATAGTGATTTCTATTTAAATTCCACATCAGCAGTCTGGGAAGTATCAGTATAAGACACAAGAATGGATTCAGTCAACCTACATGTGAATCCTTTTTCTCACTTCTAACCAATGGTATGATTATAAATGTTTAAAAACCAGCTCTTGGAGGGAAAACACTTACAACACATTTTGAAGTTTAATCTGCATTATTAACATTTTCTATATTGCTTTCTTAAGTCTAGACAATCAGCAGATCAATGAATCTAGTTCTTATCTGTAGAATTTGTCAATTTCTGAGATATAAATGTTCACACTGAACATTTAACAATCCACTTTTCTGAACCTGTTCAAACTGGCTCCAGCACACTGTTTCTAAGGCATTAGGTGTATCAAAGTCAGCTCCCCTACCCTTATCTCAAACAAACTTTCAAACAAAAGGAAGATGTTAAAACTTTCAAAGCAGGACATCAGGAATTCTGATCCTACAAAGCAAGCCAAATTTATAATTGACAAATAAATTGTAGCAAGTTTCGCTCAATCACACATTGCATATAGCAAGAATTATATTATTATTGCCATCATAATGGATGGCACTTATTAGGATTACAGCAATAACATAGGCAGCTGCTAATGCACTTATAATGTAGCATACCACTGGGAAATAAACCTGCCTCTTATTTATTCCTGCTGCTAAACACGTGCTAGTATGAACTGTACAGCAGCATATAAGCTCTGGCTACAAGGAAAAGTCTGCAGCCACTCATATAACAGAGTCTTTGGTAGCATAGAAAATGGCTGTGGCTATGGACCATAGGACATGGGCCATCATTTCATTTCTGTGTCAAGAGCTCACATTTATATAATGCTTTGAAGGTTTACAAAACATTTTACATACATTGTCTCATTTATCTTTCAAACAATTTTATGAGGGAGGTGATATTATCCCCACTATATAAATAAAAAAAGTTAGGCTAAAAGAGTTTAAATGATTTGCTCAGCGTCTCATAGTTTGGAAGTGGGGGAAGTTGGATCTGAACACAGGACTACCAGTTAAGCCCAGGTACTGTCCATGGTACCCTATCTGCCTCAATGCGAATCACCATAGTGAAGCCATTTGCTTTTATCTAGCTAAGTCAAATCAGGTGATTTAATAGTGAAATGACTAGAACTCAGAACCAAGATATATTCAATTCCCACCCCTCAAAAAAAAGCTATGTAAAACTATCAACATGGTCAATAATTTGTTGTTTAATCATTTTGGTTATGTCTGACTCTTCATGACTTCATTTAAAATTTTCTTGGAAAAGATATTGGAATGGTTCGCCATTTCCTTCTCCAGCTCATTTTGCAGATTAAGAAACTGAAATAATCAGGGTTAAGTGACTTGCCCAGGGTCACACATCTAGTCTGTGTCTGAGACCAAATTTGAACCCATAAAGATGAGTCGTCCTGACTCCAGCTTGATACTCTATCCACTGCTACACCTAGCTGCCCTGTGGTCAATAATAAAAGAATGCAAAACAATTGATCAACTTCAATCCGATGAGCAGGTTTGGGGGGGTGAGGAAGGGGCAGGACAAGAGACAATAAAAATCATCTTCAAGTATTTGAAGAGATGTCTGGTGGAAGAGGAATCAAACTTCTGTTTGGACTCAAGGCAAAACTCATAGCAATGGGTGGAAGCTATGCTTGAAGTCTGGAAAAACATCCTAATAAGTAGATCTGTCCAAAATGGAATGGGAGTTCTAAAGAGGGCATAGGGCTCCCCTAACTTTAGGTCTTTAAGCAGGGTCCCGGCAGTTAGCTAGCATTTATTAAGCAATTACTATGTGCCAGGCATTGTGCTAAGTGCTCGGGATACAAAGGGAAACAAAAGACAGACCTTGCCATCAAGGAGCTCACAGTCTTATGGTCCAGAAAAAAAAGATGCTTCACATATATAGTAGAAGACATTTGTTTCTGGGTATGGTTTATACTCAAAAGCTATTGGACTCTTCCAACACTGAAATTGTGTTTCCTTAAATTGAGCAATTGATCTCACAATGAAAAAAATACTCTGATCAGTCCAGCACTTTGAACAATCAGAAAATTGGGTATATGTAGGCATGGTAGCCATGCTTATACTTTGCTCATCTCATTAAGTTCAAGTTAAATCATGATAACTTTAAATCATCCCATTTATTCTGATATTTACTTAGTAATATGAAAAGGTTCAATACTTTTTTAGTATCTTTAGTGCCTCATGAAAATTTCAACATCTTGTAAACATCTTTTATCATTTTTATGTATGATGAGATTTGAGAAAAAAAAGAATACATTTCTTTAAATCTCAGACAAGGAAACAAATAATTCTCCCCAAATCAGTTTTGTAATTACTAAATTCCAAAGATTGCTAGATTTAAATTTGTCTCCTTTGCCTAAAGAGAAAACACACTACCATCACACTTTTACAACTTATGTAAGATAACGCCAGTAGTAACTATCAGAACTATGATTCCTAGGACCATAGAAACTACAAATAAGAAGTGATCTCAGAGGACATGTAGAAAGTGAGTCCTTAATCATTTGTGTGTCATGAACCCCTTGGGCAGCCTGGTGAAATCTATAAATCCCTTCTCAGAACAATATTATTAAATGCATCACATAAAATACATAGGGCTACAAAGAGAACAATTTTATTCAAATACAATGATCAAAACATTTTTTTTCAAAGTTCACATTCCCCAGGTTGAGAATTCCTGTTGTAGCCCCACATACAGCTGAAAAAGAATTTCCTTTCCTATTTCCCAACAGGTGGCCATTCAGCCTTTACTTGAAGACCTGGGGGAAAAGAGAACTGATAATCCCCTAAAGCAGTACATTCCATTTTGGGACTCTCTTAATTATTGGACAGTTTTTCTTTTGAATATTTCTGTACCCTTTGCCATTGATCCTAGTTCTGCTCATGTCCTCAGTCTCCAAAACCAGCTCCCTCTATACTACACCATTACCACCTGATTTTTATCTATTCCAAATCCTATCACTCATTCATTTATACATCCATTCATTCAATAACTATGTACTATGTGCCTACTACGTGTGAGACACTATGCTAGTCATTAGGCATACAAATAGTCATTAAGCACACAAATTAATTGTGCCCTTGAAGAGTTTGTAATCTGATGGAGGGGTTTACAAGGTTCATCTCCAGTCTCATTATTTTATCTTTTTATCTCACTGTTAAGCTAGGAGACAATTGAGTTAATCAACCAAATCACCTCAATTCACTTAAATTATCAAGATACTTTAACCAGATGAGAATACTTCACAACTGAATCAATCAATAATAGACTTTAGATTAAGTATGAAAAGCTCCGTGTTCAATTTTGACGCCTTTGAAAGACATTAGATGAATTAGAGTAATATTACACAAGAAACACATTTAGATTAGTTGAGGAAACTTGGTCATATCCTGTGGATTGTCTACAAAATAGAAAACCAATTTAGAATCCAGAAGATTCAAGCATCTAGCAATGGAGAGAAGAGAAAGCCAAGCTGGTGAGAAGGGATTGCTTGGGAGATGGGAGGAAAGGAGCCCCAGCATCATGTCCTGGTCACAGTCTTCTCACTCTCCTCATCTTGTCTAGAGGAGGATTGTGAAATTTTCACTGACTACAGATGATTTTGGACTTTTTATCTGCATCCTACCAGTATCCCCAGGATAGCAGCGGCTGGTGACAATATCCTCATCGAGAGCCCAGGACAAATTAGAAACACTGATGACCCTCAACACTACACCAGAAATTCTTATCATGCCTAAAGTGAACTTCATGCATTCCCCCAAAAAGGGAAGAAAAAGATTTCCAGGAACAAGGGCTATGAGTTATCTCTGCCACAACTACTCTCTAAGCCTGAATACGCTTTCTCTTAAACTCTGTATTTTGGAAATCCTGTGTCCCTAGTTTGGAGAGATGTTTTGTATCAACTGTACTACCATATTAAATACTTATTCCTATGGCTAAATAAGTTTCATTGATTAAATGATTTGTTGTTGTTGTTCTGTCCTTTAAATCCTTTCCAACTCTACATAACCCCATTTGGGGTTTTCTTACCAAAGATACTGGAGTGGTTTACCATTTCCTTCTCTAGCTGATTTTATACATGAGGAAACTCAGGCAAACAGGGTTAAATGACTTGCCCAGAGTCACACAGCTAGTAAGTGTCTGAGGACAGTTTTGAACTCAGGGAGATAAGTCGTCCTGACTCCAGGCCCAGCACTCTATCCACTTCACCACCTAACTGACGAATTGATATTAACTGGCAATCTTGAGATGAAGTCTAATAGTGGGGTCTCATGAGCTTTAGGATTAGAAAGATGCCCCCAATTCCTCAATTATGCCTTTAGACTTTGAAGGAAGAAGTAGTATCCTTGCTTTGGGGATCCAGCCTTCTAGTCTGAAAGGGGAATTGGGAGAATAGCTAAAGTCTGCAAGTAATGTTACACTCATGACTCTTCACTGCTTACAAAGCTAACACACATTTTGTTTGACCTTCACAATGACCCTCTGGAGTAGCTAGAGTCATCTTTTTTTTTTTTTTTTTTTTTTTTGTAGATGAGAAAACTCTGGGTCTCACTGGCCTTCTAAGTAAAGTACTGAATAGCAAAGAGAGTGGAATCCGGGCCTTTTGACTCCCATGCTGTTCATATTTCTACTGTAATATGTTGTTTCCTATCAGCTGCCTGAAGCCTTCCCTAATATATTTGTTCACTAATGAGTTCTCTCTTTCCTCATTGCCTGTCCCTTATTGTCTTGCCTCATGCATTTGACCTTTGGATTTATTCAGTTTAGAACTTGATCATTTGACCTCTAATTGTTAGTGTTAGCAAGGCTGTAAGTTCCATGAAGGCAAAAGACTTGTTATAGACTTTCTTTGGATCCCCCATAGAAGTTAACCTAGGTCTGAGTCACGCTTTGCTGTGAGGTCTGGGGCATAGAATTTATCATCTTCTTTTTCAAGTTACCCACAGAGACATCGCATAGATTTCTTCAAAGGTTAAGTGACTGTATAAAACTTTACTGTGAGTACACTCTTTACTGGTGCTGAAGAGCATACTTGGCAACCCCTATCAAACCTCCTCATCAAAGAATATTATGGGGTGTACTGTCTCCAGGGCTATGTCCAATCTGATCAATCAATCAAGCAATCAATCAATCAGCAAATATTAATAATAATCCTACTGTGTACCTGACACTGTGATAGGCCTTAAAAATGAGAAAATAAAAATGCAATAATCCCTATCTTCTATCTGACAAGCAGTTACTAAGTGCCTACTATATGCAAGGCACTTCAGTAGGAGCTGGGAATGTAAGTACGACATGGAAAAAATAAAAAAAAAACTACCTTACGGAAGCTATTGCAGCGAAGGTGGGTGGGACACAACATATGAACAGAGGTATGTATAAAAGATAATTCCAAAAGCCAGAAAGCACTAACAACTGGGGGTATCCAAAAAGGCTTTCTCTAGTAGGTGGCACACAAGCCAGACCTTGAATGATATTAGGGATTCTAAAGGGTGAAGACGAGGAGGGACCGCATTCCAGGCATCGAGGACTATCTGTGCAAAGGCGTGATGGTGGAAGAGGAAAGAACAAGAGACCCACTCTGGCTGGCATGGAGAGTATATGAAGGAGAGTGAAGTGAAATGTTTAAGTGATAGACTGGAGACAAATCGAGAAGGTCTTTAAAAGCCAAGCTGAGGATTTAAAGAAAATAATACTAAAGGCAGTAGTCACAGAAGAATCTTAAGCAGAAGAAAGACATGAACAGTGGTTTTAGTTACAAACTTTCCTGGGAAGAAAGGGAGAAAGGAGCAGTCTAATTCCTCCAAATTGCATGGTACTAATTTGTATAATGACCCATCCCGGGTACCACAAACTTACTTCAATGTGCAGATGGATCTGTGATCTAATCAGTGTTGGTACTCATTCCCTGGGAAGCATTTGTGAGGAGACAGAGATGAGATGAAAAGTATGAATGAGATGTGATTTGAGTGCTGAATACAATCTGGGCCAAGTACCCAGATGAAAAAATACCATGGAAGTGCAAAGTTCATTATCATTCTACTCTTCTGAGAAGAATGGAGCTGGTTGGTTGTATTTTGAAGAGCTGATTTTGAATCCTACTTCTGATACTGAACAACAGTGTGACCTTGGGGTAGACATTTATCCTCTGTGAGGCTGTCTGTTCATCAGGAACTCAGGAGGATAACATGCCTAATACATCACAGGGATTGTTGTGAGGATCAAGTGAGAAAATACATGTTCGCAAATAATGAAGAGCTATTTGAAAGCCATCTTTTATTTTATTCATTTTTTCACCTCATGGGGACATCCTTCATCAGTTTTTAAAGGTAAAAGTTTAAAATCCATTGGACCTAGAGCTGGCTAGGAGTTAGACATCATTTGGTAGCCATTCTACAGATGGGAAAATTGAGACCCAGAGAAGGTGAGTAGTTTGCCTAAGGTCACACAGCTAAGAAGTGTCAGAGCTGGGACTGATGCTAGTCCTCTGGTTCCAAATCTAGAGTTCTTTCTCTATGCCATCTTACCTGGTTTTTCTCTTTTCTCTCTGGACATAGATTTTATTTTAAAAAGCACACACACACGCACACACACACACACACACACATACACACACACACGATGTCCCAAAAAATCTTACTGCAGTTTGAAGATTTAATTGCTGTACACACACATGTATGTAATGTGCATATAAACACATACATGTCACTACATATAGATAACGTATACATATGTGCATGTTATATAATATACAAAAGAGATACACATTTAAATGTGTATCTGTTTCCTGAAAACAAAGTCTCTCTTTCCAGATCCAGATGAAAATCATGGGCAATTGAAAGCTCAGTTTATCCCTGTGGACTATTAGTTACCCTATAAAAGTTAATTTAAAACAAATTAATCCATAAATCTCTCCATTGTCTGCAAATACTTACCACTACTGAAAAAATAAGATTAAAAAAAAAAAGGGCAAACAAGCCTCCCTAATTTAAACCCTTTTCCTTCTCTCCTAAGTTAGGCCTAGGCTGCATTTTAGTAATCATCTCCCTAATTCAGGATAAATGACTAGTCACACCCTTATTGATTAATGCCGTTGAAACTACAAAAGTAAGATCTGGTTTAATGTGTCTATTACTTAGCTGGGGAGAATTCAAATGAAAGACAGAACTCTTAATACATCTACTGCACGCACTGGAGTAGTTTAATTGAAACTTCATCTTCTTGTAGTATTTCTAAAGAGTCACTGAACAGACATATCTTTGTTAAGATTCTGGTCCATCAAAGTCAGGGCCTAGAATGAGATGATACAAGAGATTCTCAGTCTGTACTCAAGGAAGCTAAAATTTTGTTTATACCAGGCCCATGAAAACCACCTTCCTACGGAGGAAGAGATGCCCCTGTATCTGTCGTCAGAAATATTAAGATAGTGTCTTTCCATGGCTTTTAATGACTTGGGTTGAAGCACCTAGCTTATAAAAGTTTAACTAATATTCACGTGAAATACCCCCCAATTTCTAATGGCTGCTTAGGATGAACTGAATTGAAATTTTTTTCAAGGAGCACAACTAACAAGACAGTGAAAGAGAATCCAGGGAAAAGAGTTGGTGACCAGGATAGCGCCAATTTCCAAACATTAGTGCTATTTTTTTTCCCCATTGGTTTCAAGCCACAAGGTACCTGAGAGGTCATCTCTAGTCTAACCTTCTTATTTTCCAGATGAGGAAACTGACAACCAAAGAGGCTGGCTTGCCCAAGACCAGGTAAGAAATGAGTGGCAGTGGTAATTCAGGCCCTGTGGACACTGGACCCAGTTCCCTCGACACTGGACCATATCGGTAACACTTCATGGAAAGGCAGGCCAACAAAGGAAACTTTAAAAAAACTAGTGAAAGTCAGTACTTTCTCCGGTGTCTTCAAACATTTAAAAATTCACATTTTGTGCAAATTTTGTAAATGGTAGCATGGACGTAAGATCTTTTCTGGACCCTTTACTGCCTGTCTTGCAGTATCTGAGGTGTTCTCAGTCCAACAAGATTTTTTCTCAGCAGCCTTGAAATATGTAGAATGTACAAGAAGCCCCTCTCTGTGGACAACATTGGCTCCTGCTGTCCAATAGCCAAAAAACCAAGCAAGAGAGAAGTGAGTACAAAGACATTTGGAAGTTAGGTGCCCACTGGCTGTCATCCCCAAATCTAAAGAAAAAAAGCACTTTGCAAATGCTAATTATCAAGCAGTTTCCACCTCACTATCCTATTTTAAATGACATTGTTCCATTAGCCACAATTATTGCATTTTGTAATAAATAAGCATTAACCAGTTTAAAATGTGCACTCACAAATCATTTTAAAAGGATGAGTGTTACGCATTTAAAATCCTATATTTCAAAACAGCCTCAGCTACACATTTATATAGAGGACTGCAGTTCAATGAGAAAATCTTTTTTTAAATGAAATTCAATGTCTTCATTATTAGGAAGTATGACCAAATAATAAAAATAAAAAAACAAGTCAAGACAAAACAAACAAAAACCTACTGGTCTTGTTATTACGGACCAGGAGAAAAATTGTAAGTGTTGAAGATATTGTTCACTTGGTGACTAGATATGTGGCTTTTTAAAAGTCCTAGATTTTGGTTAAGAAATGATTAGAAAACATTGGGTGCCTGAGCAGACATTATAACTGTATCTGGAATTGGCATAGCGCTAGAAGTTTTGTACAGTTTTACTCGTGTTGTCCAATTCAACCCTCAGGACAAAAACTCTGTCAAGTAGATCTTAAAGGTATTATTATATTCATTTTACTTATAAGGAAACTGAGTGGTTTACCAATGGTCACACAGTTGATAAGTGTGATTTTGAATCCCAGATCAAATGCTCTGACATCAGGACCAGCATTCTATCTGCTATATTATCCTGTCTCTAGTTAGTGAGTGTGTGTGTGTGTGTGTGTGTGTGTTTAGTCCAGATGTTTGATTTTATATATTTATGGAACTCCTGAGAGCCAGGATAGATGCTAGACCAGATTCAAATCCTGAGTCTGTCATATATTATCTGGGTGACCCTGGAGAAGTCATTAGGTTCTCAGTGCTTCTGCTAATTCTCTGAGACTAGGAATTGCCCATCAGGTGCTGACCTGCATTGAGAAGAAGTTTCCTCCTTGGGATTTCTCTACATCAATGGAACCACTGTAAAAATAAAATAATAGACACTCCCCCTCAAAAAAAATCCCCAGAAATATTGGAATGGAAACTCCCTCCATCGATGCAGACTAGAAACTTCTTTATAACTTCAACTCTCAGGACTGGTCTGAGGCATTGAGTTGAGTGACTTACCCAGGGTCCTACAACTTGTATATGTCACAGGAAGGACTTGAACCGAGTATTCTTAACTCCACTGCTGGTCCTCTCTTCACAACCCCATTGGGCCTTTTCTGATCCCCCCCAACCACTAGTATACTCCTCCCAAAACTATCTTGTATGTGTTTTATATTCATTATACGTATACCCATATGTCTTCATAGTTTCCTCCTTCATTAAAATGTAAGCTCTTGAGGGCAGGGACTGTCACTTTTGCATACTCAGCATCTAACACAGTGTCTGGAACATACTAGGCATTGAATGCTTGTCTATTCATTGGTTTCCTCTTGCCTTTGATATAGTGATGTATGTCCTAGCCTGAGATAGTGGTTTATCCTCAGATTAACGTAAGGAGAGCAATGTCACTGTGCCTGATGCAGTTAGTGACCTAGTGGTGAAGGCCTCACACAGCTGGGCATGGGTGGGTGGTGACAATGAGTAGGTGGGAATCTTCCCCATTCTGCTACTTGGGTATCCAGTGCTGGATGAAGTTAGGCCATCTCCTTCACAATGGACAGAGGTTAATGTCTAAAATGAGAGAAACATGGGGAGGACAAGAGATAAATTTGTAGGTGATGTGTCTAACCTTCTAATTTTAAGGTTACTTATGCAGAAAGCATTACTTTAAGACTTAGCTCCAAGTATAAAAGTTTTGGCTGTTGCTCCAAAAAAAAATCAAATAAACTTTTTGGGACAATAAGAATGCACCTTTCTGGAATGCTGTAAGCTTTACAAGGTGCTTCCCTCTCAACAATACTGAGGTAGGTGGTATGGCTATTATTATCCATGTTTTACAAAGGAGGAAATGAGTTCAAAGATAATGCTACTTCGATGTTTAATAAAAGGAAGAGCTGGGTCTTAGACCCAAGTTTTCTAACTTCAAGACTTCTTTCTATTATACCATCTCACACACACACACACACACAAATCTATGTTCACAAATTTAGACTACTTAACTTAATTGGTTAAACCAATGATCTTCAAATGTTTTTGAAACATCATTGTTATGAGTTAAAAAACTAGAAAAAGAGTATACAACCTAATATGTATATATTTATTAATTTATCAAGATATATTCATAAGCTACTATGAAACTTACTTTATTTTACCCAAAACAAAAAGAGAAGTGAGAGCATCTTAGAATTCTTGTAAAAACCTTCACTTCCCAGGAGTCCAAAGCTCATGTTCCAAGGGACACTTGCCACTAGGTGATCTGGGAGACCAACGGTGGGTATGCCGGGAGCATAGGAAAAGAAATTTTCCTAATCACACCCATACAGCTTTAACTATGAGTGCCCAGGGAGCTATTAGATTATAGCTGTCCTAAGTTGCCGGTGGTAGAAGAGAGGTTGGGAGATTGCACAGCAGTGGGGGTGGGTGGGTTTGGAGGCAATTGGGGAAAGGGTGGGTGTGGTTCTTTTGGAGACAATCCCTGCACTTGGTTAATTGCTGGGAGATTGTGATTTGCTCTACCTTCCCATCCTCCATTGGTTGGTCACATACTTCTTAGGGTTGTACTCTGGTCCCATTTTGTAGGCCATTTGGTTAGATAAAGTTGTAAAGCTATGTGGTTACAATTACAGAAAAAAATTAGCTTCACAGAAATTAACAGCAACAGAACTTGATATTTTAATAACACAATCCTGTAAGGTAGTTATTATAATTATTATCAGTATTTTAAAGATGAGGAAACTGAGGCTCAGGGACTTTTTCAAGGTCAGATAGTTAGGAAGTATTAAACCCTAGGAATCAAGTTCAGTCTTCCTGGCTGAGTTCAGCATGCCTTTTACTAAAGCATGTGCACTAATCTTAGCATGCTTTTTACCAGAGCACGTGCTTTCTATGGTGTAGAAAGAACAACAAAGTAGATCATTCAAAACCATGAATAATCTAATAAAATACGCTTTCATTTGGTTTTGGAATGTTAGATATGAATTTCAAGAAAAGACCTTTCTAGTTATGTTTTGCTTTGCCTAACACTGATATCATGACCTGTTATAATAGTCTTCCTTTCTCTAGTTTTTCTTTCTTCTAATCCAGCCTTGCCTCTGCAGCCAGTGGAAAGAAATCTGGGTTTGAAGTCAAAGGACTTGAGTTTGAAACTTGTTTACTACCAGTATAATCTTAGGTAAATAACTTCATCCTCTTAGCCTCAAATTCTTGCTCTCCAAAATAAGAGAGTGGAACTAGGGGAGCTTTGATGTCCCTTCCAGCCCTAAATCCTCCCCTCTCAACTCTTCAATGATTCCCTATTGTTTACCGATTAAACTTCCAACTCCTCAGTCTCCTTCAGGGCAACTCCACCACTGAGCTCATACCTATGTTTCTAGCTTTATCTTTTTGTTTTATGGTTGTTATAATTCAATCCAACACACATGTATGGAGCATTTGTTACCTACAGACAATGTGCTAGGATGGTAATGGGGATGCAAAGACAAAGGTGGGATTTCCTCTGCTCTCAAAAAGTGTATATTATAATGTGGGGAAATGATATGTATGCAGAAATGTACTTACTAACTATAGGGAAAGGGATATGGCCTGGATCTATTAGTATATTATATATCATATTTTAGTCAGCCAACAAACATTTATTAACACCTCCTATGTGACAGGTACTGTGTTACTGCAGGTATAAAGAAAGACAGAAAATGGTCCCTACTTGGAAGTAGCTCAGAGCCTAATTGGGAAGACAACATGCAAGTATCTGTGTACAAGCATGATACATGGATGACAAATTGAGGATAATCACAGAGGGAAGGCATTAGAATTAAGGGGAATTGGGAAAGGCTTTCTATCTAGAATGTGGGATTTTAGCTGGGATTGGAAGGAACCCAGAGAAGTCAGAAGGTAGACATGAAAGAGAGAGAGAGAGAGAGAGAGTTCCAGGCATGGTGAGCAGACAGTGAAAACACTCAGAGTTGGGGGACGGAGCATGGAGGGACATTGGCCTGTACAGTATACTCTGGGGGATAAAGTGTAAGAAGACAGGCAAGGCAGGAAGGGGCCAGGTCATGAAAGACTTAAAATCAAACAGAAGAGGATTTTAAAATTTGATTCTGGACTTAATAGAGGGTCACTAGAATTTATTGAATCTGGGGTGGGAGAGTATCACGGTCAGATGTGCAGTTTAGGAAGAATCCTTTGGAGCGTGGACCGAAGGTGGAAGAGACGAGGTAGGCAGACCCAGTGTTGCAATAGTCCAGGTACCAGAGAGATGATGAGGGCCTGCCCCTGCAGTGGCAGAGAAGAGGCATCCACTGGAGATGTTACAAAGGACTTGGGAAATAATTAGATATTATTCCACTGAGAGAGGACACTCCATCTCCCAATGCAGGCTGACATCTATTCAACCTGTTCTCTTAGAAAGTTGCCTATAGCAGAGAGAATAAATGATATGCTGAGGGTCACAAAGCCAGGATTGTAGCAGAGGTCACATTTGAACTCAGACCTTCCTGTTTCTAAGGCCAATTCTTTACCTACTGTTCTTTATACCAAATATACACAGAGTAAATAAATAGCAGTTGCTGATGGGTTAGAGGGCACCGTGTTGGAAGTAGTATCTGAAATGAAACAGAAGTTAGGTGTTGGAGGAGGCCAACAAGAAGGGGGAGAGGCAGATATATAGCCTGAGCAAAGCTGCTTGAGCAGAATATGGAGCTTCTGATGCAAGGTCAATGATCACTCTGTCCTTGACAAGACTTCTGGTATATGGCAGGCCTCCGGCTGTCAGCAGTCACAGGATCCTGAGACGTAGTACCCTTCAAATCCTCTCTGCTCCCGCCATATTGGAATAGATACCATCCTCCACACACATCTCCATATCTGTACACGCTTTTTCCTATGCTTGAAACATCCTTACCCTCTTGTTCCTCTACATGTTAAATTTTTAATGCTCATTTAAAGGCCAAGTCAAGGGCAATATTCTCCAAAAATCCTTCTCTGGACCCACACCCTGTTCCCACAAGGCATAATGAGGTTTCCATATAGTATAGTTCTTTGTCTACCCTTTTAATTTGCATATTAGGCATTATTTGACAATAGATTTATGCCAGGCAGACTGTAAGGCTCATGAGAGCAAGGATCATCCCTTGTATTAGTGCCTAGCGTGGTACTCTCTAATAGGAGGTACCAAATACGTGACTGTTGGATTGAATTTTAACTATGCCTAACTTGAGCATATTGAGGAGAAACCTGGCTATTGTATCATGAAGATCTGGATTAAGACATTGCTTCTGTAACTTAATTAGTTTTGAGTTCCTGGGCATGTCAACTTAATTTCTCTCAGCCACAGTTTTCTCATCTATAAAATGGAACAATAATAGAACCTATCTCATAAGATTATTGTGAAGACTAAGATAATATATATGTATGTTTGTGTGTATATATATATATAAACACTTTCTAAGACTTAAAATGCTATGTAAATGCTATTATTATTATTATTTAAGTTAAGCACTACATGCCAGGCATTATGCTAATCCTTGCACATACAATGAAAGGCAAAAACGAGAAAGTCACATAATATTTTGACTAAGGCAAAAGTCACATCTTCATTTGATTAACCACAAATCAACTGACAGCAGAGAAGATTCACCAGAAGGATGCTGGGTCACATTTAATTCAGTTTAATTTCTGTCACTATTTACTTACTCTCTGTGTGACCTTGGGTAAATTGAATAACTGCTCTTAGCTCCAGTCCTCATTTGTTGTTGGGCATGGTGCTCAGTTCTGATCACTGTACTTTAAGAAGGATGTTAAGAATATCCAGAAGGGGGTAGTACAAATGGTGGAGTCCATGCCATATAGGGTTGGACTAGATGACTTTGAAGGCCCCTTCTAGCTACCAATCCAAGATCCTCTGACCTTATGTGCCAGGCACTGTGCTAGGCCCTGAGGACTAGAGCTGCCTCTGCCTTCTAGGGGCTTATATTTCTACTGAATGGAATAATCTGCATCTCCTCCCATCCAACACGCCCTACATTCCTCAAACAGAATGCAAGCGGCTTTGGAGCAAAACTGTTGACTTCCAAAATATCGCCTTGGCAGACAGAGCAATCTGCCAACAATCAGATGTGTGACAATTTGAGACGGGCTGGTTCATTTTTAGCAGAGGTGCGGTGTCACCCCGGAGGTGAAAAGGCATAGACACCCAAAATGACAAGTTGTGTGGATACAGTGGGGGTCCAGGTTACATATCACTGGGATATCACTATAGAGCAATGGGTCCAATTGTCCTGGGAATCTCATTCCTCTTTAGTCACAAATAGACTGAACAAATATAATTTGCTGAATTAAAAAGGCAACAATAACATCTTTAGAAAGTGTGCCCAACAGTTTTGGCTCTGTTTGAAAATGAAACAATGCCTCCATTGCCCAGCTTCTATTTGGTCCTGTCCCCACTCAGTGGAAGGCAGAGGGGCTGCCCTGAGGTGGAATTGACTAATCTGTGAAACAACCTGGTTCTATCCCTTGCCTACTCTTCCTTCCTATACTCTCCCTTCTACAATCCCAGCACTCAGCATCCTGTACCCTGACATAGGCGCTCCCTCAACAAGGCTTTGGCATTTGAAGACTTTTTTTATTAAATTTCATGTGTGGCACAAACAGTTTTTTTTTCCCCACCGCTCAAGGGATTTTAAGGATCAACAAACAGGCTGATGAATTTGGGCATGGAGCAAAGGAACCCCTGTAATCAAAGTTAGATCTACTCAGCTGGCCTTCAAGATTGGCCTGATTTATAGTGCCACATAGAATCATAGAATCCATCTCTGGATGAAAGGAACTTGGAGGCCAAAGAACCCTGATCTGTAACTGAGCAAGAATCCCCTCAAACCCCCCAATTTTACTCTGATCTTTCCAGTTGTGGGCAGAGAAAGGCATAGGTATAGGAACTGTACCTGTGGTTTCATTGGTTTAAGGAACTTTCAGATGAGGACCTTCCTTCACCAATGCAGGTTGGAACCTTCTCTGTAACTTAAAGTCTTAGAGAATTGCCTAGAACATGGAGAGGGAAAGTGACCCGAGCAGAGTTACACAGACTTCTAGCTAGGTCTTCCTGGTTTCAGTCAGCTCCCTATCCACTATGGCTGAAAAGAAAAGTCAGAATAAATAATAGTCTCTCCTTCTTTCCAACTTCAGGTATTGTGCCATCCACTTGGGGCATAGCTTTATTCTTTGTTTAATTCTCTTCTTTTCTCCAATATACCTCCTCTTCCAACCTAGCCATTTTTATGCTCCTTAGCATTTCTGGGATTATTCTGAGCAAGCTTGACACTGCTCTTACAGGACCACATCATACTTTTGTATACACTTTCTGTTATCTGCCCTTTCTATCTTCTGTGTGTCCTTAGAAAAATTTAAGCTGAAGGATGAACTTCCTTTGCATATATATTGGACTCTTTACATGATTCTCCTTTTTTTTCCCTTGAAATGAGCCATCCCACCTAGGTTGGCTTCCCCTAGAAAATTTTAGCCTATAGAATCCTACCCATCTGTTCCCTGAACTCTGAAATATGTTCTCTCTGTCTGTCTGTCTCTCTCTCTGTCTGTCTCTCTCTCTCTCTGTATGTGTGTTCTCTTTCTTTCTTTCCTTCCTTTTTTCTTTCCCCCTCTCTTCCTTTCAAAATCTGAGGTATATGCTAGACTATTCCTCACTTTCTTTTCTTTTTCTTTTAATCACTAAGGCTGTGGTTGCCATCATTTCTATGGCAACATCTCATTCCTGGTCATTTCTGAGAACCACATCCAAAATGGAATATGGCTTCTCCACTCATTAAAGGACAATGATTTAGGCAAGTCACAGAACTATTGTGTTCTTCTTTTAGATGGCAGAAAGTAGAAGAAAATATCTGAATGATCAAAGTTCCCCATTACTACTTATTACTTCTTTGCAGGCTTTTGATCTGTTTCCTGAACTCCTCATCTATTTTCTCATTCTATTCTGGTGGTCTGTAGTATCCTCCCATGACAATATTTCTGACTTTTCTGCCATGATTGATCATTGCCCGAACACTCTTTACTATCATGCTTACTCCATTCTGGTTCCTAGATTTCATTTCTTCAGGTGCATTTATCTCCTTAATAAACAATCCCATTTTTTTTTACCTTTTCCCCAATTATTTTTAGCTATCATGTTATTTCTAAATAAGACATATTTCTTTCATAAACATATTCTCCTATGTGGGATTTGGTACTCCATCCATCCATCCATCCATCCAAGCATGTATGCATGCATGCATACATGCATTTATTCATTGAGCTAGTCATGCAGTGTATAGAGTACTGGACTTTGAGTGAGGAAGACCTGAGTTCAAAATCAGCATCAGATATGAGCTAGATGACCCTAGGCAATTCCCTTAACCTCTGTCTGTCTCACTGGTAAAATGGCGATAATAATACTCCCTACCAGTCAGGGCTGTTATGAGGAAAAAGTGAGACGTTATCTGTAAAGCTTTATAAATCTTAAAGCAGCATCTAAATAATGTCTATGTATTATCACCATCATTATTATTAATTCATTGCTTTATTCAACCAAACAGTGTTATTAAGCATCAACTATGTTCAGTGCACTACAGATTGATGGAAGTACAAAAATAAAGAGGGCACAGCTCAAGTTCTAATGGATCATACTGTCTTGTTAGCTTTCATCAATTGATCAATCAACATTTTTAAGCCTCTACTCTGTTTTTGCCATTTTCTACTAGTAGGGAAGCTAGATGGTGCAATGGGTAGAACACTGAGCTTGGGAACAGAAAGACTCATCTTCCTGAGTTCAAATCAGGCCTCAGACACTTAGTAGCTGGGTGACCCTGGATAACTCACTTAACACTGTTTGCCTCAGTTTCCTCATCTATAAAATGAGCTGGAGAAGGAAATGGCAAACCACTCCAATATCTTTGCCAAGAAATCCCAAAATGGAGTCATGGAGAGTTGGATGTGACTGAAACAACTGAACATCCATAAATCCCTCACTCAGCTCATGTGACTTTAACTTCATCCCTAAGAATACAAGGTACATGAGCTATGTTATCTAACATAGATCTCATCTATATGAGATCATTTCTAGTGACTTTTTTTTTCTTTTGGTTACCATTGCTCTAGTATATGGAGGCTTAAAAATTGATCTTTTGTGTCCTAGGTTATTTCCACTTTGGGTTATGAAGTTTTTTTTTTAAACAAAGAAACATTCTATTGGAATTCTTCCTTGCCCTTAAGAGGTATGCACCCTGCCTTGAGTGGGTACCTTTCTTTATAAAACCTGTGCCTTTGCCAGACAGGGAAGAAAAGGAAAAATCAACGAATAAGTGGTTTATAAGTTTTTCTTTACAATATCCCTGGGAGGTAAGATTTGACAAGAATTACTGTCCTTGTTTCTAAAAATGAGGAAACTGAGGCGGAAAGTCAAAGACCCTCTCAAAGTGATTTGTGAGGCATTTTTTACTCAATGGATCTTCACAACGATACTATAAGGTCAGTGCTATTATTATCTCCATTTTAAAGATGAGGAAACTGAGGCTAAGTGACTAACCCAGAATCATACAGCTAATAAGTATCTGAGGCAGGATATGAACTAAGGTTTTTCTGACTCCAATTCTAATGTTCTACCTATTGTCTCACACTTACTAACAGTGTGAACTTGGGAAAGTCTCCATCTAGACTCTTTGAGTTGTAGTTTTCTTATCTGCAAAATGTAGTGGGTGGTGATGGTGGAGGGGTGGTGGTTGAATTAGATGGACCTTCCAGTTCTAAATCTGTAATCTTATGTCTTGCCTATGGACATATCATTAGTCACTGTCAGAGATGGGATTCAAACTCAGGTATTCTTGACTCTGAGTCCATACTACATTCACTATATTGAGCGGGGGCAAAAACAAAAGCATAAGTCAGAGCTTATTTAAATGGAGGGGAGGGAAAGAAGGAACATCTCAGGGGCAACACTTATCTACATAGCCTCACATGGTGCTTGGTGGTTGAATGAATGGTTGAAGGTTTTTCTATGAGTGTTAACTGAAGGACTCTGGATCTAGAGGGAGTGCTAAGTGGAGATGAGATTATGTAATAATTGATTCAACAGCCCTATAAGAAAGAGTAACAAAGTGAGCCTATGGTGAAGTTGACTTCAGTAAGTAGGCCTGGAATGGTGAAAGATTAATGTGGAGAATTCAACTGTGAGCCCAATCTGAGAATGACTGCCAATGGGTATAGGATCGTGACCTAAGTCCCAGTGGGTACCTTTCTAATGCAACGTAAATACCAGCAGGAGAGAGTAGTGCTAAGAGGCTATGTTGTACATGATAAATTGTCTCCTATGACATAATTTAATTATGGATTCCTGAGCTGCTCCTAGTTCTGTTCTGGGAATAGATTGCCCATAGTTACAATGTATTGTAGAGCATGAATTGTGTTTTTAACAATAACATAATGAAGTAGCGAGGCAGCATAGTGAATAGAGTGCTAGGCCTGAAGTCAGAAAGACCTACATTAAAATGTGGCCTCAGATACTTCCTAGCTGGGTAACCCTGGACAAGTCACTTAACCCTGTTTGCCTCAGTTTCCTCATCTGTAAAATGAGCTGGGGAAGAAAATGGGAAATCACTCCAGTATTTTTGCCAAGAAAACCCCAAATGGGGTCACAAAGAGTTGAACATGACTGAAATTACTGAACAACAAAATAATGAAGTCACAGAATAGTGGAGTTGGAAGGAATCCTAGAGGTCATCTTGACTAGCCCCTTTCATTTTACAGATAAGGAAATTAAGGCCCTAAGCAACTTGATTTTTTACATTCTCCAGGTGACTTAAGGTCACAGAGGGAGTGAAGATTTAAATCCAGGCTTTATGATTCCATGCCTTGTTCTCTTTCCACTCCATGGACACTATACCCTAGCCAGTCTTTACTAGTCACTTCTTCCAAAGGTACCCCTGAAGTTCTGGGTTCTATGCCTTGGCTCCCTCTTTCCTCCTCCTGGAAGGCCTGCTGCCCTCAGTATCATTTGTCCATTTTGTGCCCATCCTTTAGAAACCAACTCTACTTTCACCTCTCTTATGGAAACCTCCTTTCTTGAAGCCACAGAAAGAAGTAATGTCTCCCTACTCTGCACCCCTATAACACTTTACAATTCAATTAAAGAATTATGAGGCACCTACTATGAACAAGGCATTGAATAATTATTTGTTGAATGAATTAATGCATATATACACCTACTGTTATAGAACGGCTCCAGTAAAGCTGTTGTTTAAGCACTGACAGATCACCCTTGATCTGAGGGCTTCTATATACCTTGCTCATTATTCACTGAAAACTCAGCACCTTCAGAGGCACGTTTTATAAGAACTAAATCAGAAAATAACTGGTTAGTCCTGACAGGTAAGGTCACACTGCCATCTTGGTATGGGAAGAGAAGCACATTGATGCACAGAGAAAGAGTAGGCTAGCAATTCTAAAAACATTTTGGTGCTGGTTAAAAAAGAGGTCAATCTCTGCTACAGATTTGGTACAGAAAACATAATTCTGATATTCTACCTCATACTCACCAGATTAGCGAAGATCACAAAAAATAAAAATGACAAATGTTGGAGGGGCTGTGGGAAAACAGGCACATTGATTCACAGTTAGTAAACCTGTGAATGGACACAATCATTCTGGAAACTATACACAAAAATATTATTAAACAGTGCATTGAGTGCCCTTTGACCCATCTATGTCTCTGTTAGGCCTATACCCTGAAAGAATCAAAGAAATAAGAAAAGGTATTATACATACAAAATATTTATAGTGGGTCTTTTTTGTGTGTGATGTTAAAAGCAATTTGAAACTAAGGGTATGCCTAGCAATTGAGGAATGGCTATATAAGCTGTGGTCAGTGAATAAGCCAGAATACTATTGCACTGTAAGAAAAGAGGAGACATGACTTTAATGAGGCAACAAAACACATATGAACTGATGAAGAGTGAAGTAAGCAGAACCAGAAGAATAATTTAAAACATGACATTGATATTACAAAAACAAATAATTTGAAAGACTTTGATGAACAGATGAAGATTCAAATGTGCAGAACCAGGAGAACAATTTATACAATACTAACAACAATGAAAAGAAAAACAACTTTGAAAGTTGTAAGTGCTATGATAGATGTACTAACCAGCCATGATTGCAAAGGACTGATGGTGAAATAAGCTATCCATCATCTGACACAGGCAATGGATTAAGGGAGCAGAGGGAGGCAAATTTATTTTTTGTATAGCTACTGAGGGAATTTGTTTTACTTTACTATACACATTTGATACAAAAAAAATTGTTATTCTCTCTTTTTTTAAATGGCAGGGAGTGGAATGGAATTGGGATGGAGAATAAATAGATTTCTATTAATTTTTAGAGAACATTTTAAAAAAGAAAGTTTGTGCACGTGTAGATGTGGAAGATACTACAGATGTGGAATGGTAAATACCCTTTCAATTGAAATCACCACATTGTTTTTTTTTCCATCGTTTTTGTTTCATTTTTATTTTTTAACCAGAGACCTCTCAAAGAACGGGGACAATCTGGAAATGTTTGTATTGTAAAAACAAAACAGATCAATAAAACTTAAAAAAAAGATTCCATATCTACATAATAGGAGAAAGAGGATTAAATATAAATTCATCTTATTCCTACTTTATCGATGACACCAGTGCTTAAACTATAGCTTGTACTGTGATGAGTAATTCTGAGAAACATGGAAAGAACTTGTATGAAACAAAACCAGGGGAACAATATGCCCCAATTCCACAATAATACAAACAAACCATACTAAAAGGCAGAGAGACCTAAATTAATTGCAATGAATTATCTTGCTTCATAGGAACAGATGATGAAACATACTTTCCCCCTCATTGTATATCAGAGGATCAGAGAAAGAAGGAACCTTAAAGATCATCTGTTCCAACCCCTTCATTTTACAGATGAAGAAATTGAGACTCAGATAGGTTATGACTTGTTCAAAGTTGTAATGATATCCCAAAGATAGTGAGAGAGGCAGTATTTGAACCCAGGTCCTCTGATTCCACATCTGCTATTATAACCGCTGTACCTCAGGCCTATAAGAACAGAATTCTGAATATGGAGGCATATGCCCTGTTTGAGAAGGGTGGGGTATGTTGAGAAATGACTATGGTATGAAAAACCTAAGTCATCACCAAAATATTTTTTTTAAAAAAAAATCCATTACGAAAATCATATGCAGATACAGTTGGACATATTAATGCTCTTATATGGAGAGAAGTTTTGCATCATGTATAGAATGGGGCCTTTGAGTCAGAAACTTAGTAGCTGTGTAGCCATGAGCAGATCATCTAACTTCTATGTGCCTCAGTTTCCTCAACTGTAAGATGGGAATAATCATAATGCCTACAGTATCTGCATCATAGGGTTGTTCTAAAGAGCACATAAAGTAATAAATGTAAAGCATTTTTGAACCGTAAAACATATATAAATGTAAGCTATTAGGTAAGCATTTTCATGTGGAAATAGACACCTTGGGAAAAAATGTCCTATAGCTTTTACTGTGTATCCTCTTGTAATAATAACTAAGTGAAAATAGTCAAATAATGACTGATTATTTTCAATTGGCTAATATTTCCATTGTAATATTTATCTAAGGACTAAGTGCAGAAATGCAAGCCTTTGAATTTTTCCAAATTAACAGCTATAAAGTATGATTTAAATTCTTTTCTTCCAAAGTAATTATTGGCGAGCAGGTATTCTAATACTTCTTTAGCAGCAGGATGCAGCCTCTTTTGCCTGGAGAACAAGGAACTGGGGCCATGTAAACTCCTGTGGGGAAATCTGATCCTTGATCTTCCAAGTGTGACAAAGAGCTATTGATTGGGCTGCACATTGTCATTTAAATTTCAATTAGGGATGGGTGAAAGGTGGTTAGGCAACAATTCAAACCTTTCTTTTAAGGCTGTCAAGGACAACTTAACCTTAACCCAGATCCACTTGGAGAAACTTGTGAGTTTCCAATATGTCTCAAATCAATGGGGTTTTCTGAAAGTCAGAAAATCATTACTTGACTCTCAGTGAGATGGTGAATTCGGTAGGATACTATTGAATCTGGTGAGGCTATCACCTAAGGAAAACCCTCTCTGTCTCTGTCTCTGTCTGTCTGACTTTGTTTACCTCTATCAATTTGTCTCTCTTTTCTTTCTCTCCCTCTCTGCCTTTCTTCCTCTTCTCTCTCTGTCTCTATTTCTCTCTGTGTCTGTCTGTCTCTCTCTCTGTGTGTCTCTCTATGTCGGTCTCTGTCTCTCTCCTACCTATCTTCATCTTTTTCTGTCCTGTCTACCTGTCTATCTGTATCTATATCTCTAGCTCCCCTCCCCTCTCTCTCTGTCTCCAACTCTTTGCCTCTTTTTCTTTCTGTCTCTGGCTTTCTCTCTGTCTTTGCTAATCTGTCTGTCTCTGTCTCTGACTCTTTCTCTGTCTCACTTTCGTTCTGTTTATCTGTCTGTCTTTGTTTATCTCTCTGTCTCTGTCTCATCTGCCTCTCTCTATCTCTTTCTGTCCTGAATACTTGTCTATCTGTTTCTCTGTACCCCCCTTTCTTTTTCTGTCCCTATCTTTGTCCATCTCTGTCTCTCTCTCTTTCTTTCTCTTTCTTTCTTTTTTCTTTCTTTCTTTCTTTCTTACTTTCTTTCTTTCTTTCTTTCTTTCTTTCTTTCTTTTTCTTTCTTTCTTTCTTTCTTTCTTTCTTTCTTTCTTTCTTTTTCCTTTCTTTCTTTCTTTCTTTCTTTCTTTCTTTCTTTCTTTCTTTCTTTCTTTCTTTCTTTCTTTCTTTCTTTCTTTCTTTCTCTTTCTTTCTTTCTTTCTTTCTTTCTT